>NC_141536.1:141117498-141417498 GCF_021556685.1 Rattus norvegicus
GACTCTCTCTTCTGGCAAGCAATTGCTGCACAGATAAATGTGGGCAAAGTCCACATACATGAAATAAAATAACAACTAAGAGTAGTTTCCTTTAAGGGGGGAGGACCTTCAAAAAGAATTTTTCTTTCAATAGTCCCTTTAGTACTGTTGGATTATTGTCATGTGCATTTATGAAGCTGCCTGTTTTAAAAAAAAAATTACTAGGGCTGGAGAGATGGCTCATGGGTTAAGAGCACTAACTGCTCTTCCAGAGGTCCTGAGTTCAGTTCCCAGCAATCACATGGTGGCTCACAAGCATTTGTAATGAGACCTAGAGCCCTCTTCTGGTGTGTCTGAAGATAGCTACAGTGTACTCGCATAAATTAAATAAATCTCTTAAAAAAATACTAAAAGTACCCCCAAAAAGTTCCTTCCGGTTAGGATAAGAGCCACGGAGTTTATAAGCTGTCTGGGGTTACAGAGTGGGAAGGGTTATTATTGCCTGGCACGTAATAGCCATATAATGCATTTGCAACCTTTTACACACTCATCCTATTTTGCTTCGATTTTCTCTAATTTGCCTGCATCAACATGGTTTCTAAGTCATATCAATATGCCTTCATCTTTACATTTTAAAGCTATTCTAACAGATAATCATATTTTAGACTTCGTAATTTATTTTGTTCATTTTACTCTCTCCGCCTTCCCCCTCCCAATTCCTGCACACTAAAATTCAAGCTTCGTGAAAGGACAAACCTTTGCTTGTTCTCTTCAGTGTCCTTGGACCTTAGAAGCGTGACAAGGGTAAGTGGGAAACCCCAATACATATTTAAGGCTCGAATGAACAGTTGAGTTTCGGGTAAATGCATGCATAACTTCTTGGATGAAGGATGAGGATTTGCGGAGAGATGGATAGCCTGGCACTGAAGAAATAGCCTAGGACTAAGGGATGGGTCCTCATATCTCAGGATGGATTATAGCCATAGTGGTCCAGAGCTTCTTTACCGGTCGGCTTCAAGTTGCTTAGCAACATGCCGCCCCTCCCTCACCGCCACCAGAGGGCGATCGGGCGCGCGGTAGCGTGAACGCGCGCGCGTTCACTGCGCCTCACGGAAAGGCAAGGGAACACGTCACTTCCTGTTTCTTTAGGGGAACGTGGCTTTCCCCGCAGTGCCTCTTCTCCGTCTGCGTTCGTGCTGCGGCGGCCGGAGCTGGAGTCGGAGCCCGAGCGCAGCCTCGCCATGGATTCGGCCCTCAGCGACCCGCACAACGGCAGCAGCGAGGCTGGCACCCCAGCCAACGGCACGACGCGGCCGCCCTCCACACCCGAGGGCATTGCGCTGGCCTACGGCAGCCTCCTGCTCATGGCGCTGCTGCCCATCTTCTTCGGCGCCCTGCGCTCGGTGCGCTGCGCCCGCGGCAAGGTAGGGTCAGGGCGAGAGCCAGCGCCTTCAACTTCCATCCTGGCCACAGCCCCCACGGATGGGTCCCCGAAGACCCCGATAGCTGTCCCCCTTTCCCGCGTCACTCACCCACCCCGATATGGATCACCATTCCCTCCATCTGGGTTCACATTTGTGACTGGCCTTTGGTGTCCCAAGATCCGGCCACTCCCAGAAGCGGGGATTAGCATCGTCCCCAGATAGCGTCCCTCAAACAGACCCTGCCATATTCCCCTCCCCCCAAAACCCCCTGCTTCATGCGGCAGCTGGAAACCCTGTCGGCTCGACCCCAGACACAAAGGCAGGCGCTGACTCTGAGCCTGCTGGACCCGAACCCACCTGATGCTATAGCTATTAAGCAACCAAGTGTTTGCACCCGGGGCAATCACCCCATCCCAGGGCTTGGGTCAGCCTCAGTGTTCCTTACAGGTATGGCTCTGAAAGGCACCATCTTTTGTCATCCTCTGTTAAGGAGCCATGCCTGGCCACACCCACAGTTAATTGTAGCATCCAGATCCATCCTTAGGCCCTGATTTCTGTCGCCCTGGAATCACAGCTGCGACTATACCCACCAGGAACTCCTAAATCAGACCCTCTCTCTGCCTCAAAAACAAAACCCAGGGGAGGGGAGGTGGCGCAGCGGTTAAAGGTGCTTTTGCCGCCAAGCCTGATGATTTCAGTGAAATCCCAGGGAAGCAAATGGTGGAAGGAGATATCCTGGCTACTGCATGTTATTTTCTGACCTCATCACGATCACATTAAATAAGCAAATGTAAAGTTCTTTATATAAAATAGAAGCCCGCTGCCATGCCATAAGCCTAGCACTCAGGGAGCTGAGGCAGGAGAATCAAAAATTCTAGAGCAGCTGGGCTACAGAGACCCAGTTGCCCAGGGGAGAAAGGGCTGGAGGGCTAGAGCACCAGCTGGGCTTCTTGTCTTTTGTTTAGAATGTGTTCCACCCATCTTCCTTGGTTCTCCCGGCTTTAGACTTGTTTGGTTGATTTCTTCACCCTGCTTACCACCCAGCCTTGCATCTCTCCAAGCTAAAGCCCAGACGGTGACTACCTCACAGTAGCCTCTCTCCCCAGAACAAATCCCTTTGCAGATTGAGCCTACCTGCTGAATAGTAACTACGTTTGGACTGTTAATGAGACTGGGGTGGGCCCTCTCCTTGGGCTTCTGTGCAGTCTGTCTCTGCACATCAAGGGGGACTCCAGAACCTTCCACACATACCCCCTCCCAAATCTGCCCTATATTAAGCTTCTGAGGCCCATAGAAAGTAACAACTTCTCCCTTTCTGGCATCCTCTCTCCAACAGCCTCTTAACCTTAACCGTACAGTTCCCCACTGCCCCTCCCCCACCAAACCTGAAGGTGGCCTGGAGAGGAAGCTGCCTTCCCCAGAAAGGGTAGCCGCACAGGGCAGCTGGCACTTTTGAAACTGCTTCAGTTGCGATTCTCAAAACACCATGTGGCAGAGTACAGGAGCCTCCTGCTGGACCTTTCTGGGCAGATAAAGAGAGAGCACTCAGTCTGGACCCGGGCTGAGAGAGCTGGGTGTGACCCATTTTCTTTGCTCCTCTGCCTCTTCTAAGCAGAGTTCAGGTGTCCTTAACCAGTCCAGTCAGGCAGATGCTTGGTGCCAAGGCAAGCTCTGAAACAGATTAGGACAAGAGAGAGGCAGGACAGCGTGGCCCAAGGCTGAGCAGCCCCTAGACTGAATGGCTCTCATTGGTCTGCACATGGACTAGTCTTTGCAGAAAATGCATTCCAGGCAGCAGGGTTTCTTGAATTCAAGCTGTTATCAATGGTGGGGGATGCCGCAAAGATGAGTAGGTCAGAGCCCTGTTACCAAGGAATTCAGGAAGATGGTAAGGGAGCAGCTGCGGTGGGCTATAGAGAAAGGCAGAGCATCTGTGGCTGCGCACATGAGATGTGCAGTTCCAGCCAGGAGAGGGCATTCTTAAGCTGGGAAAAGCAAGCAAGGTACCAGAGAAGGAAGGAAGGAAGGAGGCACTGCAGGAAACAGCGGGTGACTTAGAGTAGCTGGAGCAGAGGGCGTGGATAGAAGAAAGGGAACCATAATGTCTCTTATCTGTTCCAGGCATCGACTACGGGGAGGCCTTAGATGATTTAGACTACAAAGGACCTGGCCATTTGTTAGTGACTTCCCAGTGCCAGTAGCCAGGATGCTCTAACGTATGGAGCCTTTATCTGCCTTGGTGCTCACAACTCTGAGCAGCAGGCAAGAGCTGGTTTATCATGTCTGTCTGTAAAAAGACCAGAGGATCAAAGAATGGCTTCTGAAGGTCCCTTGGCAGCTAGCTAGAGAATGCATCAGGTGGGCCCACTTCTAGACCAGGCCCATTCTTGGTGCAGATGCCACTGAAAACACACAAGCAGTGTTGTGACCTGAGATACGATGAGAACCAAATGACTCCTTTGTCCACCTTGTCCAAGAGAGGAGGGCAGAGCGGGGACCCAGGAGCTTGGCACTTCCAACTGGTATTCGACACCACAGCCTGCCGAGAGAGTGCACTCAAGGACAGTTCCCCTGGGGTCTGCAGCATCTACAAAAGGCAGAGTATGTTGTGAAATCCTGGGCAAAAGAAGTCGCCCTGTGGGGGTGTCAGAAACCTGTGTCCTTTAGAGGGGACAACTTCCAGCCAAGCAGGAGCTGACTGATAGGTCTAATAGGCTTTCGATTCAGCAAAGAGGAGTCTCTCAGCCAACAGGACTGGGCACCGTTACAGGGCAGCTGGGATGAGACGAAGAATGTATGATCAGCCGACTTCTGCTGTAGCCCGGAAGAGGCAACAGGTGTTCTGCCCATGTGAGTGAGGGTTCTTCAGGCTGAGGAGAGGGAATGGAGAGAAGTATGACAGGAGCTCAGGAGAGGGACTTGGGTGCTATGTGACAAGATGCTCGGGGACCCTACAACCTTTCTGAGGAAAAGACCACTGAAGGTAAAGTAACACTTAAAATGGGTACTTAGAAAGCTCGTGTGTGACATTCAGGCAGCTGCCAGAACATAAAATCCTCCTTGGAAACACGCACACGCAGCTACTTACGGAAGCTTCCAGAACTTTTCCAGTTTTGAGACACTCCTGATCTAACCCAGGACCTCATATATGCTAAACATATACTCTACCACCAAGCTCTTTCCCCAGCGGGCCTGCCTTTTAGAACGTTTTCTGCCCGTATATGAATAGACACTGGCGTTTGTATACGCGCACAGGTAGCCTCACTGAAAGGGGATTATTCGGTACCCGCTGCCCTCCAGCTTGTTTTCATTTAGCAGTGTGAATTAGTCATTTTCTGTTTACAGTGCCTCTGCCTTTCTGTAGTGAGATAGGTCCCTGTTACACTAGCCAAAAGCCCACAGGTAGATATGACTACCTCCCTCCCACTCCAGCAGCGGCTCCTGTGCCTGCGTCTTATTTACCCATCAGTAGAGATTTTGTTCCTTCAGACACCCAAGTGTGTCAGTGGATCTGGATTTTCAGGAAGTGCGAATGGGTTTTGTTTTTGTTTATATGAGACTGGATCCTGCTGTGTTGCTCTGGCTGGCCTGATACTCAGCAAGCAGCCCAGTGTGGTCTCTAACTAAACACTCTTCCTGCCTTAACTTCCTGGGAGCTAGAAGTGCAGATGTGAGCACCATTCCCACTGTACCCAGAGTTTGTTCGGGGCACCAGTTCTGAAAGGACGGAACTCTTCAGGAAATGCAGAATCAGAATCAGACATTCAAGGTGGGCTCTGAAAAGCCCTCTTGGTGATTCTGATGACCTCTAAAAGTTTGAAAGCCACTAATTTAGAGACCTCCACAATATGTTTTTAGTCCTTAACCACTAAAAACCATGCTAAAATTATTATTTTCATAACTCGTAGGGCAAGTTTCTTGAAGTTGGCTTATCGAGTCAAACACTACACGAATCTCTATCCTCAGCTTCTACAAGATGGCCTGCTGTAGAGCTCATAGGTATTTAACTACAGCCTGGTGCAGGCTTTAGAGAGGGTATCGGTTGGAAGGAGGCAAAATGCCAGGTGCAGTTGGTGAAGCCAGCTGTGTGGTGCGGGGCATATGTGGGGAGAAGATGCGTTTAGGACATAGTCAGGAGACAGAATGGTGGCAAAGAGTGAGTGTGAGGTAACCGCAGGTGTCCCCGGGGCCTCAGTCTAGATAGACAGTAATCGAGTGGGAATTCCAGGATATCTTGGGTGTGGTCAGGAAGCAGCCGTCCAGGGCTCAAGCTGGGCATCGGGCTCCCCATTGCTCTGGCTTCCACCCAGGTGTCTAAATACCCAGGCAACTGAGAGCTAAATGTCTCAGCCATTTGTACAGCTCCCCGTTAATTCTCGCTGTGTTGGGCTTAAAAGCCCAAATCAAATTGTAGTGAATCTTAATAAAGTGTAAGGGTTTTTGGTTTGGTTTGGTTTTTTTGTAACCACAAAGATGTTCAGCCTGGCAGTGGTGGCTCAGGCCTTTAGTCCCAGAACTCAGGAGTCAGCGGCTGGTAGATCGCTTAAGTTCAAGGCCAGCCTGGTCTACAGAGAGAGTTCGAAGACAGCCAGTATTGCACAGAGAAACTCTGTCTCAAAAACAAACAAATAAACTGTTCTTTTTCTTCAGGACTCTTGAGTTTTGGGGAAGCCACGGGCCTCTTTGGCATCATCAGGCTGCCAACAGAAGCCTTTCCTCTCCAGAGGAAAGGTACAGGTCTGCTAATAGAGAGAGGTGAGGCCACCAGCTTACCTGGGTTTGATCCCTGGCTTAGCCACTCACCATCTGTGTCATACTAAGCAAAATACTCTGCTTCTTCGAGCCTCATTTTTAATGAGTTAAGAAAGTGCCTGCTCAGGCAGGGGCCCTGGGACACTGCCTGGCACATAAAAGGGCTCAGTAAATGCTCTCCTTCTTGTATTACTACCAGTCAGATCGCAAGGCTCCCACTCTGACTCAACACTGAAGTGTGAGGTATTTATAATAGACACCCACAGAGGAGACCAGATTCCTCTGTTTGGTGAAGCATCTGTCCAACCTTGGTTTGTCATCGAATAACATGAAGCCTCTTCCTGCCCTGGGACCAGGCTAAACTGAAAGGAATTTGTGGAAATGAGCCATAGCACTGGTTTGTAGGGAAGCCACAAAGCCCTGAATGTGCTTTCGAGCCCCAAGCCTCTCTGTGCAGTCTGCCTGAGAACTGCTCCACTGTGTACACAGAGCAAACACCTCAACACAGTTGGCCTTTATTGGTCCTCCGTTGCATTCCAGACCCTGAGACTGTCTGTCAAGGCTTTAAATGGCATCTGCTCTAGCCACCTGTGGCAATTACTTCGCTGCAGAAATAGAGCTGGCTTACCCGTGATTCCTTGTACGTATCGGTAGAAATAGCACATAGACTTCAGTAATGACTCCACTGCAAACACTGGAGTCCTGATTTTGCAGTCAAGGAAATGAGTCTGCTAGGCTTCCTGGCCTCAGGGCAAGCTCTAACCATTTGGCCTTCATCCCATGGATAAGCACGTGTGTCTGCATTACCCCACATCACACTGCATTGTGCCAGGCTATTTAAGCTGTCAGGATTGCAGCCCACTTGCCTGGGGACTCACTGAGATAGGAGCTGTCCTGTTGATTTTGTGCCCATACTGCTGCTACACGGAAAATGTATTCTGGTTTGGAGGTGCATGGTAGCAAGGTGCCACCCAAGTGTTATCACACTGCTACCAAAAGCAGAAGCCACGGACTGGCAGGGGAAAGAAGGAAAGAAACTGGGCCTCCCGGTCGGGATTGCCCGTGCTTATATCCCTTCTGGCAACCCATGGAGGTATTCAAAGTGGGGAGCCCACCTTGCAGCCTGGGCAGCCCTCAGCCCTGTGGGTGGCATGGGGGAACATGTTAAAGACCTTCCTGTTTACTTCACACAGTTTTGTTTGCCTTTTCTCATGCCCCATATGTGTCTTAGTCTTCAGCCTCTCAGCACACATGTGCGCGCACGAGTAAGCACGCATGTACGTACACACACACGCCCATTTTGAGGTAAGTAAAGCTGAAGTCTGTCGCCCTTTTTGGCAGAGGAATAACTGAGACTCAGAACCATGACTATCTGTAGGGAAGTTCCCCAGATTTGGAATTGTTTGGCCAAATGTGAGGTTTTTGGCATATATCACCAATTATCTTTTCAGAAAAACCTGTTGGCCTTCACTTACCCATGGCTTGTCAGGTTGGTATGCTACAAAGCATGAACTTTCCCATTCAGGAAGATCAGAAATGAAATCCTGACACATGGTCTGAACCTCTCTCACCATACAGGCTGTCGATCTCAGAAGCAGAGTGCTTGCCGAGCTGTGTGTGAGGATCCAGATTCACTCCCCACTGCCACAGAAAGTTTTAAAGGATAAGGATTAGTGCTGAGGAAGTGAGTCAGTAATGCACTTGTCCACAAGAGTGAGGACGAGAGTTCAGATCTCATCAGTGGGGCATGTGGCAGGCCACCTCTAATCCCAGCATTTAAACAAGACCCCTCAAACAAGCCGTCTAGCCCGACTATCCAAATTGAGGTCCTGTGGGTTCAAGTGAGAGGCCCTGTCTCTGTAAAAGGGGTATACACATGCACCCATTAAAACACACGTTCACACATCTAAACATGCATCCCTAGGCACGTGCTCCCTGTGTCATTGAGCTTATGTAGACTTACCTTCTACATCCCACCAAATAACCTTCCCAAGGCTTTGTGCACATCTGTCTTATAAGACTCCTTTTCTGGTGATTTCACAGGCTTGCTGCCTAGCTGCCGGCTCCTTGGCATTTTGCAGTCTTGCGCTTTGGCTCACAAGAGCTCCTCAGATTCAGTCTTTCTCTCCATATAGCCGCCCTCCTGTCATGCTTTCCTAATGTTTTTGATGAGCCAAATTGATGAGCAGCCTTCACAGCTGCTCGAGGGGCTCTCTTGAAGGAGTGCCGAGACCTCGCTCACAGGGCAGATACCATGATAGGAACCTCCAGTGCTGGGATGAGACCGGCTCCTGTTAAGAGAGCTATTAGATCAGGAGTCTAATCTGGCGTTGCTAGGACTTTAGGTGCTGTCATAGAAACTAGAAGAGCCAAGTGCCGCAGTGCACACCTGTACGCCAACTAATCAGGAGGCTGAAGGAGACCAAACAGCAGGTTCGTTGCAAGAACATCCATCTATCTCAGGAAAAGGGGGGTGAATACGGCCGTCTGAAGGGCTTCCCAACGGGGTGTGGACTGGCTCCCTAAAAACAATAAAGATTTGGGCTTTTGTTTTGCTTTGGGTTTAGAATAGACCCAATGTCACTATGTAGACCAGGTTGGCCTTGAATTCACCGAGGCCCTATGTCTGCCTCCTGAGTGTGGGGTTGAAGGTGTAGCACCAAGCCCATGTTTTTAGTACAAGTGTAGGAGTGCATTCCACAAGACTGACTTAAATTCTGTAAAACTGGTGTAGTCCGCATGCTACACTGTTACTCCGGTTTCATTTATTTCCCATACTCACAGCACTAAGGTGCTGTGCTTAACATTCAGTTCTTTTTTGTGTAAATATTTTATCTTTTGTCGGCTCTCATGCCAAATTTTTGCCAATTATAATAACAGCTGTCATCATAAAGCCCTGTGGCAGAGGAATTAGCACTAGCTAAAGCCTCGAGACAGGGAATGTGGGAATCCCCGAGATATCAAAGTGCACCAGCACGAAGGGAGAATGATGACTGCTGAAGCCTCGTGTTCCAGGAGCCATGGTGGCTCAGCTGCCCCTTCCCTCTCTCTCCAGAGCTCTTCGGACATGCCAGAAACCATCACCAGCCGAGACGCTGCCCGCTTCCCCATCATCGCCAGCTGTACACTCTTGGGGCTCTACCTCTTTTTCAAAGTAAGTCCTTTGCTACCTAGATAACTATTTTCTGCATGGAAACAGCATCAAAAGTGAGTCATGCGGGCAGAAGCCAGGGCTGGTGTTTGCTCCCTTTCCCCTCCAGCAGGCCTCTGTCTCCCCAGTGTTGTACTCTTGTACCACTTCTGTTTCCTTGCATTGGGCTGGTCTGAGTGAGCTTTTGTTGCAGACATACCTCGGCCATACTGATCACGTTTGTTTATTTTTTGTTTTTAAATTGAGGTTTATTTTCCCAATAAAAGTTAACCAGGCTCAATGTTGAAAACTTGGCAAACAGAGAAAAGTTAAAAAGAAAGAAACAAAACCCAACTTCCAGGTCCATGCCCAGTTCCCCTCAGAGGTGTGTCTTCCATGGTCCTCCCATGCTCTCTCCATAGCTGTGGCCACACAGTGTAGCTCATCTGTAGAGGTCACTCCCCCTTGAAAATACCGTGAGCATTTTCTCATGTAGCTAAGTGCACTGTAAGCCTGTTCTGCTCCATGTATACATACTGTTCTCTGAGTGTGAAAGTAATGGACACTGGACACTTAGCATTCCTTACACAGAAGAGGCTGTTGAGAGAGAAGCAGGTCCCACAACAGGGTAGTCACTGTATGCTGTGACTCCCTTCAGGCTTTCGGTAAATGTGCCTTGGCATCAGAAGCAAAGTGTTAAACTCTTCATGTTTTTACTAGTATATCACAAACTCATTCTGTTTGTTGAAAATTAGTCAAGAATAGCTTTAATTTGCAATTGCAAAGTTCTTTAAATGATTAATTTTTTTCAAGGCTGGGAGTGTAGCTTAGTCATAGAATACTTGGCTAGCAGGCACAAGGCCCTAGATTTCATTACTAACACAGTAACCAAATATGTCTGTTTGTGTTCTTCAACCTAAGGAAAGGTACAACAAGCCACATCCTCTCCCGTAGTTTCTTGAGAATCTGTACTGGTAGTCCTAGATGACGTTAACTATTTGAGGGTTGGAGGGCTCTGTGAGTTGCTTGGTTGCCCTGTACTAACACAATCAGATGTGCCTGGTTGTTTCATGCGCCCCAGGGGCTCAGGCCCGGTGTTGGCTTCTCATAGTGGCACTGCTAGCAATTCATTCATGGTGAATATGAGTATGTTCATTCCACAGTGTGGCACAAAATACTTTGGTGCACAAATATGTCTTCCTCAAGTATGCAGTAAGATTCTAAGTCAAACAGGGTCTCCGTTTGCAGTCAGATGGACAATGCCAGATCCCTTTGTGGGTGGTACTGGTGGCAGCAGTGGAGCTGCTGAGAACCGAGGTGTTATCGTGCCAAGCACATTTTTGTACCACTGAACTGCACCTCACCCCAGATAGCATCAAACTGCCCTCCAAAGTGTTGACACTCGTTTACCTTCCCATTGGGTTCTGTGACCACTGACTGCCACCAAACTTAGTCCCACTAGTCTACAAGTCAAATGAAACCCAAAAGCGTCTTGTAAAATGGTGAAGACATACACCAGTCTTGCAGATTAAGTGTAAAGCATGGAATCAGGCCATTGCAAGCTCCTCCTGCCAGAACCCATCTCATACCCACCCACCTGCTCAGCCAGGACAAGTCCCTTTGTTCCTACCCTTTCCAATACCTCTCTGCACATCCAGTCCACAGGCAGGAGTCTTGCTTCTCCTCAGTCCCCATGCCTCTAGACCAGGGCACAGTGCTCCCTCTGCTGGCTCATGCAGGACCCCTCCTTCCTGGGCTCTCTGTCATGGTATTGCAGAACCTGGCACTGCCTTGGCCCCCAGCATTGTTTGCAATTCTTTCTCTCCCATTGCATATGAACTCTGAAGTTGCCTTACTCCTCATTGTGTGGCTAGTATTTGGCACAGTGCTCTACACATGGTAGACAGTCAGGAAATGCAGCCAAATTGTTAGGCAGGGGTCAACCAGTTCCCTGAGTAAAGCTTCTCAGTGCTGAAAGCTGATGAAGGCAGAGTTGGAGTGGCCTAGGTAAGGGGGAAAGAAAGCTGTCTCATCAGCTCAAGAACACACCCCCAGGATGCCTAGGAAGGGGAATGAGTCTGCCCTGCCATGGGTGAAACTGGCAGTGTGTATGCAGGGCAGAGTGATTTACAGACTCCATCCAGAGGTGGTACAAGCCCTTCTTCCCACTAGGGAACAGCGCACAAAGGCTTGGAGGGAGAGCAACATGATCAGACTCACATTCAGCAGATAACTGAGTCTTCTCAAGTGGTGTGGGCCCTACATCCACGTTTAAGAGAACTTGGTGACCAGTGTAGCAGAGGCACTGCAACAGGCACAGATCAGTTCAGCACAGCCTTCCCAAGCTCCAGAAGGAAGCTAGCTTTGGAGCATTGTGGCAGACTGCTTCTGTTTGACCTGCAATGATAAGATGAAGTGGCTGTCAGGACCTGGTGTCCCAACTTACAGCTGCCATTGCAGGCATGGGAAGGTGTCACTTGAAGAGTCAATAGGAAAAGTGGAGCACACAGTGTGTAGTTATTTCAAAACTATCATGCTGGAGGACCTGGGGGCTGCTTCGAAAGGGCTCCTGGATGTTTGAGCTGGGAGAACCATTGAACAAATTCTATGGTTCTGACACTGCTCTTGGGTTTGATTTCAGACTCCTCTATTCCTCTGGAACTGCCATCTAAGGCCTTAGGCACACATAGTAATTGCCCTCCTCCAATGAAATCACATGTGTAAGCATCTAGACACTTTTTCATAGAACCCATCAAGGCGGGACCTGAGGTACTGCTCTTCACCATAGCTGTGAAAATGGAGGTCCTGGAGTCTGAAATTCGTCCTGACTGCCCCTAACTGCAGAGGGACAGAATGAGACCAACCTCCAGGATATTCTTCAGGCTTTGGTAACCCTGACTTGCTTCTTTTTGTATTTCCTCCTCAGCTGTTCTCCCAGGAGTACATCAACCTCTTGCTGTCCATGTATTTCTTCGTGCTGGGGATCCTGGCCCTGTCCCACACCATCAGGTCAGAAGGCATCTCTCCACAGCCCTTGAAGCTGCTTCTCAGGAGCCAGTACAGGGTCTTGGATGAGAACGTGATCTTTTGTGTCATTCAAAGTCAGGTTTAAATCCTGCCTATAAAATCTAAGGGAATCTTCCCCTCATGTTGGCACTCTATGCGACCTAGGATGGAACCCAGAACTTCTCAGGGCCACAGACTCCTTATAAGGATGTGCAAGGCCATGTACGTATGGTGGCTCTTAGTACTCAAGAGGCTGAGGCAAGTTCCTAGGCTACCATATAAGACCTAGTCTTAGAGAAAACATAGGCAGGAGTGTCAGAGAGTCATCACAGTGCTGATGTGTGTCATATCAGGACCACTTACACGTACTAGGCTTGGTTCCTCATGGGATAGGCACCTACCTGCAGAGGGTTAGAGGGCAGGCCCTGAACGTGACTGCCTGGCCTTAAATCCAGCCTCTGTACTCCATGTTAACCTATCTGACTTTAGTCCCTCAAAGTTGTGGGTTGTGTGTGGGTTTTTTTGTTTTATTTTTTTTTTAAACTGGTCTGGTGCCTTTCATGTACAAAATGTCTATCCGTCAAAAAGTACAGCTGTCCTTTGTTAGGACTTCTATGATCACCTGTTAGACACCTTTAACTCTGGGTGTTGCTCCTGGGTAAGTTAGTGAAGCTGAAGTTAGATTAAGACATTCAGTCAGATCACACAGCTGGTAAACAGCAAAATGAGGGTGGAAGCCCAGGTCTGTGGACACAGGCCACTCTGCTCAGACCCAGTTGCTCACATCAGGCATAAATGATTTGGGACAGTATCATGGAAACAAGGGGCCATTGGCCACCTTCACTCTGCAGAGCTGGCCTGCACACGTAAACTCTGTTGGTACTTTTTCACATCACCAAGTAAGAGTCTTATCCTTGGCATGGACAATAAAAAGCATCCAGCCCATTCCTGTCTGCATGTTAGCAGTAGTCCACAGACAGACTGAGGAGTGGCCAGGAAAAGTTGCCCAAGGGAAGGAACACAACTTGAACTCAGGTTTGAGAAGTAGGAAACCTGGAAGAGGTAGAAGGAGGTGCCAGATCAGGAGCTAGATGGTCTCTGTACATTAAAGGACCAATTTCAGGCTCTTTTTAGAGTATTTAGAGCTACATGATGTGGGCACAGAATGTGCACCAAGGAACAGTGAGACTTATTCCTCCAGGTAAGCTGGCAGGATGGAGGCAGGCAGTGTGATCTCAAATGTACCCTTGGCCTCCAAGTATCAGTCCATAGTATACAAAGCCTTCTAACAAACAGGAAGTGTCAAATGGGCTGCTCCTGTCTCCGCACACCTTGAAGTCTTACCAGGCCCACAGTGAGCTCAGGATCGGCCCGGTGTTACATAGCTGGGATTTAGCTATGGGCCTCGTAGTAAATCTAGAACCATTTTCACCTAGAACCTTCTCTAGCTGCGTTGAAAGTACTGCCGCCCTTCTCAGAGGATTACCTGCAAGAATGGCAGGTCCAGCACTCATGAGGACCTGAGGCAAGGATAGGAGTCATCGCCTTGAAACCCTGGGTTTCCTTCCTTTTCATGCCAATGAGGACTCCGAGTCTGGCCAGAGCCGTCTTCCCTGTTCTTCCCATAGCCTAGCTTCACCACTCGGGAGAGCATGTTCTTTGAAAGCACCATTAAGGGCATATGCTTGAGAGCTGATTATTTCACAGTATCCCAGCAGCCCTATATCCCACTGCCTACAAACTGTTGAGGTCCACATGTCTCAGAATAGCCAATTGTCTCTCTGCCCTCTAACCAATTCAGGAATGTTACTGATAGCTATTATCAACACAAAATAAAGCCAACCATCTTCTGGGAACAGAGCTTAGTGAAGCACTTGCCTAGTAAGGTAAATAAAGCCCTGGGTTTGATCCCAGCACCACAAACAAAAGTCAGCAGTTAACTCCGAGGGAAGCCAGGCAGTACCACACACCTCTAACCCCAGTACTCAGGATGCAGAGGCAGGCAAGTCACCAGCAGCTCTATACTGTGAGACCCTGTCTCGAAAAAAGGGGGGTGGGGGCGCACACGTAGAAGCTTCGTGTGTGGGCTCAGGACTCTGATCCTAGTACTGGGATGCAGAGACGGGGAGGAGCAGGAGCCCAGGCTCATCCTTAGCTACATTAAGTTCTATGAGATAGTGTATGAAACAGCACATGGTACATGGTAAACTTGTAGGTAGAAGCTGGTTTGGTTGTTTTCTGTGTTGGGTGTTGAACTTGGGGCCTTGTACATTCTTAGGCAGTTTCTTCTACCTAGCTACAGCCCAGCCCTAAGTTTTGTTTTCTGCTTTTTCTTTGGTGTTAGGAATTAACCCAGGGTCACCCATAGGTTAGCCATGTGGTCTAGCACTGACCCACATCCCCAGTCATGAGTCATTTTCTTAACAAAATTCAGAACACTAGTAATCTGCTGTGGCACCCAGGAACTTGAGAGACTGAGGCGTAAGGTTACCATGAGAAAGAAATTCAACAACAAATTTTATTACAAGGGGGGAATATAAGTTAATCGTGGTTTTTTGGGTTTTTTTGTTTTAAGAGTGTTGATCCAAAAATTAAACTGACTCTTACTCACTGGAGGTGTGTTTTCTCGAGTCTTTTGGTTAAGAAAACTACAGTGTTTAAGAGTTTCCATGAGCTGTTTATATCCATAAGTCAGACCTTCCTCTGATTTGTACCAGAAGGTCTGAGGGTATGAGACAAGGAAGTTGAGGTTCAAAAGAATTACTATGGCTTTTCCAAGATTCACAGTTAATAAAAGCAAAGAAGTTTGGTCGCCAGGCTGTCTGACCACAATACTAGAATTCTTTATCGCTTTGTAGCCACAGTTAAGGGGAAGAGAGAATTTGGAGAAAACAGACTCACCTCTCCACATCTCTCTAAAATGCCTGCTAAAGATTGTAAGAGCCAAATCCCAGGCCATGCTGGCCCAGGCCACACCTAAATTCCTCCACCTCTGTTGCCACCCCACTCAGACCAGACCACAGCTCACAGTATTTGGGGACAGGCAGGGGACATCTTGCCTTCACATAATACAGTCACCAAAACTCCAACCCAGCCAGATTCCACACATCTGCCAAAGCAATCTTGGCCTATTTTTATCACCTGTGGCTGAGCTCTTGCCCTACTCAAGTGGCCCACAGAGAAAAAGCCCCAGGCTTCCACCTCTGGAGAACAGGGCACATCACCAGTTTCATTAGCCCTCATTGTCTACCCCCAGAGGTGAAGGCACCAGAACATTTCTCAGCAGGAAACAATGAACTTTGAGTTTCTTCTGAGTGATGGAGAGAGAGTCCACAAAACAGTGTGCATGAAGTAAAAGTGCATTCAGAATAGGCCAGCAAACAAGACAGGGCCCTGGCCCTGAGGTTCACAGTTTCACACCAGTTACATCATGTGAGTCCTTTTTTGTGTTGTATCTTACAGCAACCCTTTTCCTCAGCGCTTGCCTGTGATCCCAGTTGTTTAGAGGGATTAAAACATGAGGATTAAAAAATGGAGGCCAGCCTGAGCAACTGAGTGAAACTATTTCAGAATGATTAAGGCCTAAATGTGTGGCAGAGTGGTGTAGCATACATGCAGAAATCAGCACAGACATTTAACACTTGAAGTGGAAGCTGCAGATGAACTCATAAAATACCAAGTATTAGCTTAGTCCTCTTCACAGTCCCTGAGAGTATCAGACTTGGGTTTCCTGTAACCCAGCACTCAGGAGACAGAAACAGAAGGATCATTGCGGAGTTGAGGCCAGTCTGAGCTGTGAATGAGAGACTCCATCTTAGCACAAACAATAATCCTCTGAGAGATATTACAGTGGTGATCGTAATAAGGTATCTACTAACTCAGATGTGGAAAGAAGTGCGTGGAGCAGTTGAGTAACTTCGCCAAGGTCACAGTTCTGAGAAGTAGCAAAGATAGGACTTGAACCTAAGAATCGTGTCTCCAGTCTACTCTGCTGGTTAAAATGAAACCCCAAATTCCTAAGAGGCTAGGCAGGGTGAGTGCTTTAGCTCCTCAAACCACTCTCTGCCTCTGCTTGTGTCTGCACATGTACCGTGCCTTCGCCCTCCCTCAAAAGAGATTCAGCAAACTGAGCACCCAGCTTTGGCCATCCTGGCTGCTTCTGCCTTCCATGAATGCCCACTGTGAGCCCTGTGCCTGCCTCTTTGCCTGTGATACTCATTTATCAATCACTTCACACAGCCTGCAAAGCATCAGTTGTTTAACAAATGGAAACTGGGGCCCAGAGGTAGTTCTTAAATTCATATTCTCCAAGCCACGGGGGGGGGGGGGCGAGGGGGGGCATCTCTCTTATCCATTGTGACCTAGATATTTCCAAACCTTCCCTGGTTCTCTTCTTAGTGGGAAACCATTCTGGGATGTCTTCTATGACATATGTTCTTAAACATCCCTGCTACAGGCCAGCGTTGAGCTGGACATCTCTCCTGCTTCATTTCATCTTCTCAGACTAATTTGAAACAGGCAAAAAGCTTCTCTCACACATAGGTAAGGAAACCAAGCCCAGGGAGACAGGACTGCAACACTGTCACACCCACAACCAAGAGGCCTTGGTTTGCTCAACCGGCTCTAATGTAATCTGGGAAAATACCCCTCCGTTCCCTGCCTTGCCTAGGTAAAAATGTTTTTAAAGTTAGGCTCATCCTGAGCAACGGAGACCTCATAATAGGCATAAAACTGAAGATATTCCCACCCTGGGGGCTGTGGCTCACCCGGCTGTTAGATTTCAGCTACATTTGTAAAAACCCAAATTCTGTTGTCTGATCAGTATCATGGAACTGGGACAGTATCAGAATCTGGGACAAAACAGGCAGATACAGGAGGCACATGGGCCACACTTGGAAATTCTGATTCTTCCCCCAATTTTTTCAGACCAAGTTTTATGTCTACTTTGCCAATACATGAAACAAATCACTAGACGTTCAGAAACCTCAGTTTGAATCTCAGTTCAGATCCTGGCTGCCCGTGTGACACTGGTCAAGTCATCCTCTGATAGACTCCAAATCTCTAGAGTGGAAACAGTGTACCTACCAAGGCACCAAAGGGTATTTGCAGGTTAACAACCAAAATAAGTATTAGTGGGGACTGCCAGAGCTGGGGTCATCTGTAGGGGCTGAGTTTGCCGACCTGCTTTGTCTTTCTTTTCAGCCCCTTCATGAATAAGTTTTTTCCAGCCAACTTCCCAAATCGCCAGTATCAGCTGCTCTTCACACAGGGCTCTGGGGAAAACAAGGAAGGTCAGTGCTGCCCACTTCCCCTGAAGTATGTCTCCCTCTTTTCTTTCTCCAATATGGGTCTCCCAAAGAAACGAGTACTAAAGGAGAAACTCAATTCTTTTTTTTTTTTTTTTTTTTTTTTTTGAGACAATTCTTATGGCCCTGGTTCATAGCCCAGCTTTGCCACCACCTAGATATGGGAATCTGGATGTTTGTTACCCCATCTGTAAAATAAAAATAATTTAGTACCTTACCTTCTTCTGTTAGGGAGTAAACAATAAGCAGAAAGCATTCAGCACAGTGCCTGGCTTGTATAGGCCCCCTAGTTAAAGCCGTACCAGACAGCTCTTAGCGTGGCTATCGTGATTGTTTCACACAAGCTTTGAAAGAGATAACTGTGAAGATATGTATGTTACCGTGCGGATCAAACAAGGTGACAAGAATAACAATGGCTTGGACCAAATGGAAGATAATTCACACACATGAAATGAAATGCCTGTGGAATGTATTCCATTCTCTCCTGGTTGCCAAACTCACTCTGCATTGTCCCCAAAACATTGATATGTTTCATCTCTGCGTCAAGTACATCTTTGCCAAATAAATACTGGATTTTTTTTATGGCTACGCCTGTTTTTTTAACAACCAACCGTAAAGCCCTTCAGGGTTCCGAAGCTTTATAATACTCGGGGGACCTTCCGGAGACGTCTAGGATAGCAACCATCCCGCAGTCTGAGGGAAGACAGGAACATTCCAATTGGCCCGCGAGCTCCGGGGGGGAGCCATATAGTGCCGCGAGAAGTGTGCCGCGAGAGATTTGTGCCGCAGCTTGGCGCATGTCCAGTCCGAACCCGAAGTGGTTGTCCATCCTTAGATTTGGATGCTCTGACGCATTTTCCGGTCCAGACCCCGCCCTTCTTGCAATCGGAAATCCGGAGAAGAGCCGGAAGTCGGAAGAAGAACCGGTGGGGCAACCACGTGGGGGTCAGAGGAAACGTGGTGGGTGGTCAGTGGAGCGGAAGTCATTGGTTTTGTACAGCCGTAAAGCGCAATCTGTCGGACCATCTTCCGGTTAGCGACAACGGCCGGCACGGATGCCGGTGCCATCCTTCCTGTAGACCACGGACTCGGACGGTCAGCGATCCGCGCTTCGCCTCAGCTCTCTTACCTGTCGGTGCCCCTTCACCAAGATCATGTTCAAGAAATTTGACGAGAAAGAAAGTGTGTCCAACTGCATCCAACTGAAAACTTCCGTTATTAAGGGTATTAAGAGCCAACTGACTGAGCAGTTTCCAGGTATCGAGCCGTGGCTTAATCAAATCATGCCTAAGAAAGATCCCGTCAAAATAGTGAGATGCCATGAACACATGGAAATCCTTACAGTCAACGGAGAATTACTGTTTTTCAGGCAGAGAAAAGGACCTTTTTATCCAACGCTAAGATTACTTCACAAATACCCGTTTATCCTGCCACACCAGCAGGTCGACAAAGGAGCCATCAAATTTGTGCTCAGTGGTGCAAATATCATGTGTCCGGGTTTAACATCTCCTGGAGCGAAGCTCTACACTGCTGCAGTAGATACCATCGTGGCGGTCATGGCAGAAGGGAAAGAGCATGCCCTGTGTGTCGGAGTCATGAAGATGGCAGCAGCAGACATTGAGAAGATCAACAAGGGGATCGGCATTGAGAATATCCATTATCTAAATGACGGGCTGTGGCACATGAAGACATATAAGTGAGCCTTAGACGCAATACACTTGAGCTAAATATAAATATTGTGTTGTATCTGTGTGTGTGTCTGTATGTGACATCATGAAGACAATACCTCTGTGGTTGTGCTGAATAAATTCAAGATGCCTTAAAAAAACAAAATCGGGGTGTTGTAACCATAAGAGAGCAGAAATTTGGAAACAAGCAGCTTGCTGCACTGTGGAGTCTGACAAAAGTGGCCGAACTCTGGCCTAGGGCAGTCTCCACCACCTCTCTGAGCTTCCTTATTAGGGAATTCGGAAGCATCCAGAGTGGGTCTGACATCAGGGTCTCTACCAAGGTGCTCCTGATGAGAGCAGCCTTTGAGCCTCTTTTCTACATCTCTGTCTCTTTCCTCCTTCCTCTGCTTGTGAAGCATTGCCAGCAATTCACTTGATTTCCTAAAATCTTGAGCTGTTCTGAGCTTGGTAAGAGTACCATTAGTTGGGAACCCACTGTGTTCCAGGCACTGTGATGAGGGCATTGTAAGAACAGCCTTACTTACTCCTTACCATCATGAGGAAGGTACTGTTGACCTTTTACAGATAGGGAAACAAACTCCTAAGAAGGCACTGCCTTCACAGGGACACCCAGCGTCAGGTGGCAGAGCTTATGACTCTAACATCCTACATTTGATCTGGGCTGATGTTCCCCCTCCAGAAAGTTGAGGGGTGGAGATGGCTCCAGTGAGTTTTTCCCATCCTAATTCCCCCCACCAATCTAACCAAGCCAAGGCTGAGCCTATGGGCCTGTCTGACCATGCCAACAGCCATGCCCTCCTCCATCCAAGGGCTGACAGGTTGGGGGGACAGGCTCGCTCTGGGGAGTGGACTTACCTGGCCTCTCTGCCCAGAGATCATCAACTATGAGTTTGACACTAAGGACCTGGTGTGCCTGGGCCTAAGCAGCGTCGTTGGTGTCTGGTACCTTCTAAGGAAGGTAAGTAGTCAGAGCCTGCTCAGAAGGGGAGGTTGGGGTGATAGGGCAGGATGGGACACAGCAAGCTGGTCTCACTCCCACCTTTCTTCAGCATTGGATTGCCAACAACCTGTTTGGCCTGGCCTTCTCCCTTAATGGGGTAGAGCTCCTGCACCTGAACAACGTGAGCACTGGCTGTATTCTGCTTGGAGGACTCTTCATCTATGACATCTTCTGGGTGAGTCAGGCAGGGACATGACGTCCAGCTCTGAGGGTCCGCCGCTTCCTGGCTTCCCTGAATCTCTGGTGCAAGTGGCAGTCTGACAGAAGTTTGTCCCCCAAAGCAGGTCTATTTTTGGTCCATCTATAAATCCAGAGAACCTAGTGCCTTCAGATCCCCTCAGATGGTCTTTCCAGGGAAACTTAATCCTGTGTCTCTGGGGCAATTGAATTGAGGCTCAGGGACATTTGGAGAGTAGTGGTGGATGCTGGTGAATGGCCCAGCAAAAAGGACAAAGGTTAGTTGTGCTCTGGCTGCATACTCACTTTTCTGAGGTACTGCTGAAAAGGGTCTGAGATTTGTCTAACTGGAGCATCCTTTCCCTAGCTCCAGAAGACCTCTTTGAATGAATGCTACCTACGGTCTTTGTCTTTCTGTCTCTCTTCTTTTGGCGGTTGTGGTAGTGTTTCAAGACATGATTTCTCTCTGTAACAGTCTGGCTGTCCTGGAGCTTGCCCTGCAGACCATGCTAGCCTCCAACTCAGGGATCCAACTGTCTTTACCTCCCAAATGCTGGGATTAAAGACTTGTGCCACCGCCACCTGGTGGAATCTAGCTGCTTGGGCCAGTTAGAGTCTTTCTCCTTCACGTTTTCTTTTGCCCAGAACCACATGAAGGGCCACCTCAATTCAATATCAGTCAGGTCTGCACTGGGCTCTCCCAGTTCCTTGCTCGACTCTCTTATGCCTCCACAGTACTGCATTTAGAAGCCTAGGGAGCCTTTTCTTACCCACCCGCTCCCCCTTTAGACTCATGTCTTCTCCTTCCAGGTATTCGGCACCAACGTGATGGTGACTGTGGCCAAGTCCTTTGAGGCACCAATAAAATGTAAGTGACCACTCTCACATCCAAGCCATCCTCCTCTCTACCCAGTTGGGTCATCATTGCTGATGTTACATCATTGGTGTCAGGGCCTCTTTATTTCCTCTTCGTTGATCTTTTTTCTTGTCTCTTTTCTTGAACTCAGGCTTCCTCACAGACCCTGGCCATGGGCCACTTGGTCATGACTTCATGTGGCATGAAATATATAGGAACGGGAACAAACATGGGCAAGGTGCTTAGCAGTATCACAGGGCCTGCAGGGCCTCCACGTTCACTGCACCACACTGGGGTTCCCTTGCTCCCTGACTGCCAGGTGCTGTTTGTCTACCAACTCTTGGTGGTGTCTGCACCTCACCTCGGTGCTGCTCTTTACAGTGACTGGTGTTTATATAACAGTATTAGAAAATCCAGCGGTGGGGTTGGGGATTTAGCTCAGTGGTAGAGTGCTTGCCTAGCAAGCGCAAGGCCCTGGGTTCGGTCCCCAGCTCTGAAAAAAAGAAAAGAGAAAAAAAAAAAAAAAGAAAATCCAGCAGTGCTGGGTGTGCTGGCACATGCCTTTAATCCCAACACTTGGGAGGCAGAGGCAGGTAGATCTCTGAGTTGAAGGCCAGCCTGGTCTGCAGAGTTCCTAGAACTCACTCTGTAGATAAGGCTGGCCAGGTCTGCACAGAGAAACCCTGTTTCAACTCCCACCCAAGAGAAAATGGAAAACCTTAAGTACCAATGTCTTTGAAGAAGGAAAGTTTCTTTGGGTGTTTGTTGAGGTGCATTTCAGGTAGCCAAAGCAATCGTAGAACTAACTCACTGTGTGCCTGAGGTGACTTGAGCCTCTGATCCTGATGCTTCTGCCTCCAAAGTACTGAGATTTCAGGGCCTAAATAAACAAGGAGACATTTTTGTTATCTCAGTTACAGTAAGCCTGGGTAGATGAGCTCAAGGATGGGATGCCGTTCTAAAATCACCAAAACCGAGGTTACTTCTGCCTTCCCACCCTACCATTCCCAGTATGCTTAAGCTCAGCCTCCCATGGTCCCCGAGAAGAACCACAATTCCAGCACTGACTCCTCACCCAGACATGTCCAGAGGCAGAGAAGGAGAACTCTGTTTCTCTTTCCTCGAGAAGGAGTGCACCCCACTCCACCCCTGCCACCCCCAAGGGCACTGGGGAGGCTTCCTTCGTGCTTCACTGGCCAGGTCATGTTAGGGGCTGTAGGTGTAGCCAGTAGTGAAGTGTTCACCGGTAGGACTTGGATTCAGTCTCCAGCACCACCCCTCCCCCCCCCCCAAAAAAAAGAGATGGCTCAGCAGTTAAGAGCACTGGCTGTTCTTCCAGAGGACCCAGGGTTCAATTCCCAGCACCTACATAACAGCTCGCAACTGTCGAGCTCCAATTCTAGGGGATCTGGCACCTTCAGGCATACATGCAGGCAAAACACCAACGCATATAAAATAAAAATAAATAATCTTTAAAAAATTAAAGCATTGGTTTCTTTGGCTGAACATGCAGGAATGAAATCCTGGTACTTGAGAAGAATGAAAGTTCAAAGCCAGTTTGGACTTCATAGCTAAGTCTGTCTCAAAAGCAAACTGCTGTGCTCCAGCAAGGTAGATGGAGAACGCAGATTAACGTGGAGTCTCAACCCTAGATGACCCTGAATCACCTGAGATATCCAAGCTCAAGGACCTTACCGGGTGGTTTCAGAGAAAAAGAGGGTGAGGTGACCTTGAGAGATGCGTGGTGGTCTGTCCAATCATGGCAGCCCTGGCTTGGTCCCATGGCAACTGGAAGGAAAGACAGGGATGAATGAAACCTGTGGCTAGGTGATCCTAGAGTCCTTGCTGTAAGAGCTGCCATTTCATCCTTTGTGCACCCTGTCATCTCCCTGTACACCCAAAGCACAAATATGTTTGAGTCCTACTTCACAGGGCTGGAGGCTGGGGAAACAGAGTCCTCTCTGACCCTTCCCATCTCGCCCCTGCCTCTCCCTGCAGTGGTGTTCCCCCAGGATCTGCTGGAGAAGGGTCTTGAAGCAGACAACTTTGCCATGCTGGGACTTGGAGACATTGTCA
This sequence comes from Rattus norvegicus, assembly GCF_021556685.1. Lineage (NCBI taxonomy): Eukaryota > Metazoa > Chordata > Mammalia > Rodentia > Muridae > Rattus > Rattus norvegicus. Next base: position 141,140,896 of record NC_141536.1, read on the forward strand.
TCCCAGGTAATTGCTGGGAGTGGACGGTGGTGGAGGGTTGGAGAAGATGCTTGGTATGTCAGAGTTTTAGTACTAACTGGGAAGCTAGCCTTACCTATTGGGAATGAGCAAGGTCAGATTCTCCCTCAGTGCGTGTTTGTGGTTTGGTGGTGTACGGCAGGTTTCTTTAACATAAGAATGGCCTGAACTGGGGCTGGGGATTTAGCTCAGTGGTAGAGCGCTTACCTAGGAAGCGCAAGGCCCTGGGTTCGGTCCCCAGCTCCGAAAAAAAGAACCAAAAAAAAAAAAAAAAAAAAAAAAAAAGAATGGCCTGAACATATATGGCCAACCTGGAGCTGGAGGGAGCTCTGCTTATGGGAGAAAAAGCCTGCCAGGCCTTAGTCTGAGGTCAAGGGGTGAAGCAATTGAAACTGTGTGTCCTTATCTGTGGCCCTCTCCCTACTCGCCTGTCTGGGATCTGTCTAACCTAGTTCCTCTAAAGGATGGATAGAAAGTCACACTGCCCTCAGCAGTGGGCCTCTGATTCTACAGGGTGAATAGATGGAATTTCTGTATTCCAGGTTAAAGAAACAGGCGCAAAGAAATGATTCTGCTTGTCTAAGAGATTGGGTTTGACATATCCCACACACCTCTCCCCCCGGTTCCCCACACTATACAATACCAAAGTCAACAGGGTAATTAACATGGGAGAGATGTGATTCCCGTAGTAGGAGATGATGACACGTGCCTTTAGCCCCAGTAACCCCAGGCACAGGGAATTCTGAATTAGCCTTGGTTAGCTGCTCAACATGGGACTCTTATTAAAGAAAAAAAAAAAAAAAAAAAAAAGTAGGGACTGGAGAGGTGGCTCTACAGAATACCCAGGTTCAATTCTCAGCACTCGTGGCGGCTCACAACTCCAGTTCCAGAGGATCCGACACGAATGGACACAGACACACAGACACACAGACACACACACACACACACACACACACACACATACACACACTCGTGTGTGCAGGCAAAATAACAATGCACATGAATTTTTTTTTTAAGATTAATTTTAAGCCCCCTGGCAGTGGATAGAGACATCTCAGTGGTGGTGGTGGTGGTGGTGGTGGTGGTGGTGATGGTGATGGTGACGACGACCAGGGGCAGAACAGATTGTGGTCCTGTGTTCCTCCTAGCTCGATGCCTGGCTTGGTGGCCAGAACTGTTTTTTAAGGAGAATGATAGAATCCCACCCCTAGGTCCAGTGCCTTACATCAGTGGTTCTCAACTGTTAATAAAGTTCCTTATCTTGTGGTGACCCCAAACCACCAAATTATTTTCATTGCTATTTTTCATAACTGTAATGTTGCTGCTGTTATGAATTGTAAATAGCTGTATTTTCCAATGGTCTTAGGTGACCCCTGTGAAAGGGTCATTTGACACCAAAGGGATCATGGCCCATAGTTGAGAACCACTGCCTTACAGACAGATGCCCACTATTGACCTGGTGTGTTTGGTTCTGGGCTTTAGGAGTACATACATCCTCTCCATATTAGTTACTCCAGCATCTATACACGTCTCCGAATCTTCTAGGCCAGAGAGCAGCATGTTGGAAACCCCTCAGGTGCCAGCAGTTGAATACAGTTTTAGAGCCTCTGCCTCTGCTTTAGTTGGAGAGCTGTTACCAGTATGAGTCACCAGGGGGCGATGAGCCCCAAACACTGTGGAAAAGGCAGCTCTGGTCAGCTTTCTCCACCCATCTCTCCTCTCACAGTGCTCAGAGGACGACTCATTTCCTTCTTTAAAATTAATGACATGAGGTGGGGAGCATAACTCAGTGGTAGAGCCCTTGCCTGGCGTGCACAATAGTGGGCCTGGGTTCCAAAGGCAGCACTGTAAATATATCTATTGATCATGATTGGTAGTTGATGCTTTTGATGGACACAGAATGTTTCAGCTCTTGAGAGGTTGTCCTCAGCTAAGTGAGACTTAGACCCTGTCCTGTGTGAGCCTGAAAGGCCTGTGAGGAGGGAGGTCCATTAAGGATGTGTGTGGCACACAGGTTGCACTGGCTAGCTGTGTCTCAGGGACTCTGGATTCTGGGGCATTTGGACTTTGTTTTGAAGTGTAGGTCGGGTGCTAAGGGACAGAGTTTGCATTCCTGGGCTTCCGTGGTACTTCCCAGTGGACTGCCTCTAGCTCCAGTCCTCCACCTCCTACCAGGCGGCAGCCACAGGGCTCTTTCTAGATCTGTTTAGGTGGTTCTCCTCCCAGAATTCTCCCAGTGTCTTGTGTTCCTTTCTCAGAATGGAGACCTGGGCCTGCTGCATGGCCATTCTGCGCTGTCTCCCTCCTGCTCCACATTTAGCCGTGCTAGTTCCTCAGAACCTGCTTTCCTTCCCTGGCCTGTGTCACCCTCAGTGAAGCCCTCTTCAGACTAGGGCCCACTGCAGTCCACCTTTTATATCACAAGACGTCCATCTTTCGGTTAGGACAGGCCTAGATTGGGTATCCTGCCGGAATCTGTCATGACTGGTGTCGTCCTCCTGCTGTCCTGCCCCCTTGGCTGAGCTCTAGGAGCTGTGGCTTTACTTGGTCTACACTGTGCCTGGTCAGTGGGACACTCGGTGTTTAGACGGCCCATTGTGATAATAAGGTGCTGGAGGTGGGCCAGTCCGGTCCATCAGTCGGGTACCCCACTCCATGTCCCCACCTCCACCCCAGTCCCGGCCTTCTAACTGTGCCTTTCCTCTCAGGGATCTTCATCGCCTTGCTGCTCCGTTTCGACATCAGGTAAGCACGGGAAGGCCTGGCCTGGGCTTCTCCAGCATTCTCCAGCTTTCAGGAGCCCAGAAAAGGGACCTCCACCCATGTCCTGCCAGAGAAATTCTCATTCCACCTGCATTCTGAAGTTTGAAGTCCACCCCCACCCTCCCGCCGCTGCCAAGGGGGGGGGAGATCCTTTTAGTTGAGATTGGTGTTTGTAGCCCTGTGCCCTTGGCGGCCAGTCTGACCTTGTCAGCCTCAACCTCATTCCATGGTGGTAAGCAAGAGTTCCCTCTCGGGTCTGCTGTGCCAATTCAGGGAGCGCGCTGAGCACAGGCTGACCTCGGTGGCTTTGGGGAAAGCCAGCTGCAGCCGCTCTATGTCAGGCTGTACTTGGGCCACTGTGTTCAGGTCTAGCTGTTCCCTGCATTCTCCCTCCTTGGACTGTTTACAGGCTGTTGTAGAATCTAAACTTAAGGCTGGACTGGAGCTCAAAGGAACACTTGCCAAGCACGCACAGTGCCCGACTCAGTCCCCAACAGACTCCCTGGGCCTTGCCCCAAATCTACATTCTATGGGGATAACCTAGGGCCAGCTTGTTTTTCCCCTAAGAGATTTGCGCTGGCTAAAACTCTTAGAGTCATTTCTAGATTTTTACATTTGTTATTTACAAATGGCCTTATGGCTTTCCCATTTTGACAAAGGTATAAACTGAACATGGAAGAAGAAAAGTAACTTATCGACAGAGACATAGCTCAGGGAAGTACAGTGTGCACGGCTGTCCAGGCTCCTAGCAGAGACTCCACACCAACACATATGCAGCTCCAGTCTTTGCAGACAGAATGTGCCTCCTCTAACCTCCTCTTCCACCTTCCCGCAGCCTGAAGAAGAACACCCACACCTACTTCTACACCAGCTTCGCTGCCTACATCTTCGGCCTGGGTCTCACCATCTTCATCATGCACATCTTCAAGCACGCCCAGGTGAGCAGCGCGTCCCTCGCGGTGTCTAGAGTGCTCCCTCGACAGTACAGACCCTACAGGGAGTCGCTCTGTCATATGCACAAGCAGCCCAGAAGTCAGGACCCTGTGGTGGCAGCAAACAGTCGTGGCTTTTTGGCTCTTTGACTTGTGACAGTAGGGCAGCTGCTGCTCTAGGCATTCTCGGCACACCACTGTCTTCACTGGGAGAGCAGACATTTTGCCAGAGCTCTCCACCTGGTTTCTGCCTGTCGCCCCTAAACAGACAGTGTGTCACTTGGCCATTCCAGGTATGGGGGAGGAGGCTGGCGTCCCAGGCAGCCTAGCAGGGAACAGAGCAGGACCGAGTGAGCGGGTGCTTCCGCCAAGTGGAAGCCAAGGCTCTGCTGCCTCCTCCCACCACGGTAGGCGGCAGATACTGAGCCAGCTCAGTGGACAGCATGGGGTCTTGGGGGTCTGAAGGGAAGAAGCCACTAGGGACTGGACAGAAGGATTGCTTCTCCTCCTGTCTGACCGACACAGGGCACGAGCCAGGCTCTGTAACCTGAGTCCTAGAAAGGTGGTAAGGAAGCTGGAGCTGGTGCTCCATCCAGTGAGTGGGGAGTAGAGCTCGGCCTTGACCTGGGACAGCATAAAAACCAGGCCCAGGCTGCAAGAACAGTCTCGGTGCAGAGGCCGAGGAAGCCCCAGTGGGAATCCACCAGACGCCTCTCTGGGAGGCAGGCCAGGTCATGGGAGTTCCATGATCGAATTTCCTTAGTTGTTAAGTTAATGAAAGCAGAAAGGGGAGTGGCTTAAAGGTGGGACAGACTACACCTAGATACCTTGTTTTTTGTGAGGTCAGTTGCCCACAGCCCAAAAATATTGAATGGAAAACTCCAGTTTTAAATGCCAAGATAACTCTTACTGTCTACATGAGTCTTTCCTGATCCAGAATTATCACACTGCACACCACTAACCGTTACAGACGTAGGCACACACAGCATGCTATGCTGTACAGTTTTGAGGTGCCCTGAGGATAAGGGGGAAGCTACTGTACTGTTGTTTTTCACTCCTCCCATCTCCAAAATACCGTCACATGGGAGCTGCCTTAGAATTCATCACAAGATCCCATTCTTGAGCTCCGGGCCTGTGCTTAAACCTTCGACAAAGATCCAAGGGTGTGGCTCATAAGCAGAGAAATCCAAACTGTTTGTAGAGCCTTCTCATTCAGTCATTTATGTTTGGTACAGCCTCTGCTGTGTCAGTGGAGCATGGCATGTGCTTGGTGAGAGGATTACAGATGGCCAGATCCGGAAAGGCTTAGAGGCCTTTTCAAGGCCTGTGCTACAGCTCCCAGCCCTGCGTTGGAGTAGGCCAGAGACATTCATTCCCCCTGCAGCCACCAGGTGGCGGGCTTGCCTTCTCCCCTGGAGAGGAAGGAGATTCTTGCTCTCATGCAGGGTACAGGGAGGGCCCAGAGGCCTAGAAGGACAGACTTGACCAGGTAATCCAGCTAGCCAGACTATGCCCAGGCCTGTGCACCTGGTCTTGATTCATCGAGATGGCTATCTCCCTGAAAGTCCTTGAAGAGGGGATCCAGGGCGCAGGTGGAGCCTAATGAATGGTGTCCGCTTCTCCAAGAAGACATGAGCAGCCCCTGCGACAACATTGCTCTAGGTAGATGTCCCCTGTATGGCCTTCAGTTCACTTAGCCTTTTAGAAAGCCTTCCCAGCTAGGCATGGTAGTACATGCCTATGACCCCAGCATTTAGGTGGAAGAGGAGGAGCAGAAGTTCAAAGTCAGCCTCATAGCTACATAGCTAATTCCAGGGAGCCTGGGTTACATATATGAGAAGCTGCTTCAGAAAGCCCTGGTCCCTACCTCACTGCCCTGAATAGTACATCTCTCTTTCTCCTCGACACTCATTGAAGAGTTTCCCGGGTACATTGAGAAGAAAAAAGAAGGCAGGCTTGTATCCCTCTGACAATAGCAAACCTCCTCTGTCTTAAAAGAAACCTTCCCATGAGCCTGAGGCCACCAGCTCCCTGGTAAGAAGGCCACTGGGGATGACTAAAAGTCCACACATACTCCCCTGAAAGTCCTACATTCTGCCCAAGGCTGTCTTGGGGAAGAGAATGCATGGGCTGTAGAGGAGAGCCCTGCTGTCACTCCTGACCAGCCCTTCCCCACCCTCACATCCCCACTTTGCTCACTGGTTTGTCCTTAGTTTGTTACTGCTATGTGACAGAGTGTTGGGTTTGTGTACATGAGTATAGGTGCTTGCACAAGCCAGCAAAGGGCTTCCGAGTCCCTGGAGCTGGGGTTACAGGCAGTTGTGAGCCTACAGAACCAACCTCGGGTCTTCTACCAGAGCAGTGTGCGTTCTTCACCCCTGAGCCCATCCCTCCGGCCCCCATAAATCAAGTTTGCTGTTGGAGTTGGACCTTCCATCCCTGCTCTGTTCACGTTATTTTTTCCTCCTAGTCACAGGGGCTGTGTGATTTGGTTTCGTTTGGTTAGGTTTGGCTGATGGTTGTTTGGTGTTTCCCTGGCTGGCCTGCAACTTACTGTGTGAGAGTACACTATCATTCATGAGGTCTTCCCGCCTCTACTTCCCAAACGCTTGGGTAAAGGTGTGCACCACCACACCCAGCCTGGTTTTGGCTGTTTGGTTGGTTCATTGCCTGTTTTTTTGTTTTGTTTTGAGGCAAGTTCTCCCTGTCTAGCTGGGCTAGCCTCAGACTCGGAGTAATTCTCTTGCCTCAGTCTCCTTAGTGCTAGAATTCCAAGTGTGCACCACAATGTCCACCTTCTCCTTTCTACTTTCTAGATATTTTATTCTTTCTCTAGCTGCCCCGCCCACACCACCTGTGGCAGTGCTGGGAATCAAACCCCAGAATTGCTTAGACTTTAGGTGAGCAGTCTGCCACTAAGCTAGACCTCTGCCCATTTTTCTAGTTTTGTGTCCTGAAAGCTTAAATCGCTTCACATGTCTTATTTCTCATGAGTTTGCTTAGGACTTAGAGTACCTCCAGCTGCTTCTCACAGCCTGGGTCATGGACCTCAAAAACCCACAAGGACCCAGTGCCGGTGAAAGAAGCCCAACTTCCCAGGTCCCATCCCAGCTTGGCCTTACACACCTTCCATGACCTTGGGGAGGTCTGTCCCCTTCTGTGATCCTCAGGAACACCATCTTTAGAACTCAGGTCTGGATAGTTAGGCGTATTACTAGATTCTAGGGTGATCTATGTAAAGTAATGTGACTCACTATCCTCCCAGACCAGGGCCAAAAAATGGTCCCCTGAAGCTCATCCTCAGGTGCAAAGAGAGACCTGCTGCTGCTGGGTCACAGGATGGCTTCATACTGAGACTGATGTCTGTTATCTCACTCCATTTACCTCCAAGATAAATTATCTCTTAACTCGTGAGCAAAGAGAAGCCATGAGTACACCTCGTGCCCCTACCTCCACCCCCAACACCACACACACACACACACACACACACACACACACACACACACACACACACCACAGCCCACTGCTAAATGCCAGACATAGAGACTGACCAGGGAAGAAGACACTTGCTCCCTCCACGTCCACAACCCACCAGGGGACAGAGACTCCATTCTGCCTACAGTGATCACTTACACACTGCCAGGGACCTGAAGCCATGCAAGTGGAAGCGTCTCCACAGAGACAAGGTCTGAGGAGAAGGAACCAGGCAGAGGGATGAAGAGTAGCCTAGGCAGCTGAACCCGCACATGCCAAGGTCCTGGGGCTACAACTAAACTAGATCTTGTCTTCCACAAGACATGGAAGAGATGACAAGGGTCACATCTCATGGGGTCTTCCAGTAGCAACGGTGTTATGGTGTGATGTCCACCTTTCAAAGGTAATAGGCAAGGAATGACTTCAGGGTCTAGTATGTGGGACTTCCATTCTCCGGTTAACTCTCAGAATGGAGACCTGGGCTGTCCCCAAAACATTAGACCTTCTCTGTCCAAAGGGGGTAGTCACAGCATGGAGGTGAGCTAGAAGGACCAGGGAAGGCCTCGTGCCTGAGGACTGTCTTCCTTCTCTCTCAGCCCAGCTTTCCCAGGGTCTTAGCACAGACTTGGGAGAGGTGGGGGGCACAGAAGTGTAAAAGCCAGTGAGCAGGAGTCGCATTTAGACTGGCTGCAGCCACAGGTAGCTACTGTCATTGTTCTCACCCTGTCACTGTGTCTCCCAAATGCAAGGCTCTGCCCCAGCCTAGCTGCCGGCTACTAGGAAGAAAGCCAGCCAGAGAAGCAGCAGCACTGAACTGGTGTTTGTGATTCAGACACTCGCTACCAGTCAGGTTCCTAGGGAACCTTAGAGCCCTGCATCCAGTTTTTTACAGTGCGTGCTTTTCCTGCCAGAGAGGAGGAGCCCTGGTCTCTGGCTCTAGCCCTGTGTTTAGGCTCTGCCATTGACTCACTCTGAAAACCTGGGTCTGAGCTATCCCTCAGTTAACTTCAGAAAAGGGCTGGGGTACTGGGATGTCCTGAGTCAGTGCCTTCCCTCACTAGCCTCTGTCTTGTCCTAGCCGGCCCTCCTGTACCTGGTCCCTGCCTGCATCGGTTTTCCTGTCCTGGTGGCACTGGTCAAGGGAGAAGTGGCAGAGATGTTCAGGTAAGGCGGGATGGGGCACACCTGCACACAGCCTGCCTGATCACGTGAGCATTGTCTCCGAGGGAGTGTCCACCACCTGTGCCTCTCTGTTGGTGACTAGCTGCCTGGCCTGTGCTTTGCTGTGGGACCTTCCCTAGGAGTAAAGGAGGTCTAGCCTAGGGCAGCCTACATGCCTACTGTGTGTTAGACAAATGGCTGGTAGAGGTTCTCTCCAGACTGCCCATTGTCCAGGGCCTTGGATCACAGGCTAGCTCTGTCACCAGGTGACTTGAGACATCTTCCCTCACCCCTACCCCTACCCCCCAACATCAGTTTGCATGTACTAGGACAAGATGCCCTTAACAAGAAAGCATCTGTCCATCCCTCTCTAGCTGCCTCTGTAGCCATAACCTACAGCCTATTCTTTTCTCATATGCCCTCCCCTTCCCCACGGCCACTACCACATCTGCCACACCTTGTGCACAGCCCCACCCCTACCCCAGGGCCTGCATGACTCCCAGCAGGTGTCTGCTCCCCAGCACCACCAACCCCATCTGCCAGAGACCTAGAAATAGCTGCCAGCTACTATTAAAGCTGCCCACTCGGGGGCCTTCACCCAACTCCACCCGCTTGGCCTCGAGTTGTCCCCCAAGTGCCTGCCAGGGCCTCCTGTGCACCTGGCTGCCTCAGAGCGACAGATGACTCACCCCTTCCCCATGCTTGCCCTGCCTGGAATCCCCAGCTCCGGGCTCGGCCTGCCGGTTGGAAGCCCGCCCACCCCATCTTCTGGCAAGGCACCTGGTGCTTGAGGTCAGCACTCCATCTCTCTCTGTACATCCCTGCGTGGAGAGATCTCTAAACCAGTCCCCTGTATCCCCATGGTTTAATTAAGCTCTGAGCACCCAGCCAGGGCAGAAGCTGCCTCCTTCCCCCTCTGAGGCCTGGTTTCCCTAAATGCTCTCCTGGGCAAGCCCCACCCTACCCAGAAGGTCCTTGGGGAAAAGCAAGCGAGCCAGGCAGTCCTCTCTTCTGTCCTCCATGCCTTTCTCAGCCTCATCTTTTGCTTTTATTTCTTTCTCACTGCCACTTTGAAAACTCATGTGATTCATTCTTGAATGGGTTACATTTTGTACAGTTGCTACTGCTGGAGAGGTGTCTCCATAGTCAGAGTACCTGCTCCTTTCTCGGAGGACTCTAGTATGGGTCCCAGCACCCACACTGGGCAGCTCACAACAGGCCTCCACAGGGATCTGAAGCCTATCCTCAGTGCATGTGCTAGAGCAAACACACACACACGTGTACATGCTCACCAAATCCCATAAGTTGTCCTCTGCGCTCACAAGCACCATGGCACACATGGATAAATTTGTATCGGTCTAAGTCACTGTTCTATTTCCGTGAAGAAGCACTATGGCCAGGGCGCTCTGGTGGAAGAGAGCATTTAATTATGGCGCTTGCTTACCTCAGAGCCTTAGTCTGTTAGTTGTGGAAGGGAACATGATGGTTGGGGTATAGAGCAGGAGCTGAGAGCTGTGTCCTGGTCCGCAGGCTGAGAGCAAGACACTGAGCTGGCATGGACTTTTGAAGCCTCATGGCCCACCGATGTCACATGTCCTCCACAAGGACACACTCCTAATTCTTTTCAGCCACTTGCCGATGACTATGGAGGCCGTTTCATTTCATACCACCACAGTACCTGTAGACAGACTAGGGAGAGCACTCGGTCACTAATGCGCTTGCTGCACAAGAATGAAGAACTGTGCCTGAACGCTCAGCACCCAGCTGGCCAAGTGGGTAGAAAATGAATGTTTCTTTTAATATTCACAGCTGAGCCTGTGCCTTATGATACTTCATGCTTTAACCCTGTCCTCAGGCACAAGGACCACTGATTGCAAGACCAGCCTCCACTAAGATGGGAGGATTAAGGTCAAGCCGCAGGCTGGCAGCCTGAGTGGCAGGCAGAGTAAACCTTGTTTCAGCCAGGTGCCTTTAGTCCCAGCTGCTGGGGAGGCTGACCCAGCAGGGTCTCAACTGTAAGTCACACTATGCTCATGAGGCATTGATATGGTGGCCTCCTGGTTACCTAAGAAAGGGTGAACCAGCCCAAGTCAGAAATGGAGCAGTCAAACCTTGTTTCAAAAAACAAAACGAAACAGTGGAACATGACCTTAATCCTGTCATGGTGGTGCATGCCCTTGAACCTAGCATTTGGAAAACAGAGGCAGGTGTGTGTCTGAGTTCTAGCCCAGCCAGGGCTACATAGTAAGATCCTGTCTCTAAGTTAGTAAAGAAAAGTTTAAAAGTTAAAATTTTTTTAGAGAACTCTAGGGAGATGGCTCAGCAGCCAAGAGTACTTCTTGTGCTTACAGAGGACGTAGTTTTAGTCTAGCACTTACATGGCAGTTCACAACTCTCTGTAAACTCCAGGTCCAGGGGATCCACACACTTCTTTCTTCTGCAGCCTCATGCATAAATGTGGGCGAAGCACTCACATGCCAAAGAATTAAAATAGTGGTGGTAGAAGGGGGGCAGCGACTTTCATAAGTTGTCCTCTGAACTTTCCACAAGCGCCATGGCACACACAAATCGACTTTTTTAAAACAAACTAGGGATATGGCTGTTAATAAAGTGCCTACTGCAGAAGCATGAAGACCTGGGTTTGGAAACCCAGCACCCAGCAGGGGCGAGTGGCACACATCTGTAACCCTGGCTTTGTGAGGGGATAGCCATACAGATGTTTGGAGTCTACTAGACAGCCAGTCTCGCCAGTAGGTGAGCCATGGGTTCATTAACAGACCCTGGCTCCAAATGTAGGGTGCAAAGTTAGAGGGGAAGACATAATCACCCTCTGACCTCCACGCACCTGCGCATGCACATACAGCACAGCTTCGAGAAGGGAGGCTACGCTCCTGTTCAGTCTGCTGGAGAGGCCAGATCTCACAGACCTGCAGAGACCGGTATCATTCTCTAGCACCTTCTCTGCACTCTGGTGCTTTTTCCTACATGTGGTGTGTTAGAGGCCAAGGTTCAAACCCAGAGCCTCACTTAGGCTAAGCGTGTGCTCTCCTGCTGAGCTACACCCTGGCACTTGCTATGTTGTGGAACAGCATATGTTAGAGACCCCGGTTTGGCGGCATGCTCAGCCCATCCCAGCATGCCCTGCTTCTCTGTTGTCGGCATGGTGCGCTTTGCAGTGCTGCACACAGGCTGCTTTACACTCGGCAAAGTGGAAGTACAAGCCATGGAACCAAAACAGTGGTGCTCTGTGCCCCTAGGGCAGGATGTCTGTCTTTCCCTGACCTTTTCCTCTGTATCTCCTTGTTCTGTCTTCTCTGTCTGTCTCTTACACAGCTACGAGTCCTCGGCCGTAATCCTGCCTCATACGCCGAGGCTCACTCACTTTCCCACAGTCTCGGGCTCCCCTGCCAGCCTGGCCGACTCCATGCAGCAGAAGCTAGCTGGCCCTCGTCGCCGGCGCCCGCAGAATCCCAGCGCCATGTAATGCCCAGCGGGTGCCCACCTGCCCGCTTCCCCACTGTCCTGGGCCTAAGGTAGGGCAGATGTTCCAGCCTTAGTGGAAAGTCAGGGAGTGTCCCTGGGGCTGGTGGCAGGAACCATCAGCACTTGCTGCCCAGGCCCAAGGCAAGCAGGTGGCCCAGAACCTCAGGGTACTTGCCGACAGTGGGAGTCACATGAGATGAGCATGTGTGGCCCTGTCAGACTGTAGTAGACCTATGACTGCTCCATTAAGCCTATGACTCTGGACACACGGCTCTCTCCTCTGTGCTCCTTTATTCATCAACCAGGTACTTGCTGCCCCCCTGGCCAGCCAGGAAATATGCACTGGGCTTAGTAAGCAGAGACCCTGATGAGAGCTAATGTGTCTACCCTAGAGTAGCATTGTGCTGGTCACCAGAACAGTTCCCACCAGGGCAGAGCTGTTAACTCTGGACACAGCTGGTCTCCCAGAGTCTCGTCCCCTGCTACTGTCTTCTCTCCAGCAGAAGATACAAGAAGCTTAAAGTTGATCCACACAAGTCCAGCCCCAGCCTTCCCCATTTGCCACTGCCCTTGCAGCCCCTTGGCAGCACGGGGCACAGGGAAAGCTAAGCAGGGCGCCCATGAGGACACACAGATGGCTGGGGCCAGGTACTGGCAGAGGGTAGGCTTGAGATGCAATGACCTTCCCTGGGATCGCAAGGAGGGGGCAAAGAAGACTCTGCCCCCAGCAGCCTCTTAAGTGTGTTCCTTTGTTTTCTGGTCAGTTATGAGGAGTCTAACCCTAAAGATCCAGCAGCCGTGACTGAATCCAAAGAGGAATCAACAGAGGCGTCGGCATCCAAGAGGCTAGAGAAGAAGGAGAAATGAGGCGGCGCTGCCTGACCCTTGAGGGCCAGACCAGGCAGGCAGGGGATGACCTGTAGGCGACAAAGACAAGAAGACACCTGCAGGAGGCGAAGGTGGCTCCAGGATGGGGAGCGGGCCTCTGCTGCCTGTCCCCTCTCCCCTTTCTCTGGCTTCTTCTGCTCCTCCTCATCCCCTGCAGGCAAAGGAAACCCTCTGCTGCTTCCTTCCCCAGGAGCCAGGTGGGAACTGAATGTGGTTTTTAGATTTTTGTATTGTGGACTGACTTTGCCTCACATTAAAACTCATCCCATGGCCACTTAGGCCACTGTGCTCCCAGGGAGTTCTCAGCAACTCTACCCAGTGTCTTGTGCTGAACTCACTAGGTCTTTGCAAGCGCCTTCTTAGGTGTCCACCTCAGGCCAGAAGAGGGTTCCCGTGAGCCTTCTTCCCCAGCCAGCGATTTTCCTCCCCGCCTTCTTCCAAACTCCTGGGGACAGTGAAGGTGGCGGGCAGTGCTGTATGTGCCCTGTTGGCCTTGGTATGGGATGAAGAGAGTGTCACAGGGCACCCCACCTCAGCCAAGGACCGTGTAACTATGGACAGACGGCTCCTCCCTGGCTGGAAATCAAAATACAGCCCAGGTCTTCAGAAAGCCTGCACTGGGAAGGGAGCAAGCCCCAGAGAATAGAAGAGGCCATCCAAGGTCAGGCAGGAGTTAGAGATCCCATAGTCAAAGTTTCCCTCACTCCTGACCCTCAAGAAAGTCCCCAAGGGACAAGAGAGGGCAGCTCATCCCCTGTCCACCTACCCAGGTGGGAAAACTGAGACAGTAAAATGGCCATGACCCGTGAGCTTTCCCTGGCTAGGGTTCAGGTTTAATGGCTAAAATTAACAGATTGGAAGTGGCCAGAGAACAAAGACTACCCAGAGCCTGGACTTGAGTGGGCTTGAGTCTTCCCGGTTTCTGATGTAGACCAAGTGTGTCGATACAGGATTCTGATTTGTACTTACAGTTCTAAGCTACATGTGCTGGCAGCCCCACTGTACAGAGAAGGAATGGGGCAGTCCACCCTCAGACAGTGATGTGACCTCAAGCAGTTGACTTCAGCTCAACATCCTCTTATAGGACCGAGTCACTGTGGCTGGTATGCTGGGCCCCTCTGAGTTAGCCACCCGACTTCTCTGAGTCTAAGATTCTATGGGGAGGAAAGCCTGAAAGGCTTCTGTAGGCAGGGGGTCTCTTTAGGGCCTTCTTGGGTCTCTGCAGGCCTGTACTGCCTTCAGGGGGAGGCCATGTGGTCCTGGAACAAAGCCCCTCTGAGGGTGGCAGATGGGGCAGGCAGCCCAGGCACACAGTGTGGTTGGCTCTACAGCCCACAGCCCACAAAGGCCTCATTGAGTCACTGCCGACCCCCAGCAGAGGCTGAGGTGGCAGTGGCGCCGGGCGCCTGCCACCTAATGACCATCCTGGCCCTGCCAGATGTTCCACAGACCTTGCAGCACCGATCAGGGCTTGCCTGGCCAACCAGCCACAGAGGCCACTCCAGTTCCAATTAACCAGCTTCAGCTGAGCAAACAGCGGGCAGCGGGGCCCAGCCTGGGCGGTAGGCCCGGCCGGCAGAGCCTCTGAGTCTAGACTCCAGATGTGAACCACCACCGCCTGAGCCCCATGGAAAAATGGCACCAGGCCGGGCATGCATTGGGCCTGCATACTGGGAGGCGGGATGGGTGGTTGGGCAGGGCCTCAGATGGGCCTGGTGCCAGGCTTACCCTGAAGTAGGGGTGGGTTCTTCGGAAGCTGCTTTCAAACAGATTTCCCCTAGTTTGTGGTGTTCTCTATATGCCTTGGTTTTTCCAGTAGGAGGAGGATGTAAGGGGTAAGACCATCCCCGCAAGAGACCCCATGCTCCATACTTAAACCAGGTTAGCATGTGGCCAGCATTGTGTAGTGTTCTAGAAATGCTCGCTTATCCCTGTGTAGTATATGCCTGCCAGCCCTGCACTTGTAGAGGCGGCAAGCTGAGATAAGGTTTGTCTACAAAGCAAGTCCCAGGCCAGCCAGCACTACATGATAAGAACTAGCTCCCACCCCCAGCCCCCAAAAAAGGGCAAGATTGATCCATACTGGTTTGTGACTAATCTTGAACTCCGGAGACTAAGACAGGATGATCATTTCAAAATCCCCCTTGGCTGCAAAGAGTTCAAAGCCAGACCCTGCCTCAAAGCCAAGTGGGGAGATTAATTATAACAATCCTACAGGGCACCTACCATATTTACAGATAAGAAAACTGAAGCAGTGAGTCAGTACTGGCCTGGGAGGTGTTTGAACCTTGGTCTCTGGCTTCTAAGCTCGTGTTTACCACTGTGCTGGTGGATTCCTGATTCTTTGGGGACAGCATAAGGATATGGGGACAGGGAGAGGATGACGATGGTTTCTAGGATGAAATCCCTTTCTTTAGCTAAGGAGATGAGAGCTTCCTCTCAGAGCAGGTCCCCCTTTGGAAAGTCCGGAGCCCTTCTGTTTCCATGCCGTGTCAGACACCAGCTAAGTCGCTAAGGGAGGACATAGCAGGGAACACAAATGGTGGTTCTCTGGAGCTGACAGCCTGCAAGATGACATTCCTCTGGGGAGACTGACTGAAATAACTGAGTGGATGTGCCAAGAGATGATGCCACAGGAGATGGGCTGCCTGCCCCGACCCTAGTGGGCAAAGCAAGGGCTTGTGCCATCCAGCTGCCCTTGCACAAAATGGCAAACAAACTAAGTGGCCCCACCACCACCCCAGGAAAAAAAAAAGCCAGGCTGGCTGGGGTCTCAGCGGCAGCCTGCGCCTCCTTCCTGTTCTCCAACTATGGACGCCCCTCGTGACTGCCGGCCACGGGAGGAGCAGCATCCTGCGGGGTGCGCCAGGAAGGGCCTTGCAAGCGGGAAGGAAAGCGCCACCTCTCTCGCCCCCGCCAAGGCCACACCTGGACTCCGCAGGCGGTAGGGCCCGGCCAGCGCCTGGCTCCAGCGAGTCTGGGCCGCCTCCCTACGCACTGCGGGGGCCGCCAGCTGGGCTGCTCGCCTGCGCAGCTCCGCTGCCGGAAGCCGTTCGCCCTGGGGGCGTGGTCCGGGGTCGGTCCCACCCGGGAGGACAGGGTCACTGTGGCCCAAGGACAAGCTTTGGAATTTCGGCTGGCTTTACCTTCTCTATTTGTGTTTTTCTTTCTTCCCAGTCCCAGGGGACTGAAACGTGCTAGGTGAGCGCTTTATCGCTGAGCTAAACCTCCACCCCCTCACTCCCCACCCCCCACCCCCGCAACCTTTTACTTTGATGTTCTTACCTAGAAAATGAGGGACTTGTACCCCACCCCCAACACCTGGCGCAGTGCAAAATTATGCCGGCAGTGTGTTAAAAGAATGCATGCAAGGGTCTAGAACAGCCCTGAGGCCTGGCCTTGTCTTGGGCAAAAGCTTCACACAGGGGAGGAATCCTTTGTTTCATCCCTGAGCTGCGTTTTTCTCTATTTCAAGAGTGTCTAGGATTAAACTTCTCGGAAACATGAACACCTAGAATATCCTCTGTAAAAGATATTATGGAAGAGTCTCCTAAGATGTGAAAAAAAAAAGTGTTAATTGAAAGTAAGTGTGCTAACACACTCCTGTACTCCTAGAATACTCTGAGGCAAGAGGATTGTCTGTAGTCAGCTTCTGGTGCAGATTTTGAGGCTATTTCGGGCTACGTAAGATTCTGTTGTCTCAAAAACATAGATAAATTTGGAGGTAAAAAATGCTCAAAAGAATTGCACTTGGAAGGTTTTCCTTTTCCTTTTTGGAGGGTAGGGGAATTTGGAGGGAGTGGGTAGTTTGGTTTGAGATTGGGTCTTGCTATGTAACCCAGGCTGATCCGGATGGAGCTCTGTATACCAGGCTAAGATTACAAGAAATTTTCTACGCATGTAGTCTTCTATTCATGTTTTTAAAGATTTTGATCCACCACGGAAGAGTTGGCTCAGAAGTCAAGAGCACTTGGTGCTGACAGAGAGGACCTGGGTTCAAGTCCCATAACCCACAGGGCAACTCAACATCATCTGTAACTCCAGGGCCAGGAAACACTTCTAACCACCACAGGCACCACGCACACACATCCATACACACATGCAGGCCAAACATTGATACACATCAAATAATACATCTAAAAAGAGTCAGAAATCCATGGGGTACCCACAAGCTTAGATTCAAGAAAATAATTTGTCAAATGTCTTAATTATTTTGATCCAGCAGCTAGCACTTGAGCTCAGTAGAGCATTGATCTAGAAGAGGGAGGCAGACCTCAGGCTCGAGCCCCATCACTAAAACCAATGGTAACAAGAACCTTAGAGGGAGACAGAAGAAATGAGACTCCAAGTAAACACAGAAAAAGTGAGGGGAGAAAGCTCCCCCCACCTGCCCCCGCTTCTCATTACTTTCTCCAAGAGTGAGTCCTAGCCCAAAAGAGGAAAAGGGTCCAGCAGAGAGGGAGAGAAGCCAGAAGCTTGTGGGAGGAGATGGGGAGCAATAAACAGCCCTTGCACCAAGCCAGACCAAGGGAGGAACTTAGAATTTATTCTTTTTTTTTTTTTTTCTTTTTTTCGGAGCTGGGGACCGAACCCAGGGCCTTGTGCTTCCTAGGCAAGCACTCTACCACTGAACTAAATCCCCAACCCCTAGAATTTATTCTAAAGGCAGCGGGGACCCTAGGGAGAACTCTGAGCAGGAAAGTGTCATCATCCTTAATGGGCATTAAAATAAACAAGGTCAGGAAGCCAGGGCAGAGACTACAGGATGGATAGAAAGGAGAGAGCCCGATGGTGGTGGCGCACACCTTTGATCCCAGCACTCAGGAGGCAGAGGCAGGCAGAGGCTACACAAAGAGAAGCCCTGATTCTGAGAGAAAGAAGAGACATGGGAGATAACACAAGTGGGCCGTAGAGTGGACCCGAGGCCATCCAGATGCCCCTTAGCGTGTCCTGACAATGTTCTCATGGCTTCATTCATGTGAATAATCTTCGGGTTCTTACAGCTCACCACTCCAACCAAAAAACAGACGACCGGAAGTTGGTAGAAGGAAACGGGGTGGTTTTTTTTTTTTTTTTTTTTTTTTTTTTTTTTTTTTTTTTTTTTTTTTCCAAAGCTAGCCCTTAGGACTGGGTGTGGTGGTACATGCCTGTAATTCCAACCAGAGGTTCAGAAGTTTAAGTCCGCCAGCCAGGCAGTACAGCTCAGTAGGTAGAGGCACCTGCCTCTGAGTGTGATGACCTGGGGCCCCAACTGGCAGAGGAAAAGAACCAGCCCCTGACCGTTGGTCCTCTACTCTTTCACATGTGCTGGAGCACGCGTTCATTCCTGCACAAAATTCACAAATCAAATGTAGACGTTAAAGACTAGTCCTGGCTATGACGAGCTCTGTCTCAGAGAGAGAGGCTCAGCAAGGCGACTCTGGATTAAAAGCACTTGGCTGCCACACCTTAAAACCAGGGTTTGGACCTCAGCCTGCATGGTGGAAGGAGAGAACCGGTTCTTGTAATTTGTCTCCCCCTTCCACGCGCACCTTCACACTGTGGCATGCACACCTACGTGCACTAAAATAATATGATTTCAAATGTCTTATTTCGAGAAAAATAAAAAGATAAGGGAGAGGGGAGGGGAAGAAGAGCCAGCCCCCCACCCCCCCCTCCCCGAGACTTAAGGTCACTGAAACTTACAGGGCAAAAAAAAAAAAAACAGGGAGTCCATACTGTGGGCAGGGTCTTCACACCCAGGGGTGTGTCTTTGCTCTCCTGGTAAAAGTTCAGCTGGTTGCCCAGAACTGAGGAACCTGCTTCCCTTTAGCCTGACTTGAGATCCCAGGGAGATCCTCAAGACCTCTAGATCTGTTTGGGTCCCAGAAAGAACGGGAAACCCCAGCAGGGTTGAGACGAAGGAGTCTAGGGATGAGCACAGAGTAGAGAAGAGCCGAAAAGAGGGAGCTGTGTTATTTACCCACTCACTGTGGGGAAGGACCTGGGATTTCCCTGTGCACAGTTTCTCCTGCAATGCACACGTTCAGGTGTGCACACGGCACATGTCTTAGGGTTTCTATCACTGTGATGAAACACCAAACCAGAAGCGACTTGAGGAGGGGTTTGTTTGGCCTACACATCCTGAGTCAGTCCATTGAGGGAAGCCAAGGCAGAAACTTAAACTAGGCAGGACCCTATCGGCAGGAGCTAATGCAGAAGCCGTGGAGGAGTGCTGCTTACTGTCCTGTTCCTTAACCACTTTCTTATAGAACCCAGGACCCAGTCTGGGGATGGCCCCAGCCACAGTGGACTGAGCCCTCTTCCAAGTATCACTAAGAAAATGTCCTACAGGCTTCCCTATTTTCTCTCAGTTGAGGTCCCCTCATCTCCGATGACTGTAGCTTGTGTCAAGTTGACATTAAAACTATCAAGGCAGTACATATACACGCAAATGCAAAGACTTCCACGCGTGAGCCTGAATATACCTTCAAGCGTGGCCCCATCTAGGAGGCAGCAGTATGAACTGGGTACCACAGACATGTAAGAAATACGCCAGCAGCAGTCGCCACTCTCACTGCTGTGCTAACCGCATTCCAGGTGTTGGAGGGCTTCATATTCTTAAGCCCCACATCAGCCCCATCCCATAGGGTGAGTTCCCATTGTACAGATGGGGAAATAAAGGTACGGATGGGAAAGGGTCTGCCCAAGGCCAAATAGTAATCAAGAACCTTCCCAAGTTCTCACATTGAAGACACGGATTTCACCTAGCCTGGCTGCCCCAGTATCCTTCCTATTCTCCATGTCACTCAGTTTTAGTTTATTAAGAACTTGCTAGGCAACTGGGTGTTGGTAGCTCATGCCACCATTCCCAGAACTTGGGAAGTAGAGGCAGGCAGATCTCTGAGTTCAAGGCCAGCATGGTCTATAGAGTGTGTTCCAGGACAGCCAGGGCTACACAGAGAAACTATCTTGGAAAATAAAAAGGGAAAAAAACAGACTTTTATAGGGACTAGGAATGTGGCTTAACAAAAAGTGCATGCTGACAGGAGCCTGATATATATCTGTCTCCTGAGAGGCTCAGCCAGAGTGAGACAAATACAGAGATGAATGCTAGCAACAAACCATTGAACTGGGAACGGGGTCCCCATTGGAGGAGTCAGAGAAAAGGTTGAAGGAGCTAAAGGGGCTTGCAACCCCATAAGAACAACAATACCAACAAAGCAGAGCTTCCGGGAACTAAACCACCATCCAAAGTGTACAGATGGACAGACCCATGGCTCCAGCTGCATGTGTAGCAGAGAATGGCCTTGTTGGACACCAATGGGAGGAGAAGCCCTTAGTCCTGCCAAGGCTGGACCCCCCAGTGTAGGGGAATGTCAGGGCAGGGAGGCAGAAAGGGGGGGTGGTTTGGGAGGGGGAACACCCTCATAGAAGAAGGGGGAGGAGGATGGGATAGGGGGCTTATGGTGGGGAAACTGGGAAAGGGAGTAACATTTGAAATGTAAATAAAAATATCCAAAAAAAAAAAAAAAAGATAAAGTACTTGTTTAACAAGTACAAAAGTACAAGGCCCTGTTAGTATTGTTTGTTTTTGTTATTATCTCGTTTTTGTATCAGTTCTTTGGGAATGTCACAGTATGTTTTTAGCATATTCACCCCTTGCCCTACTTCTGGATCTATCCTTCTTTTAGCCCATCTAGTCCAACTCGTGTTCCTCATATAATCTTAGACGCGTGGTCGTCCCCACCAGGGACCACACTGTTAAGGAAAATTGACTCTCCCTCTCCCAGCAGGTATCAACGGTCAGTACCTTCTCAGCTAGGGGTGGGGCTTGATGCCACCTCCCCTCCTACACTGAGAGTTTTGTCTGGGACAAGTTTGTCCAGGTGTCATGATTGCTGTGACAACCACTGTGAGCTCGTGTGCAGCTGCCCTGCTGCGTCTAGGAAACGAGTGCCTTGTCATTGGCCGTTGCCTTTGCTCTCACCGTCTTCCACTGCCTCTTCCACAATGGTCCCCGAGCCGTGGGAGGAGACGTGATGAAGATGCTCTACTTAGGACTGAGCATTGTGCAGTCTCTTATTCTCTGTGCCTTGACCAGTTGTGTCAGCTGCCATCTGTTGTGAATAGAAACTTCTCAGGCGAGGGTTGAGAAATGCACTAACCTATGTGTATAACAGTAAGCCATTAGCAGTCAATTTAATATTGTGCCTGTATAGCAGAGTAGCAGCCGTAGGTTTTCCCAGGGTCCATGACCACAGGTTGTTATATATAGACAGACAGACAGACAGACAGACAGATAGATATTTTAGATAGATAGACAGACAGACAGATAGATATAGAGATAGATAGATAGATAGATAGATAGACATATATAAATAGATAGACAGATATAAATAGATAGATAGACAGATATAAATAGATAGATAGATAGACATATATAAATAGATAGATAGATAGAGACAGACAGACAGACATATATAGATATATCATTATGGCCTGATGATAGTGTTAGGTATGGGGTTCACCGTGCAGATCAGTACTTTAATCAGACAGTGGCTGGTTAGTCTCATGGGTGGGGGAGGGGAGCTGTCTGTAATCCAAATACCCAGGAGGTGGATGCTTCATGATCGAAGGGGTCTAGGCCAGCCTTAGCTACATGAGACTTTGTCTCAATAAATAAATAAACAAACAACAAGCAAACAGCTGGGTACAAGTGGTGCAGCCTTTAATCCCAGCACTCAAGAGGCAGAGGCTGGTGGATCTCTTGAGTTTGAGGCCAGCCTGATCTACATAATGAGTTCCAGGACAGCCAAGGCTATGCAGACCCTGTCTGGCAAAATGAAAAGAAAGAAAGAGAAAGGAAGAGGAAAACAAAAACAAAATTATAACAAGTTTATCTTTAAAATGTTTTTCCTTGAAGAAGCCCCTGTCTTCGGAACCTTAGCTTGCTTTACTTTGTTTGCTGTGCTGACTCAATCCTGAGGCTTCAAGCACGGCTGTACACACGGCCAGTGCTTTACCACTGAGCCACACCAGCCTTTAACTGACTTTGGCTTTTTCTCCCCCTAGACAGGGTTTTGCTAGCCACAGTTGTCTTTGAATCTGCTAGGTAGTAAGAAATGTCCTTCCTTTCTTCCTTCCTTCCTTCCTTCCTTCCTTCCTGTATTTATTTATTTGTTTAATGACCTTTTCTTTATTTCTTCCTTTATTTCCTCCCTCCCTCCCTCTCTCCCTTTCTCCCTTTCTCTCTCCCTTTCTCTCTCCCTTTCTCTCTCCCTTTCTCTCTCCCTTTCTCTCTCTCTCTCTCTCTCTCTCTCTCTCTCTCTCTCTCTCTCTCTCTCTCTCTCTTCTTTCTTTCTTTGGCAGGGTTTCTCTATCCAGCCCTGCCTGGCCTGGAACTTGCCACACAGTCCCAGCTGGCCTCCACTCACAAGAGATCTGCCCGCCTCTGCCTCCTGGGTTTAAGGTATGGACTACGACACCTAGCCAACCTCGTTCTTCAGATCTTAGCTGGCTTTTATGTGAGATTCTGTAATCGGGAAGCACATGTTCTATTAAACTAGAATGACCGTTCAGGCTGTGTGCGGTGGAACCTCTCATTCTAGCACTTGGAAGACAGACAGGAGAATGAAAGTTTAAAGCCAGCCTGGTCTATATAGCAAGTTGTTCTAGGCCAGCCAGGGAGACACCGGGAGATTCTATCACAGAAAAAACAAGGCGGGTGGGGGGGCGGGGGGAGTGAAAGAGGTGGAATTCACAGATTGGGATGATGCAAGGAAGGCACGGGCACCATAGAAACTACAAACAGTGAATTCGTCATTTCAAAGTTACTTCCCTAGATGGATGTGGAGGCTGAGGCAGGAAGACGTGGCACTGTAGCTTGGGCTACAGTGGGAGACCTTGCCATTAAAAAAAACAAACAAACAAAAAAAAAAAAATCAAGTTACTTTCCGTCATAAAGGTTACAGACACAGAGGGCTCACCAGCAGTGGCTGAACCGGTCTGCCGAGCGGTTGCTTCCATTTCTCCTCGTTTCTTGGACAGTCAGATAAACATCTCGACTTGCATTTTGCCAAATGAGCTTTCACTATCTTGGTCTAGTGCCAGAACTCAGGCCAAACCTGTGGCTGCCTATACTCTTTCCTCCCCGTTGTGCATGCCTTGGTGTTTCTGGCACACTTAAGGGTGCACGAATTTATAAGCGCTTGCGGCAGGATGCCTGGTGGAGAGAGGGAGACACGAGCTGAGAACCAGCTTATGAGCGGTTTCAAGCCTGTTTGTGTCAACTTGTGAACCTGTGCCCTTCTGCCTTCTTTCTGCTCTGTAGCGAGTATGTATGGAGTATCCATGTGTGTCTGTGTGCATGTATGTGTGTGTTTAAGTGTGCATACCTGTGCATGCATGTGCATGTATGTCTCTGTGTGCGAGTGTGCCTGTGTTTGTGTGTGTGCATGTGTGTCTGTGTATATGTGTCTGTGTGCATGTATGTATGTGTGTTTTGTGTGAGTGCACATGCATGTGCTTGTGTGTCTGTGTGTATGCATGTATGTATGTGTTTTGTGTGAGTGCACATGCTTGTATGTCTATGAGTATGCTTGTGTGAGTGTGCATGTGTGTCTCTGTGTTTTTGTGTGAGTGTGCTTGTGTGTGCATGTGGGTCTATATGTGTGCATGTGTGTGTTTTGTGTGATTGCATGTGCATGTGCTTGTGTGTCTGTATATGTGTGTGGGTCTTTTGTGTGTGTGTCTCTCTGTGTGGATGTGTATCTGTGTGTGCATATGTCTATGTGTATATGTGTGTACGTGTGTGTCTGTGTGTGCACGTGTCTATGTATATGTGTCTGCATATGTGTCTGTGTGTGCATGTGTGCCTGTGTCTTTATATGTGTCTCTCTGTGTGTGCATGTGTCTATGTATATACATCTGTGTGCTTCATTGTGTGCTTGCTTGTATGTGTCAGATCTGGATTTCGGGTCCTCATTTCTCTGTGCCTGAAGCCACTCCCCAGTTCTGGTTTTCTTGTTCCCTCACCCACCCCAACTCTCAAGTAGCCTTCCTCTTTCCTGTCCCAAGGGAAAACTCCAGAAATAGCAGAAACTGAACCGGCCTTACTGCCGCAGTGCTAGCCTTGTGTGGATTCTGTCAGTGGACTCGTTCTAATCATCTGTAAAGTGGGGGATTCATGGTCACCCGGCATTGTAGTCTGTGTATCTCCATCTCTTTCCCCATCATCAAACCAGTCACCCGTTCCACTCCCACCATAGTGACCACGTCTAGTTTCTAAGTCCAAGCCCTGCTTCTACCAGTTTGCTCACCAACTACTCGCTAATCACTCTGGAGCTACCTAGGACATATTTGAGGAGCAGTCAGAAAGAACCCCACCGGGAAATGTTCCACTGAGGTGTGGGACTACAGTTTGCTGTGATAGGCAGCCCCTGCAGTGGGGAATTGCAACTGAAAAAGTATGTGTATGGGTGGGAAACGGGTGTTTCTCCCTTTAAAGATTCTTGTTTCTGTCAGTGTTCTGTTTACACCACGCTTCACAGGATGGAAATGTTCTAAAAATAAGGGATTAAACAAGAGGACGAATCCCGGTACCTGGGATTTTAAAAGGCTCTTTCAGGGTTCACAGGGACCCCCTTCTCAGCCGCTGTGTGGTCTGGCCAGAGCCAGCCAAGTCCCCCACCCACCCACCTCCAGCCCTGCGCTTTCCCAGGATTCACATGGTAATGAAGGCATCCATCTTCCCACACACACACTCACGACCCTCCAGGCCACACAATGGCCCCAGCACAGTGGCCCCACCACCTGTTGGATTTTCCCAGGGAAGAGGAGGGGAGCCAACTGAGAGGAGGAGCCCCAGCTCCCAGCCCTTAACTCCCTGCTCCATAGACCCGGATCCTGAGAATCAACCAGCCAGAGCATGCTGCCCTTGGGCAAGCAGCCATTCTCCTCTGCACTGTTTCCTCCTGGGAAAATGGAGTTGATGCTGCACTAGTTGCTAGGCTCCCATAATAGCGATCTTTTAAAGTTTTTAATAGTTTAGTTAATTTTTTCTGAGTTCTTATCCAGCATGCACAAAAACCTTGGGTTCCAGCCCGAAAGAAAACTCCAGTCCTCGTGGCTTCTTGAGCACTTAGCTGGACTAAACTGGGCAGGAGGAATTTCCAAGTTCCTTATTGTCCTGTACACCCCCCACCACAACCCAACAAGTGGCACGATTGAGATCCCTCTCGAAAAGGGGGACACCCAGACCCAAGAAGATACGAGTCTCCCAAGCGGCAGAGCAGGGATATGAAGGCAGTTTTGCTCTCCCAGCCTGAAATCGGAAGCACGTTGGCTCATTATTGTCATTCTGAATATCAGTTAAGGAGTTAGGTCATGACCATGTCGTGTAAAAACCTTGAGGAAGCTAAGAAGGGAACGAAAGCTACTGTTACTCACCACCATCTTCACAAGACTTGGCCAAACCATGGCACACAGTAGGCTCTTAAAACTGAAGATCAAAACTAAGTCTAATGGACTTGCCCAGAATTTCTGCTCTCAAGATGCTAAGGCATACCAGTTATAATTTAATTGCTTTGTAAAGGGGGGGGAAGTATTTTTTAAATAGGATCTTAGGTACCCAAGCTGACCTTGAATTTGCTGTGTAACTAGGGATGACCTTGAATTCTGATCCTCCTGCCTCAACCTCCTGCGTGCTGGGATTGCAGAAGTGTTGCCGAGTTTATTTGATGCTAGAGATAGAGTTAGGAATTCCTGCATGCTAGACACACACAAACTGAGCTGCATCACCAGGATCATAACTTCCAAGTCCAGCCTGGACCCTGCCTAGGAAAAACAAAAGCACAACTGAAGAGGGAATGGACGGGATGCCCAGAAGATAAGCACACACACTACAGATGCTATGCCTGCCACAGATGACAAAGGTCTCCAGGAACTGAGAGCTCCATTGGCCAGGTCTCTAAGTGATGTTGAAGCCATTTTTCCTATTTGCTTTATAGCCTCCAGAAACTCAAAATACTCCTGAACTAAATGAATCCTCAAATGTGCAGTTCCACCTCAATATAAAGGAAGGATGGGGTGGGATATTTGCCAATCACAGCTAGAAACAGAATCAGAATCATTGTCCATTCCCATGGGATCTCGGGAATCACTGGCTTCCCAGCCCTCCGTTCCCCATGTAAAATAGCATCTTTACCCTTCCCAAACTCCTCCTGCCCACCCTCAAACATTCAAGCTAGTATCTCAGGGTGTTTGGGGCATAGAACTGAGAAAGGCTTCCATTCTGTTTAAAGCCAAAGCATTCTCAGTGTTCCACTGTGGCTGTGTGGTCATTTAGTCAGCACAAGACCAACAGTGCAGCACCACAGACAAGCAAAGGATGCAGAAACCTGGACAACACAACAAAAGGTGCATCTGACATCTGAGATATCCGTATAATCCCCATCCAAATCCCCACTGAAACAATTCGCCAAGCCAGGCGCATGGTGGCACATGCCTTTAATCCCACCCTTGGTGGATCTCTGAGGCCAGCCTGGTCTACAGAACGAGTTTCAAGACAGCCAGAGCTACACAGAGAAACCCTGCCTTGAAAAGAGAAGATGAAAAAGTAAACAAACAACTTGCCAGTGTCTCCATGGTTTTGCTGTTTTTGAGATAGGGTCTTAGACTGGTCTTAAACTCCCTCTGTAGGGAAGGCTTCAAATTCCTGATTCAGCTGCCTCTGCTTTTCAAGTGCTGAGATTTAAAATGTATTCCACCAGCTGTGCCCTAAAAAAATATGTTCTGCTGGTCATATAGCACACACCTTCAATACCAGCACTTAAGAGGCAGAGGCAGGGGGATCTCTGTGAATTTAAGGCTAGTCTGACCTGCCTACCCATTTTCATGCCACCCCGGAAAAACAAAGACACACGATCTACAGCTAGAAATGTGTTTCACTTGGTAAAGTGCTTGCCTAGATAGCTGGCACAAAGCCCTAGCTTCAGTCCCCGCATAATATAAACCAGGTATAGTGACACACATACATCTCTTATCTCAGTACTCAAAAGATGGAGACAGAAAAGGCCGCTGTGAGCCACATATTAAATTCAAGGCCAGCTGGAGCTACATAAGACCTTGTCAAAGAAAAGGGCTAGAGAGATGATTCAGTGGCTCGAAGTACTTGTTGCTCTTACCAAGGACCTAGCACCCACATGGTGGCTCACAATAGCCTGCCTCTACACACACACACACACACACACACACACACACACACACACACACGCGCGCGCGCGCAAACACACCATACAGGGTGCACCTGAAATCTGAGTTATCACGTTTTTTTTTTTCCACATTTTTTAAAAAATCTAAATATAAAGGAAGAAAATTTGTTTTGGTTGGATGTACAGCTTGTAGCTCAGCGGTGAAGAAGCCCTTGCCTTGCAAGCGTGTACAAGAAAGGTCCTGGAGTATCATCCTAGCCTTGCTTAATAGACAGAGAGGTGGAGTGAGAGAAAGGGGGGGAGGAGGGAGGAAGTGGGGGGAACTTGAAAACTTTATTGCTATAAAAAAAAAAGAGAGAGAGAGTTGCAAGCTGGGGCATGGTGGCACACACCTTTAATCCCAGCACTCAGGAGGCAGAGGCAGGTGGATCTCTGTGAGCTCAAGTCCAGGCTGCTCTACATAGTGAGTTCCTGGACAGCCAGGGTTATGTAAAGAGACCCTGTCTCAAAAATAAAACAAACAAACAAACAAACAAACAAACAAATCCCGAACAAATAAATCAAAGCATAAGTCACTAAGATCCATACTGAACAATTCCATGTACATCAAGTATCCAGAGCACTCAGATGTTTAAAGACAGAAAAATAATAACAGGCCCAGGGGTGTGGGGCGGTGTTCTGTGGTGAGGAGTTCCTAATGGCTTCTCTGAAGTGATGGGGACGCTCCAGAACTGTCAGTAGTGATGGCCGAACGGCCCTGTAGGACACTAAACACTGAGCAGCAAGGCATTATTCTGACTTCTTTACGTTTTTATTTCATTAAATATTATTATTAGTGTGTACATTGTATGTGTTTGTGTTGAGTGTATGTGTCTTGTGTGCGTGTATGCCTGTGTGTGTTGTATGTGTTTGTGTGTGTTTGTGTATGTGTTGTGTGTATGTGTTTTGTGTGTCTGTGTATGTGGTGTGTGTGTGTATGGCGTGTGTATGTATATGTGTGTGTATGTGTTATGTCTGTGTATTGTTGTATCTGTGTTTGTATGTGTTGTGTATGTGTCTGTGTGTAAGCATTGTATGTATGTGTTATGTGTGTGTTGTGTGTATGTGTTTTGTGTGTCTATATTGTTGTGTATGTGTTTGTATGTGTTATGTGTGTGTTGTATATGTGTGTTATGTGTGTGTTGTGTGTGTTGTGGAGGAGGGTACACATGCCATGGCATGAGTGTGGCGGTCAGAGGACAACTCTCTGGAGTCATTATCGTCTCCCTCTGTCCTGTAAGCTCCCAGGATTAAAGTCAACAGCAAGTCCTTTGTGGCCTTTCATCTTATGGCATAAACCTGGGTTTTGAGGTCGTTTGCAGCACTGGAGATTGAACCAAGGATTGCATGAATTTGAGGCAAATACCAAACCCCAGCCCCAGCCCCAGCCCCAGCCCCAGCCCCAGCCCCAGCCCCAGCCCCAGCCTGCTGTATTCTTTTTCTGTTTGATGTTGGGTTGGTTCACACAGGTCTTACTGTTCTGGAACTCACTATGTAGACCAAGCTGACCTCAAACTCATAGAGATCCACCTGTATCTGCCTCTGCCTCTTGAAAGCTAGGGTTTTAAAAGGAATTCATCAGTACACCTGGATGTTTTCCTTTTTAAAAGACAACTTTTATTTTGAGTGTATATATGTGGTGTGCATTGGAACCCTGGAGCTGGGGTTACAAGTGGCTGTGAGCTGCCATGTGGATGCTGGGAACCTAACCTGAGTCCTTTACAAAAGCAACAATTGCTGTTAACCAGTGAGCCCCCTCTCCAACCTCCATAGTTTTCTTTTTTTAAGGCAGGATCTTGAAATGTAGCCCAGGCTGGCCTGAAAGCCTGAAGAACACTCTGTAGCGTAGGTAAGCCCAGTTTTCTATCCTCTTGTTTCTGCCTCCCAAACGCTGAAATTCCAGGCCCACACCCATGCTCCACTCTTCCCCATTCCCTCGTGACTACAACACCATGATTTGAGACATGCCCTGGCCGTGGCTGTGTGGCTTTTTCCAGCTGGCTGCCCTTCCCATACATACATTCTTTTCCCCCACATAAGACAAATTCCTGAAAGAAAGGTGCTGTCTCATGATATCCTAGAGCCACGAGGAATTCACAGTCCATTCAGCCATTCTTCCAGGGGCTGTTTATGAGGACTTGTTTCTAGTTGCTCTTTCAAACAAGCTGATACACACACTGCGGGTAACCTTCCTTCATGCTCTGCTGCCTGTCAGCTTCCTCTTCCCAGGAAACATAACGAACTGACCTGACTTTTTAAAAAAATGAATTTTAAAGTAGTTTTAGGCTCAAGGCCCTGGGTTCGGTCCCCAGCTCCGAAAAAAAGGGAAAAAAAAGTATTTTTAGTCGTGTGTGTGTGTGTGTGTGTGTGTGTGTGTGTGTGTAAGAGAGAGAGAGAGAGAGAGAGAGAGAGAGAGAGAGAGAGAGAAGACAATGGGGGGGGGGGTGTCGGCTCAGTTCTCTTCTGCCTCATGTGAGTCCCTGGAACTGAGAGATGAGAATCAGTTCATGAAGCTGGGTAGCAGGTACCTTCGCTGCTGAACCTTCTCACAGGCTTAAACCGGCTTGAGATAGAGGCTGGTGCAACCCAGCCAGGCCCCAAACTTACTATGTAACTAAGAATGCCCTTAAGCTCCTGATCTTCTTCTCTCTATCCCCCCAGGACAGACAGACAACAACAGACAGACAGACAGACAGACAGACAGACAGATATAGAGAGATGGCAGTTAAGAGCATTTGTTGCTTACAGAGGACCTGGGTTTGGTTCCCAGTACCCATATGGAGACTTACAACCATTGATAACTCCAGAAAACTGGCCTCTTTGGGCACCAGGTACATACTCGGTACATATATATGTATGTATACATATATATACACATACGCAGGAAAGACACTCGTACAAATATAAATAAATAGATTCTTTTAAAGATTTATTTGTTTTACTTTATGTGAGTACACTGTCACTCTCTTCAGACACTCCAGAATAGGCACTGAATCCCATTACAGATGGTTGTGAGCCACCATGTGGTTGCTGGGACCTCTGGAAGAGCATTCAGTGCTCTTAACCGCTGAGCCATCTCTCCAGCTGCCCCTAGATTTTTAAAAAATAAAAATAGCATATTACCTTCTGGGAGCTGGGGGTGACAAGGTAGGGATATTCTGAATTCCAGACCAGCCTGGACTTTGTAGCAAGACTATCTCGCAATTAGTAAAATAGTAAGAATTGCTCTTATATAAGATAATGTTATGTATCTGTACTGCATGTGTCCTTGCCTCCAAAATAAAAGCTGCCCAGGATGTAGATTTGATTTGGTTCTGTTCCCTGTGATAACTCAGCACTGGCCAGAACTTGGCACATAGGGTCCTCCTGTAGGAGGTTTTGAGCTGTGCTGTGGCCATGATGGTACAGTTGCACCCACAGACTCCTGTGCTACTGTACACCAGGGTAGGACGGTGGTGCAGGGTGTGGTGCAGTGGACCCAGGTTGAGACCCAGCATCACATCAGCCGTGAGACCAAGACCTCCATCCCTGGCTTCCCAGGCTCTCCCCTGCGGCCACGAGGGAAGGATGCAGGAAACTGGCCTGTCGGTTTTTCCCAGGCCCCCGCCTCACTCTTGCGAACATCTGGTCACAAACATCTGCCCTTCGCCTTTGTCGCACAGCCGGGGCCAGCCTCGCACCCATCTGCCGCCGCCCCCGGCGCCCGCCCCATCTGTGCCCTGCCTCTCCTGAGCCGCGGGCCGGTTCCCACGGTCCAGCGCGCTCAGTCCGGGCGCCCATCTGCCGGGGCGGGTGCCCTGGCGGGGGATGCTTTCGGGAACTGCGCGCGCGGAACAAAACCCGGTGCTAGCCTCTTCCAGGCGGGGTCCTACTCCGTCCCACATCGCTGCAGGAGCAGCTCAGGCCAAGGTCCACGCCCAGCTCTGCCTCAGTTCGAAACACTGCAGACTTGCAGGAGACATTAGCCTTGGTTGTAGGTTTTTGTAGTTGTTGTTTTGGGGAGAGGCATGGGGGAGGGGTGCCAATAGCTTGTCCTGCATTGGGTCTCTCTCCCACCAGGGCTTTGGCATTAGTATTTGCTACCTTAGTAGCTGGGATAATCTTGAACTTTCATCCTCCTTCCTCTTCCTCCCAAGTGCTGGCTGTACACATGTACCACCAAGTCATGTGTTGGGGGGTCAAACCCAGGTCCTCCTGAGTGTAAGGCAAGCACTCTTAATTTAGCTACATCCCTAACCACCTCATACTTTCCCTCCCTACCCACCTCTCTCTTTTTCAAGACAGAGTTTCAGGGTTTCTTCCCTTAGTCCTGGCTGTCCTGGAACTCACTCTGTAGACCAGGCTGTCCTGGAACTCATTGAGATCCATCTTCCTCTTGTCCTGAGTGCTGGGGTTAAAGGCGTGTAACACCACACCTGTCCCTTGCTTCTATTTTTATTACTCCCCATGCCCCTTTCTTTAGAGCAGTGGTTATCAGCCTTCCTAATGCTTTAAATATAATTTTTCACGTTTTAGTGATCTCTAACTACAAAATTCTTTTCATTGCTACAGCATAACTGTAATTTTGCTAGTGTTATGAATCATAATATAAGTATCTGGTTTCCAATGGTCTAAGGTGACCCCTGTGAAAGGGTCGTTTGACCCCCCCACCCTCGGGGGCATGACCCCCACGTTGAGAATCACTGCTTTAGATTTTGCTGCACATAAACATACTGGCACTTTTCATTAGATTTGTTTGAGTTTTCAAGACAGGATTTTTCTGTGTAGCCTTGGCTGTCCTGGAACTTGCTCTGTAGACCAGGCTGGCCTCAAGCTCAGAGATCCGCCTGTCTCTGCATTAAAGACAGGAGCCACTACTGCCAGGCTGCTCATGAGGATTTTAATGTGTTTGTTTTCTCTTTTATTCTCCGTTCGCCTGAGCAGGAGTCGGTCATGCATCTGCGGAGTGCTCCCGTCCCCTCCAGCTCACTCTGATGAAGTGTTGCACAGTTGGCCATTGTCACTTTAGTTCTGTTCTGTGAGGACAAGGCGCTTTCCTTTTGAGGCTGCCAGGACAGTGCTGTGGGGCCCAGCCCACATCTGCAGCGTGTTGTGTGCAAGACACTCTGGGTTTGTCCGTGGGAGTGAGAGCAAGCCTCTGGGTCACTGGGTGTTTGAATGTTCACTTTTACTCCTCTTGCCACACAGAGCTCTGAGCCATCCTACCAGTTTCCGCACCCACCTGCAGAGGACTAGAGGTCTCCTCCCACACCAGCACCAGCATTTTAAATTACCCGACTGGAAAGGGCTTTGCAGTGTGATGGGCCATTGTCTCCTGCAAACATGTCTGCACGCTCAGCAGATGTCAGAGCTAGAAAAACCTGTCTTAGCAGGGCAGTAGTCTCCTCTGACAGGAAGACCCCCTTGACTTCCCTAACAGTCTTCTGTGGGTTGTCTCCCATCCCTGTGTCTTCACAGCTCTGGGAATTGGGAGATGCTGGCCTCATTATGGTCCAGCTGTCCCACCAGACTACGAGTTCCCTAGGTAGGCAGCAGTTTGGGGGCTCCTGAATTAACTGTGAAGGGTACACGGGCACCGCAGATAGTGATCTTGCAGGACGTTCCGCTAGCCAGAATATAGAGCTTTCATTAGTCTACTGACTGTGCCTTTGAGGTGACAATGGCTGGCTACAGATA
This sequence comes from Rattus norvegicus, assembly GCF_021556685.1. Lineage (NCBI taxonomy): Eukaryota > Metazoa > Chordata > Mammalia > Rodentia > Muridae > Rattus > Rattus norvegicus. Next base: position 141,173,522 of record NC_141536.1, read on the forward strand.
GCATCTGTGTGTCCCTAGCAAAGTGTTCCCATTTGGTTACTCCAGTTGAACGAATGGGGCTCCCTAAAGTCACTCCCTGTAGTGCAAGTGTGAGCCGCTCTATATGAAGAAAATGGCCATTGTGGAGCCTCTAAGAGAGACAGTGTGGTCTGGGAACAATTAGAACAGTTTCTAAAGAAGGCCGCCTTTCCTAAAGACTGTTCCAAGCTCTTCACTGGCCTTATCAACTCACCCTCACAGAGGTGGGAGCACTGCTGTCCTCACAGAGGTGGGAGCACTGCTGTCCTCACAGAGGTGGGAGCACTGCTGTCCTCACAGAGGTGGGAGCACTGCTGTCCTCACAGAGGTGGGAGCACTGCTGTCCTCACAGAGGTGGGAGCACTGCTGTCCTCACAGAGGTGGGAGCACTGCTGTCCTCATAGAGGTGGGAGCACTGCTGTCCTCACAGAGGTGGGAGCACTGCTGTCCTCATAGAGATGGGAGCACTGCTGTCCTCACAGAGGTGGGAGCACTGCTGTCCTCACAGAGGTGGGAGCACTACCTTCCTGACTCTCACAGATAACAACACAGAGACACAAAGAAATTAAATGGCTCAGTCCCTCGGATTGAAAGGAGTGGAGCCAAATGGCCTCTTGGAGCCTCTGAGACACCCTGGAAAAGGTCCCTTTCATTCTTATGTGTTCCTGGATGACCTCCTCATTGTTTTTGTTTGTTTGCTTTTGTTTTTTGTGGTGTTGGTGTTTGAGACGAGCTCTCAAATTTCTGTCCAATTCTAAGCTGGCTAGAACTCACTATGTAGCCCAGGCTAGTCTTGAACTAAAGATAACCCTCTTGACTCAGCTGCTCGAGAGCTAGAATTTCAGGTGTGAACCATCAAACCCAGCTTCCTGGGTGTCTTAACTTCCTTTCAACCTGCACATCACTACTCTGACCTCGGTAAAAACCATAATGAGACTTTTAAAAAGAAAAGTAGGAAAGGCAGGGTGGTGACTCACACAGTGTGTGAATCCAGCTGTCCTTCCTTGGGGCCTGAGATGTCAACCCCAGTGACAGGATACTCAGGGTTGGGTGGAGCAGGGCAGGAAGGGGGTGCTCGAGGCTTTGAAGGATGGGCAGGGAGCTGGGTGGGGTCCTATGAGAGTCTCAACCTCAGCTGCTCCCCTGGTTCCAGGCCCTGGAGCAGTAGGAGAGGGAGCCCAGGTGTATGGGAAGTAGGTGAGTCAAAGAAAGGCCAGGTCATGTGCCAGGGAGGAAGGGAGGGGCGCAGCTTCCAGGAGGGGATCTCTGGAGTCTCCTGTCCGGTCCCAGAGGGTGCAAGCAAAAAGTCACTGAGGCCCCACCCAGAGGTCTCTTGGGCAATCATCTCCTTGTCCCGTCCTCCAACCTCTGCTGGGCTTTGCTTAGGCTGGACCTGCCAGCCTCGGAGTAAGCATGCCAAGGTCAGGCAAACTCCCACACCTCAGTCCTGGGAAAGGGCTAGGCCTGTATGCGTGGGCGTGGGACTCCTGAGGTCAGGATAAGAACGGCTGTGTGTCTGTGGGACTAATGTAGCCTGCTGAAGTGGATATTCGTGTTGAGGACCCAGGGGCGGTGTACAATTAAACACACCGGGCTGGGTGACGGCATTGTGTCTTGGTGGGACTTTGGCTTGTTTTAATTTTAAACTCCATAGAATCTGCCGTCTGTTGTTGTTTTGAGACAGATCCTCCTGCTTCTGTCTCCCAAGTAGTTGGGATCCTAGTTGCATGGTATCACCCAACATGGAGTCTTCATCCTGGCAGAAATTGACAGTGACTGGGCATAAGCATTGCGATTGATGATGCCTAGAAGAGAAGTTTTTGTCACAGCTAGCTCGGTGTATCTGAGAGGTTTTCGGTTTTTTTGTTTTTGGGGTTTTTTTTTAATGTTTTCATTTGAGCTTTGGCGTTAGTTAGTTAGTTAGTTAGTTTTGGACAGGCTCTTACTTTGCATGTAGCCCCTGTTGGCCTGGGACTTACTAGGCAGGCCTTGGAGATTTTCGGTGATGGTCCTGGGTTATGAGGCCTATGCTCGGCTTGCTTTGGTTTGCTCTGTGTGGTGTTCAGGATGGAACCCAGGGCCTCCAGCATGCTCTGCCCCAAGCTACACTGCAGTCTGTGGATGGTGCTTTGGTATGAACGGTCCTGCCCAGTTTGGGAGTGTGTGTTACCTTGGTGGTTCCAGTACAGGGGAGGAGGGTGTGTGTTAGTTGGTTCAGTTCCTGGGATGGCTGCATGTGCTATGTGAGTGGCTGGGATGAGGAAGATCATTCTGTGGTTTGATGTGTGGCCTCCTTTAGTGTCTTTTCCAGTGTATTGGCTTTGTGCAGATTTGGTGTATGTACATACATGTTAACGTATGTTAATGTGCATCTTAGCGGGTTGCTCCTTTGCTCATATGTAAGAGCATGCTGCTACCATGCTGGTTGTGTCTGATGCACAGGCCTGTGGTGCTGGATCAGCACGCCCATATCCTCTGTGCGGGTGTATACAGCAGTGTGCCGCCTTAAGGTTTGGTAGCTTAAGATATGAGCTCCCTGGCAAGGGTTCTGCCTTTCTCCTGGCCTTCGGAGACTGGGGGATGGGGGCAGCAGCCCTTTGTCCAGACACAGGAAGGCCCCACCCCTTCATCTGCAGGGACTCTGGGCAGGCCCAGACTGCCAGGCTCCAAGCTCCCTCCCATTGTTCTGGGGCCTCTTCTGAAAACTGGGTGGAAGGCAAAAGGTGGGTCCAGGCCTAGGCCATCACACTCCCTAGAATCACCAGGAAAGCAGCCTGGAACCTTCACAGTGAGGCTGGCTATAGGTCCATTGTGCAGATGGAGAAGTTGAGTCCAGAGCAGGCAGGGATGATTCCATGAGTGGGAAGGCCAGAAAGCCTTTACACCCGTCTTGTGCCAAACCCCAACCCCAGCCTCCTGCCGGATCTGGAGTCTTGATAAATGAGACCCCAAAAAGATACAACCGTTTTTTGCTGGCTCCCATTTGAGAACACTTCTTGCAGGTTAAACATTAACCGTAACTCTGGGTTAAGTTCAGCTTTTAAGTGTCTCTTGTTACTATGTTATCCTTGTTTATTTAGTGTGCGTGTGGTGGTGTGGAGGAGTGTTGTCATAGCACTCATGTGGAGGGCACAGAACGGCTTGTAAGAGTTGGCTCTCTCCTCTGATCATTTGGGTAGATCACAAGAATAGGTCCTCGGGTTGTCAGGCCTGGCCTCAGCACCTTTCCCACTGTGCTATTGCATAGCTCCAAATTCCACTTTTATTCTCATTTTGTAAATGAGGAAACTGGGGACTTAGAGGAACAATTCGTTAGTTAACCAAAATTATCTAAAAATTATTCAGCTTCAAAGCATTATGCTGTGTGACTTTGAGCAAATTGTTAACCTTTTCTGAGCTCACCAACCCTGCTCCCCACCCTCCTCAAGAGGGTCGTACTCTGCAATCCAAGATGACCTCAAACCTCAGTTCTCCAGCTGCCTTACCTGAAATCTGGGGTAACAGGTTTAGCATGCCCCGTAAATTTTACTCACTTTCTAGAGCTCCCAGCCCCACGGAAGGAGGATGGGACTAGGACATGGGTAACAGAGCACAAGACAAAGATCACTTTAGATAGTAAAAGAAAATAGCCAAGGGTCTTCTGAGGTTTCCAGTAAGGAGGGGACCTTTGACCTGGGACCTCAGGGTGACAAACTAGCAGAGATTTGGTTGGTAAGTGATCTAGGCTGAGGGCACATCCAGGGCAAGGGCCCAGAGGCCGGATGGAACTGGTTAGAGGAAGTCAAGGGGCTGGAAAGAGAACCGGGAGGACAGGACATGGGGTGGGCTGGGAGGGTGGTGAGTAAAGGGGAGGAGTTTGGGTTGTGTTCTCAAGGAGATGGGCACAGATACAGTGTTTGGCCAGGCCAGAGTCCTGGGGTGGAATGGGGGTTGCTCTCTGGTTACAATCAGAGGTGGGGACAGTCAGAGCCCAAGGTCTTTCCCCAAAGCTCCCTCAGTCCCAGCCCAGAGGCGCCGGCCTGGCTGCTGGAAGACTTCACTGTGGGCACATCTGGGGAGCAGCTGCAGGGCCAGGGCCAGAGTAGATCACGTGGTACCAACAGGCCCGCCCTGGAACCTACAGAGCCAAGACTCTGGGAAAGGGCAGTTGAAGAGTATCTGGAAGTGCGCATGTCCACTGAGACATGCTCTGCAGTGTGGACTTAGATGCAAGGTCTTCCCACCACAACACAGGGAGACAACACCACCTCCACACTGTGTGATCTGAAGGCATTCCTTATATAGAGCAGGCGAGAAATGACTGCTACCTCCGGGGGCTGCTGATTCGTCATTCAGAGACTATTCCCTGTGCCTCTATGTTGGGACAGGCCTTGGGAAGCACACCGAGCTACCGGCTGGGTGGAGGACCTGAGCGCCTGCTTCTGGAGCTCAGGCTTGGGCTAGTGCTTAGAACTATAAGTGATACTGAGGGAGGGAGCACTAAGTCACTCTGGGCTATTTGCATGACAGACAGCGACAGGAATCAGACTGAAGAAGCTTTCCCTAGCAGGTGTGACTGCACACCTGCAGCCCTCCCTAGAATAGTGCCATGCCCTCATTCAGTACATTTCTCCTGTGCCTCTCCGTAGAGCACACAGAGACTAAGTTTTCATCTTGGTTGTCAACTTGACTGGATTTAGAATTGCTTAAGAGACACACCTCTGGGCATGTCCCTGAGAGCCATTTCAAAAACCTTGAGCTGGGAAGATCCAGGGTCCCAGACTGAATACAAAGAGGCAAGTGAGAGGTTGAACTATGCAGCAGCAAGGTCCCTCTGCGCTTCGTGACTGGATACAATGTGTCCAGCTTTCACATTTACTCTGTGGTGCCTTTCCCACTCATAACCTCTGGCCAAAAGAAACCAGTCCTTCCCCAAGCTGTTTTGTTAGATACTCTGTCACAGCCCTGAGAAAAGTAACTAATGCAATAAACCACCCCAGCCAAGAACCTTCAACCAAATAAGCCACAGTGACAGGCACCTATATTCCCAGCAAAGGCCACTTTGAAAGTCTCAGTGTAGTGACAGTCATCTGTAGTCCCAGCTACTCCAAAAGAAAGTTTAAGATCAACTTGGATCACACTTCCAAAACAAACAAAAAAAACCAAACAAAAACAAAAAACAAACAAAAAAGTGTGTGTGTGTGTGTGCGTGCATGTGTGCATATGTGCATGCGTGTGCGAGCAGCATGCTGGGAATAAAGATAAAGAGATGGCTGCTCTTCCAGGGGGTCATATTCAATTCCCAGCATCTACATGGTGGCTCACAACTTTCTGTAACTCCAGTTCCAGAAAATCTGACACCCTCTTCTAGCCTCAGAGGACACAGGCACCAGGGACCCACAGGGTTCACAGACATGCAGGCAGGCAAAAAAAAAAAAAAGAATCCGTATTTTATGTGAAATAGAAAACAGAGGAAGGCTGGGGTTGTAGCTCACACGGTAGAGAGCTTCTCTGGTATGGACAAAGCTGTGGATTTTATCCCCAGCATCACGTAAAGCAGGCTTGGTGGTACATAGCTATAATCCCAGAGCTCAGGAAGATCAGAAGTTAAGGCTACATAGTTAGATGGAGTCCAGCCTGGGCAAGTAAGACCCTGTCTCATGAAGAAAAAGAACAGAAGAGAACTCCTCTTGCTGTCTCTAGGGCATCTAGTAAGGTGAGTTGATTTTGTGGTCCTGCTGGGCGAGTAGGCAAGCAGGGAACAGGGAGGGAGGGAGGAAGGGATGGAGGGAGAGAGAAAGAGAAAGAGAAAGAGAGAGAGAGAGAGAGAGAGAGAGAGAGAGAGAAAGAGAAACAGAGAGACAGAGACAGAGACAGAGACAGAGACAGAGACAGAGACAGAGAAGCAGGTAAGAGTGCCTGATATGCAGTCCTGACAACTTGAGTTCAATCCTCCACAGAAGTGGGTGTAGAAGGACGTCACAGAGGAAGAAGGAACCCTTGCAAGTTGTCCTCTGACTTCCATGTGCTGCACAGGGCATGCACACAGCACTTACATCCCCTCACAGACTTCAGTATAGAAACTCGTCTCCATTTCTTTCTCCTTTCTCTCTGTTCCTACTGAGATTGAGCCCAGGGACTGTGACACGGTAAATACTTGCTGCAGACTAAGCTACACCCAGAGCCCTCCATAGGCTTCTGTTCAAAAGTACAACGAGGGCCAGGGATGGTAGTACATGACTTTTTTTTTTTTTTTCGGAGCTGGGGACCGAACCCAGGGCCTTGCGCTTCCTAGGTAAGCGCTCTACCACTGAGCTAAATCCCCAGCCCCGGTAGTAACATGACTTTAATCTCAGCACTCCGATCTCTGTGAGTTTGAAGCCAGCCTGGTTGGAGAGTTCCAGGCCAGTCAGGGCTACATAGTGGGAAACTCCGTCTCGGAGCAAACACATGCATGCCAAACCCAGTATGGTGGCACACATGATTCTGGAGATGCTGGGGAGGTCAGGAGTTCATAGCTAAACTTTGGCTACATTGTGTGTTTGCGCCCAGCATGGGCTACATGAGGCTCGATCAAGGAGAGGAAGAGGAAGAGGAGGAAGAGGAAAAAGATGTTGCCCACCTTATCATCTTATACTTCCTCACAGTGGCAATCAGTCCTATTAGTTACAGAGGTTTTCTTCTCCCACTTTGGTGGTTCTGGTAGTTGAATCTAGGTCCTTGCACATGCTAGACAGAATTCTACCACTGAGTTACAACTCCAGCCTTTTATATACACATATACCCCTCGAGACTGGCCTGGACCTTACTGTGCCGTCAAAAGCAGCCTCCCACTTACAATCATGTTTGCCTCTGCCTCTGCCTCCGGGACGATTGGGATTACAGGTGTCAATCATCAAGCTTGACCTTTTAACAAAGTGGAAATTTTTGGCCATGCTTTATTCTCGGTACTTGGAAAGCAAAGTGGATCTCTGTGAGTTCAAGGCCAGCATGGGTGAGGTGCATCAAAAACAAGCAAGCTTTTTTTTTTAATGTATGTATTTTTTCCCTAAAATGTAAAAATGGGCTAAATTTAAAAGATTTGAAATGGGTTCTTCCTCAATTGTTCTGACCAAACTTGAACTCACTCTATAGTCTAGACAGGCGTCAAACTTTCAATCTGTTTTCCTTTGCTCCCAAATGCTATTACAAGGCTGACTCCACTGGACAGGGTGGCAACCACCTCTTGAAACAGCCCAGCAGGGAGCTCTATTCCTGTCAGCTTAGCTTTCTCTAGAACTGACAGCAGCCAGTAGACTCTCTGGGGCAATGAATAATTAGTTGTTATTGATTAATATTCCAGTTTTCTTCTCTGTTTGTCCAGTGCCTTTCCAGTCCTTTAAGCAAGTCTTTTTTTTTAATTACTTATTTAATTTTATGCTTATATTTATTTTTCATATAGGAGGAGGTGTCACATGCGCGTGCATGCATGATGAGCATGTGGAAATCAGAATCTTTCTCCAGCTACCACGTGGCACATACACACACACCACACACACATATACCCACATACACACACATACACATCACACACACACATACACACACACACCATACCCACATACACCCACATACAGACACACACACACCACAATTCTTTTAAGTAGTGCAAAGTTCAAACATTGTGTTATGTTGGTAGCAGCTGGCAAACACTGCAGTGTGTAAGGAGCTGAGGAGGGAGTTCAGCTTATTAGCAATATGTTGCTTTTTCTTTTTTCGACTACACTGACCTTAAACTTCTAATCCTTTAGATCCTCCTGCCTCATCCTTTGGGGAATGCTGGGATTACAGATGTCACAATCTGTTACTGGAAGCTGGTCTCATTAGTAAGTGTCCCTGCTTTTCTGACGTCCAGACGTTGGGCTGCTGTTCATTCTTCCACCAAGTGTTTGTGTGAATTCTTTGCTGTGGGGAAGGGGACTATAATGTCACCTAGGGACACTATAATATCACTATAATGCTCTCCTAGGAGGTATATAGTATTTTACCTCTGTTTCTTAGGGTAGTCCTGAGTGACAAGTCTGAACTTCAGTTTCCTGTTTCTGGCTGTCTAGAGCTCTGGAGTCAATCTTTGGGAGGCACAGTGAGGGACAGGCCCCCATCTATACCCTATACCAGGCTGGCCTTGAGGAAGTGTGGTTTAAGATAAACTATTCATTCGTTCATTTATTCAGATAGATCATTCATTCATTCATTTGTTCATTTGTTGAGACAGGGTATAATAGCCCTGGCTATCCTGGAATTCGATTTGTAGACCAGTATGGTCTTGAACTCACAGAGATCTATCCACCCCTGCCTCCCGACTGCTGGGGTTAAAGGCCTGTGCCAGTTCCCTCAACACACACCCCAAACCCCTTCACTCCACCTCATACCCGTTTAGGATAAGCACTTGATTCTCCTGCCTCTGCCTTCTGAGTGCTGGGATTGTAAGCATGTGCCCCCACACCAGGTTTTATACCATGCTGAGGAAAAAAACCAGGCCTTCCAGCATGCTAGGCAAGCTGTCCTCCAACTGCTACATCCCAAGGGTGACACTGTGTCCTAGACATAATAATGCTTCTAGGGCAACAGCTAAGGATCCTGGGAGGTCTTAAGGCACCCTTTCTTTTGTAAATAAACTAAACAAGTCTGTCTTTAGTATTGTGAAGAGAACTACAATAGTTGAAGGCAAATTTCACACAGCTCTGTCTCTGAGAGTGCGACGGAATGGCCGTGGCTAATATAGAAACCAGCCAAAGAGCAAGGTAGAGACGAGCTCAGAGAGCACGAGAAGCATCTACACTGTGGCCCTTCTATCTAGCTCAGGTCTCAGACTCTGTTCTCTGAGACCCGAACTCCTAGCTCAACAGACCTAGGTCTTGGTCCGAGGGACTTTACAGTTCATTTTCTAGAAATTGAGTCAGCTTCGGAGTCCAAAATAAAGGAGAACCAGCCTTAAAATCTGTGTCAGAACATGAACGTGATGTGGCAGAGCACACCTGTAGTCTCAGCGAAGGAATCCAGCTCAGCTGGGGAGGGGCCTCGGTCCCGAGGGGTTTGGGGTGGCAGGGTGTGAGAAAACCTCCCAAACCGCCCGAGCTGTGGGGCTGGGTGGGGGAGACTCGGCAGGTGTGGGGCGGGGAGGTAAGTTGACCCTTGGTCAGCAACCGCACCCACGAGGAAAGCATTCCCAGGCCTCCCGCCCTAAGTCTGCAGGTGACAGGCTCAGGGGCGGGGGTTAGGAGGGGGGGAGCGGAGAATGCTCCAGCCCAGTTTGCCGTCTCCATGGCGACCGCCCGCGCGGCGCCAGCCTGACAGCCCGTCCGGGTTTTATGAATGGGTGACGTCACGGGCCTGGCGTCTAACGGTCTGAGCCGCTTGTTCAGACGCTGACACAGACCAGCCCGAGAAAGGAAAGGGAGGGGGTGATCTCCGCAGCTGCTGCACCGTGGGAGGGAGAGCTTGCTCGGAGGCCTTCAAGAAGGAAAAAAAATCTAGCAAAAAGAGTAGAAAAAATAAAAAAATAAAAAAAAATCACCAGCTGCTGCAGATTTGGACCCTTTCTGCAAAAGGCTGCAAATCCAGGGTAGAACTGGGGTCTGTAGTCCCACTCCACCGCGACCCTCTATCTAGTTCAGGTCTCAGATTCTGCCGCTTTAAAGAGGTTCCTAGTATCTCTTCCAGTTCAACTGGCCTAGGTCCTGGATCTAGGGACTTTACAGTTCATTTTCTAGAAACTGAGTCAGACGCGGAGTTCAAAGTAAAAGGGAGCCTGCTTAAAAAATCTGTCTCAAAACATGATGTGGCAGAGCACACCCGTGATTCAGAGCAAGGAACATCTTAATTTTAAGGTCATCTACCGCTAGCTACATAGCAAGTTCCCAGTCTAGCATGGGCTAAAGTTACATGAGACTCTTAAAAAAAAAAAATCAGCGGGGTTGGGGATTTAGCTCAGTGGTAGAGCGCTTGCCTAGCAAGCTCAAGGCCCTGGGTTCAGGCCCCAGCTCCGAAAAAAAAAAAAAAAATCAGCAAACCCTCAAAAGTAAATAAATATAAAAATAAAATTCGGCTTTTTAATAAGTAAAGATCACAGCCCAGTCTTCCAACAGCATCTGGGAGTCCTTGGCTAGTCCTGAGTCACTGGCCAACCCAGGGCCAACCTGGTTCCTGTTTCATCTGCAAAATGGACCTGGAGATGTGAGAAAGAGACAGTGAGAAGCTGATTCCTGGGGTCTTTTTGTTAACTGCCAATATTAGCTTAGCCTCTGCTTCCTTAAGGAAGAGCCCACTAACTGCTCTGCCTATGCCCTCCCACCCTCTCAGTTCTTGAGACCCACCACCTCCCCATCAGCCTAAGGGTGTACTAGTAGATCCAGAGGTGGGACCGGAGGGCAAGCTAAGTCACGCCTCCAGCAACCTATTGGTTGCTTTTGAACGTTCTGAACCCGCCCTGGGTCCGCCCTTATAAAAGGCTGGCCCCAGAGCTGAGCCTACTCATTGTACAACCTTTCTCCAACTGCTTGCTCTCTTCTAACACCCTGTTCTCAGACTCCTCCGCGCCTCTCCGCCTGTCCTCAGGATCATGAAGGTCGCCAGTAGCAGTGCCGCGGCCACCGCAGGCCCCAGCTGTTCGCTGAAGGCAGGCAGGACGGCGGGCGAAGTGGTGCTTGGTCTGTCGGAGCAAAGCGTTGCCATCTCGCGCTGCGCTGGGACGCGCCTGCCCGCCTTGCTGGACGAACAGCAGGTGAACGTTCTGCTCTACGACATGAACGGCTGCTACTCACGCCTCAAGGAGCTGGTGCCTACCCTGCCTCAGAACCGCAAAGTGAGCAAGGTGGAGATACTGCAGCATGTTATCGACTACATCAGGGACCTGCAGCTGGAGCTGAACTCTGAGTCTGAAGTCGCGACCGCCGGAGGCCGGGGGCTGCCCGTCCGGGCCCCGCTCAGCACCCTGAACGGCGAGATCAGTGCCTTGGCGGCCGAGGTGAGGTCCGAGTCAGAGTATTACATTATTCTCCTGTGGGAAACTAAGGCCACGGGAGGGGGGTGTCCCCCTTACTTCTCAGGAGCATAGTTATTTAGGGGCGACCAATAGGAAAAAGCTCGCGCTTTCATCGTGCCTCCTGGAGTAGAGAAGTGGGAATGCCTCTCCCCTCCAGTTCTTTCCAGTGGGTCTCATGCCTTATCTCGCTCTGGTGTTCACAGGCGGCATGTGTTCCAGCCGACGACCGCATCTTGTGTCGCTGAGGCGGCGCACTGAGGAACCAGATGGACTCCAGCCCTTCAGGAGGCAAGAGGAAAAAAAGTGCTCTCGGTTCCCCAGAGCAACCCGGGGAAAGACACTACCGCGGCCACGGGACTCTTGACGGATCTGTCCAGGGGGTAGAGGGTTGATCAACGGAGTCTCGCCCTCTCCACCTTTCAGCCTCCAGAGACTTTGAGGAGGGGGTTATTCAACCCCGTGTGTTTCTGTTTTTTTGAAAAAGCAGACATTTTTTTTAAATGGTCACATTTCGTGCTTCTCAGATTTCTGAGAAAATGTTTTGTATTGTATATTACAATGATCACTGGCTGAGAATATTGTTTTACAATAGTTCTTATGGGGGTGGGTTTTTTGTTGTTATTAAACAAACACTTTAGATAACGTTGCAGTGACTTCTTGGATGGGGGAGGGGCTGGGCAGGAGTGACCTCTGACCATTTTCACAGCTGGTGTTGAGAATCTGGGGGACTGGATGGCCACATCTGGGCTGTCATTCTTACCGAACTGAATGAGGGTTTCCGGTGTCTTTAATGCCTATTCTTTCCCTCATCCCTGGCCATTTTCCTGTTCCCTAGTGTCCTAAAATTAAAGCCCTCTAGACCTCTAGTAGGGCTTTCTCTCGACATGGTCCCTAGGCCATCTGGATCACCCTGGGAGGTTGTTAAAATGCAGATGGACCTGCTGGGTCCCCTGCTCTGGGCTGGGGAGTATTCAGGCCATTCAAGTTGAGAAGGCTGGTCACTGGACCATCCATTTTCTCACCAAGGGCAGGCGGGGGTCTGTGTGTGATGAGACCTAGTGAAAAGGGCCTGACTAAGGTCATAGCTTTCCTGAAGCAGGACTTCTGTTGCCCCCTCTTCCCTGCTGAGCCACCTTCCTCTGGATGCCAGCAGGTTGCCCTAGGGTTCCTGCCTTGTCCAAGTGGGTGATGAAATTGGCAGGGTTAGGCTGTACACAGCTGCAGGGCCACCTGCTCTGGGTCTGAACACAGCCCCTCACCCTGGCCTGGCTCTACTAGCAAATCAACCCCCCAGCCCTCCCCAGGCTACTGTGGGTGAGTCAGGTCCCCACCTCTGGGAGAAGGAAAAAGGTTTTCCTTAGGTTTGTCTACCTGGACACGTGGATTTGCACTCACAAGGGCAGTAGTGCACAAATAACAGTCCGTGCCTGTGTGTGACCTGAGTGACTGGTGATAGGAACTGGGGCATCTCTCCTATGCAGGCTTGGACTGGGGTGGTGGATGTGTGTAGCAAAGCGCACATGGGTTCTTTAGACTAGTGTGTGTGCCCTCCAGCCCTTGGGACTTTGCTGGGTGCATTGTGCCCATCCCTGCCTGGCTCTAGGTTGATGTAATGGACTACAGAGTCACACTGGACTCCTTGGCATTCCTAGGCCACTGCCAGTCTAGGTAGGGCAGGAGTGGGGCAGCAAACCATTCCTCAAAATGTACAATTCCCACCTTCCTGGCCAATTGTGAGTTAGACCTTGAGGATACCATTCTTCAAGTACCCCTGCCAGGCTAATTACCTCAGAGAAATGGAGTCCCAGAAAGGGCAAAGACCTTGTCCCCAATAGTAAGAATTATTGATATAGTTTGTCACTAAACAAAATAAACCAGCTGTACTAAAGGCATGTTCCAGCCAGCCTGGTCTGTGTATAGCAAGACCCAGGCAACTTAGAGCTACATAGGGAGACCCTGTCTCACAATATGAAATAATTAAAACTCAAACAACATCTAGAACCAGGAGCCAGACTGCTCCTTTGCCTGGAGAATTTAAGGATCCCCATTAGGGCTAAAGGTAGGATTCTGAGCCAGTTTTACCATGGAAGAAACAAACTGAACAAAAAAAAAAAAAAATTGGGATTATTTATCGAGCACTTATATTAAGTTTGACTAAATTACGTTAACTTTAACACTAAACCAGGTACATAAAATGATCTCAAGCTTTTGATGGATTTTACTTTGGTAGTACTTTTATTTGTAGGTGATTAAACCCTTTGCTGTGCCCTCTCCACCTGGGCAGTTTTATAGTACCAACCTCACAGAATCGTCCAGAATAAATGAAACCCAGATCAGACTTCAGCATGCAGCCTGGTACATAAGACAGTTAGAAATTATTAATCGAAGGCACACGTGTGCGCCCACTTCCTCCGCCTGTGTGGGTCCCCCTTGCAAGCCCACCCACAGGGACGTGGGCGTCTCCCCGCGTGCATCTCTACCCTCCAGAGCGGCCTTCTAGCCCAGAAAGGGGCCGCTGCGCCCCTGGCCACTCCCCCCTCCCCCCTCCCCTGCCATCCAGGCACACTCTGGCTTCCACGTTTCCCTCTCTTCCTCTTTGGCCCGGACCCAGCCCATCTGGAGGCCGGCTCCGCAGCGGCCTGGGAGCGTTTCCATCAGCTGGGCCCGAGGAATGCGGAGCTATTTAACCTGAGCATCCCCAGGTGTACGGAGGCGCCTGGCTGTCTGGGCCCGCCGACTTTGGCACGGCCGCGCTAGACAAACAGCGGCCGCCCCCGCCCTGCCCCTCCGCCCGCAGCTGCAGCCTGGCCTGGGAACAGGGCGGGCGTCGGCAGCTTGCATAAGAGGCACCAAGGAGGGAGGGGGCCAGAGGCCACCAGTGTGTGCACATATCCCCAATTGTGTGTGTGTGTGTGTGTGTGTGTGTGTGTGTGTGTGTGTGTGTACCCCAGACCAAGGGCCAGAGACCACCAGTGTATACACATATCCCCAATTGTGTGTGTGTGTGTGTGTGTGTGTGTGTGTGTACCCCAGACCAAGGGCCAGAGACCACCAGTGTGTGTGTGTGTGTGTGTGTGTGTGTGTGTGTGTGTGTGTGTTGCATAGTGTGATAGTGTGAGAGAACCCCAAACCCAGGGACAGAGGCCACCAACGTGTGTGTGTGTGTGTGTGTGTGTGTGTGTGTGTGTGTGTGCAAAAGCCAAACCCTCTCCTTTTGGAAATCATTAACATCTCAACCCCTCCCAGACAGACTTGGTGCTGCTAGGAGCAGGCCAAAGACTGAAGACAGGACAAGTTCCCTGGGTGCTGGACTCAGGGTCCTCTTATCGTACTTAACAAACACACAGTGCTTAGGATTCGATTGGCCTTATCCTATCCTTCGTCTTAGACAAAAGGCCAAAAAGTGATTAGGCATTACCTACATTAAACTTTTAAGAGTAGTAACTTACTTAACCCCTTAGTGGCCCAATGCAATCTTACGCTCATTTTGATTGAGCCTAGCCGTTAGTACTGAGCCTTCTCTCCAACCCCTGAAGCTCATTTTAATAGCAATAATAGTAACGGTTGACTAACCTGTTTCTTTAATAGTGGGGAACCAAACCCTGAGCCTCAAACACGCTCATAACCAGCCACATCCCTGGCTCTTGCTTTTTTGAGACAGCATCTCTCTGTGTAGCCTTCCCCTGCCTGTACATCAACTGGCCCAAAACTGAGCAGGGGGATCAGGAATTCAAGGTGATCCTAACCTACAGAGCAAATCTGAAGTCAGCCTGGGCTGCATGACACCCTGTCTCAAACAACAAGAAGAACAAAACATAATGCACCGAGAAAGGTAGAAATAACCCAGGCTTCCTCAGATCCAAGATGTCCTGGGTTAGGTTCTATGTGACTTGGCTTTGGGAGAACACATGCCTTATGAGGGCATCAAGCTCTGACATCTACTTGTATCGGTATCCCAACCCCAGGAACCAGTGGCACTTCTTATTCATATACAAGTCCACTCCTGCCCAGACCCTGAGCAAATCATTCAGGCATAGGGCTGCAGTGCTGGCTTGATGAGGTGCTGCTTTATTCATTCCCCCACCCCCAACCATGTCACTTTTTTATAGTACTGGGGATTGAACCCAGGGCCTCACATATGCTAGGCAAGGGGTCTGCTGTTGTGTATTATCTTGATTCTGGCTACACTATATTCTTTAACTGCTTCCTCACACGGACTTTTTCTTAATATCATGCATTTTGTTTGTTTGGTTGCTTGCTTGTTTTCATTCATTCATTCATTCATTCTTGAGACAAGGTTGGGGATTTAGCTCAGCAGTAGAGCGCTTGCCTAGCAAGGCCCTGGGTTCGATCCCCAGCTCCAAAAAAAAGAAAAAAACAAAAAAGTAGTAGTCATTCTTGAGACAAGGTCTCACTATGTAGCCCTGGCTGGTCCTGGAACTCACTATGTAGGTCAAGCTAGATTCAAACTTATAGAGATCCACCTGCCTCTGCATCCAGAGTGTTAGGATCAAAGGTGTGTGCTGTCACATCCGGGTTTTTGGATGTTGTTGTTGTTGTTGTTGGGTTTTTTGGTGTTTCTGTTTTGTATTGTTTTGTTTTGAGACAAGGTTTTACTCTGTAGCCCAGGCTGGCCTTAGACCCCAGATAGTTCTGCCACAGTTGCTAGGGTTAGAAGTACGATCCAGTCACTGCACCCAGCAATAGCACTTACTCTTACTGAACACCAGAACTGCCATCCAGGGAGGGTTACCCAATGCCCAGGGTCACATAGCTGGCTTCTCGGGGTTGTAGGCAGATCTCAGATTCTGGCTGCGGTAGTGAGGGAGGTGAGTCACAGGGCCAGGCAGGAGTTGGGTGAGGCAAGGGTGAGGACCAGGCGCTACTTTCCTGGAAAAGGAAGGGAAGAGGAAACCAGGGCTAGGAGGAACCACAGGTGGGGGGGGGGGGAGCAGGCCTGGCTCTCTTATCTCTCTGACCCCACCCTGGCTGGCTCTGCTTCCTGTCCCTAACTCTTGCAAAACCTTCTTCTTCGCAGAGCTGCCCCCAAGAGAGGTGCCCCAGGCCCTTACAGGGTTGCATCAGGGCATTGTGCAAGGAGCGGTTAAGAGAGGAGGAGAGATGGCTGAGGGCCAAGAGGGAAGCCGGAGAGCCAGCCCCAGTGCCACTTCTGATCGGATGTCTGCTGCTTCTGTCTGGCTTTCAAGCATCCTGAGTTTTCTATCTACCGCTCTGAGGTTCCTGCAAGGTCCAATTGATATGCTCTGAGCTTAAGGCTAAACCACAGTCACTTCTCCCTGGAAATGTATAGGAGTCCCAACTGGCATTCATCCTGTAGTTAGAAGCCCCTTCCCATGCACTAGGGACAGACTGCAGTAACTAAGAATTCCAACAAGACTCCGTCTAGGAGTTTCCATTCTTAGTTGGAGATTAACAGTGAATGAATACAGAGAGAGAGAGAGAGAGAGAGAGAGAGAGAGAGAGAGAGAGAGATGGGGAGGGAGGTTCATTTAATCTGAAATTACCCAAGCTTAAACTCCAAGGTCCCCCCCACCCACCCAATCCCCAGGGTTTCCCTGTTTAGCCTGGCCACCCTCACTCTTTTTTTTTTTTTTTTTTTTGGTTCTTTTTTTCGGAGCTGGGGACCGAACCCAGGGCCTTGCGCTTCCTAGGTAAGCACTCTACCACTGAGCTAAATCCCCAGCCCCGGCCACCCTCACTCTTAAGAGTTTGAAGTTCGGGGTTGGGGATTTGGCTCAGTGGCAGAGCGCTTGCCTAGGAAGCTCAAGGCCCTTGGTTCGGTCCCCAGCTCCGAAAAAAAGAACAAAAAAAAAAAAAAAAAAAAAGAGTTTGAAGTTCACAGGTTTCTTTGTGCAGTTTGTAAAAACTGTGTGTTAGAAGCTCCACAAAAACGAGGTTGTGCCTGTGTATGAGGAGAGGCAAGACAGAAGTATCACGCTGTTGTGTCTGTTGTGTTTGTGTACCTTTCTTGGGTTTGAGACCTGGGATCTCTAAGCCAGGAGGAGAATGGGGAAATTTTCTGAGAGGGGAACCAGTGGACCCTCCCTCTCCCAGCAGCCCCCAAGGAACAAACATGGGTTGTGTGGGATCATTTTTTCCTCTGTCCACTCGCGCCCCCTCTTGGAAGAACTGGAACTGCGCCCGCATGGGCGAGAAACCCTGCCTAGGTCCCGAGGTTAGAGACGGCCTGAACCCTGGCGGCCTCTAATGGACTGCGAGAGTATTAAACGCAAGTGTGTGTGTGTGTGTGTGTGTGTGTGTGTGTGTGTGTGTGTGTGTGTGTGTGTGTTCCAGAAACTTCCACCCACAGCTGAGCTCTGATTAAGATCTTATGTATCTGGGCTGGAGAAATGTCTCAGGTTAAGAGCAGGCACTTGTTTTTGCCTGAGTTCAGTTCCCAGCACTTAAACACTGTATGGCCTCCCTTAACTCCAGCTCCGGGGACATCTGATGCTACCGGATTCCTCAGACACCTGTATTCAGGAGACATCTGCATTCAGGAGCACACACCTATATACATAATTTTAAAACTAATAATAAAATGCATCTTTAATAAAACCCTAGAGCCAGGACAATATTTTCACAAGACCTACAACCTTCTATTTAACAGTTAGTTCCTGTCAGGATAAAGCAGTGAAAAGGTACCTTGGTGGGTTCGAGGCCAAGGTGTGTAACTAAGAACTAGCACAACAGATCTAATCCAAGAAGTTTATTGGGGGTGAGGGAGAGTGAAAGGCCTTCTGGGAATGCTGGGAGGCAGAGAGAAAAAACAAGACAGACAGCGGCTCGGGTGGCCTGGACCTTTTAAAGGGAGTGCACATTGCTATGCAGTTCGCAGCAGCTGTGGGAATGCACTGCACCTGGCGACAATGACAACGGCACTGGGCAATGATGTAAGCTGAGTCACTGAAAGGCAGTCTGTTGGAGCACGCCTGATTTATGACAGGTCCCGTCTCCTAAAGCTTCCAGAACCTTCCAAAATAATACCACCACCTGTGAGGAACATTTTCTATCCAAATCATAACACAGACCTTGTCTCATGACCAACCGTACAAGGCTAATGGTCTATCTTGGGATGAAACACATGCTTTACATGTTCCAAGCCCTGGAACTTGCTGTGTAGACCTGCAGAGAAATGCTTGCCTTAAAGGTGTGTTCTCAGGCTCCACTCCAGAGTTTTGTTTCTGTTAGCTAATATTGAGGCAGGGTCTCAAGTCTGACTCAGGTTGACCTGAAATTTACACTATAGCCCAGGTGGCCTTGAACTCAAGAATTCTCCTGCCTCAGTGTCCTGTCTGAGAGATCACAGCCATCATGTCTGGCTGTTCCCAGTTGATTCAGAACACTAAGTTTGGGGTTGCTTGTGAGTGAGCGTAGCTGGGGTAACCTCTCTTATTCACTTGTTCAGTGTGCTTCTCTATCTAGACTGAGGACTCCCTCCCTGAGCATCCTGCCTCCTGCCCCGTGTCTGCTACCTGACACAAAGTCACCTCTCAGTGAGCACGTGTACCATAAAAGAAGGTAGATGAATAGATGCAAATGTACCGCACTAGTGTCCGGCTCCTTATCCAACTGGGTGGACTCTGGGACAACCCTGAAGAGAGCCTGCCACTGAGGAAAGGGGACTGTGAGCTGTGAACATCTAGAGTCCACAAGCCTGGACAAGGGCACTGAGAACAGCTCTGGTTACAAAAGCCCAGGGCCGGGGCTGGGGATTTAGCTCAGTGGCAGGGAGCTCGAGGCCCTGGGTTCGGTCCCCAGCTCCGAAAAAAAAAGCCCTTATATGCTCACCTGCATCTTCTTCTTGTTCTGACCTGTAGACTTTACACACACACACACACACACACACACACACACACACACACAACTTCAAGCAACGTTTGCCAAATCTCCTTTATCTGAATTCATCTCCTCCGGGAAGCAGGTCCAGCTTGGAAACTCTCAAAGTTTCCCCCGAGGCTATGGTTTGGATTTGAAGTGACCGTCCAAAAGTTTCACGTATTCAGGGCTTGGTCTCTAGCTAATGACACTGCTGGAGGGTGACTGAACCACAGCGGCGTCTTCACAGCCTTTTATCTTTTGACACAGGGTCCCCCAGGCTTCAGAATCCTGTCTTAAAAATAGAAAGAAAAAAAAAAAAAAAAAAGGTTTGGGGGTGTGGAAGAGCGTTCACCAGGCACGTGTAAAGCCACGGGGTCAATCTCTAGTAGGGGAGACAAGTCGGGGTGTGTGTGTGTATGAAGTATGGAACCGTGCACCTATAACTCCCATGCTCCTATGCCAGGGAGGTAGAGACCCAAGGATCCCTGTGCTCTCTGGTCAGCCAAGCCCGGTCAATGAACAGTAGGTTCAGTGAGAGGCCCTGTCTTGTAAACTAAGATGGAGAACCATAAGTAATAATGGAACACACATGACGCTGACCTCTGCACACGTGTGTGTGCACACCCATACAAATACACTTGCCTGCACCTCACAAATTAAAGTAATAATATGAGGCCGGGGAGAGAGCTCGCTGGTTAGGAGCGCTTCCAGAGGTCTGCTGTTCAGTTACCAGCAAGCATGTGGGGCAGCTCTCGAGTACTTGTAACTCTGGCTCCAGGGGATCCACACCCTCTATTGGGCTCTGCAGCCACCCCCACACAAGTGACATCCACACATAAATAAAAAGATATATCTTTAACAAAGTAACAGCGGGGCGTCTGGCTCCTGCTCTCATAGCCATTGTAGAACCTTGAGCTCCAGAGAGAGCATCGGGGCAAGCGAGAGGCAGATGAGCACTGAGCGACTCTGTGCCTCAACTAACTCGGGCAAGGGAGATCCTAAGAAGCCGAGAGGCAAAATGTCCTCATATGCATTCTTTGTGCAAACATACACTTCGGAACGCAAGAAGCAGCACTCGGATGATTCTGTCAACTTCTCAGAGTTCTCCAAGAAGTGCTCTGCTCAGAGAGGTGGAAGACCATGTCTGGGAAAGAAAAGGGAAAATTTGAAGATAGGGCAAAGGCTGACAAGACTAAGAGAGAAATGAAAACCTACATCCCCCACAAAGGGGAGACCAAAAAGTAGTTCAAAGACCCCAGTGCACCCAAGAGGCCTTTCTCTTGTTCTGTTCTGAGTACCACCCCAAAATCAAAGGCGAGCGTCCTGGCTGAACCATTGGTGATGTAGAGAAGAAACTAGGATAGATGCAGAACAACACTGCTACAGATGGCAGCAGTCTTATGAGACGGCGGGCAAGCAGAAGGAGAAGTACAAGGAGGATATTGCTGCCTACAGAGCTAATGGGGTTATCAGGGCTGAAAAGAGCAAGGAAAGGAAGAGGAAGATGAGGAAGAGGATAAGGAAGAGGAGGAAGAGGAAGAGAGGAAGATGGAGATAAAACGGTGGAGGTGATGACGACGACGACGATGATGACGATGACAACTGTTGGTTCTAGCAGTGTTTTTCTTGTCTAGGAAGCCTTTAACCTCTCCTGTACACAACTCACTCCTTTTCAAGAAAAGAATTAAAATGTACTGCTGTGTAAGATTTGTTTTTAAACTGTACAGTGTCTTTTTAGTTAACACATTACCGAAGGTGTCCTTAGCTAGCTCTGTCCTGGTGGCACTTTTTTTTTTTTTCTTTTCTTTTTTCGGAGCTGCGGACTGAACCCAGGGCCTTGCGCTTGCTAGGCAAGCGCTCTACCACTGAGCTAAATCCCCAACCCGGTGGTGGCACTTTCAATAGCCACTAACCTTGCCTGGTACAGTCTGAGGGTTATAAATTGGCATGGAAATTTAAAGCAGGTTTTTGTTGGTGCACAGCACAAATTACTTATGTATGGGGACAGTAGTTTGGTTTTCATTTTTGGTTTTTCTTTTTTTTTGGGGGGGAGCTTATACAAAGATAATTGTTCCTCTGTTAACTGAAAACCACTCTGTAATTGCAAAAAAAGGGGGGGGGCTGTTTTGTTGACATTCTGAATGTTTCTAAGTAAATTCAATTTTATTATTAAAAATAAATAATAACGGGCCAAGTATGGTGGTGCATGCTTTCAACCGTAGCATTTGGGAGGCAGAAGCAGATGGACCTCTGTGAGTTCAAAGCCAGCCAAGTCTACATAGTGAGTTCTAGATCAACCAGGGCTACATAATGTGAGGCCATGTCTTAAAAATTAACAATAATTCTATAGTAGGGCTGGTTCAGGGCCTCAGTGGTTAAGAGAAGTCGCTGCTCTTGCAGGGGACCTGGGATCAGTTCCGGAACTCATGCAGCAGCTCATAACAATATGTTACTTCTGTTCCAGGAGACCCAATTCTGCCTGACTTCCTAGGGCACCAGAGGTTCGTGTCTCTAAAGAAACATACACACAGAGCAGGGGGAAGGGGGACACGCATAGGTATAACATTAAAAATAAGACTAGAGGTAGAGCCAGACAGATCTCTGTGAGTTCAAGGACAGCTGGTCTACAAAGTGAGTTCCAGGATAGCCAGGGCTACACAGAGAAACCCTGTCTTGAAGAACATCAGTAAATATTCTCCTGTGTTCTAAGAAGCCCAGTAGAGAGCACCTTCTCTGTGGTTGGGGTTCATCTCAGCAGCTATGTGACTCAATATCAAATGCCCTGGTAGGATGGACGGAGAAAGGTAAGACACCACTCCGTGCCTCTGGGACGTTTTCCCTAGCAATTGGATCATGAGAAAAATGTTCAGGAATCTCTAAAATTAATTATTTTTAATATAAATGTCACCAGTGAATTAATCCAGCAGCTGTATTTCTTTACCCTGGCTAGTCCCCGATAACCACACAGAGAAACCAAGGTTTATTTCAAGCTGCCAATCAATATGTGGGCAGTAAAATGATTTATATTAACCCCTAATCTAATCTGGCCACCTCCTAGCCCCATCTCCATGTTTAATATTGTTCTGAGCCTTTGGGCTTTACATGGTTTTTTTCTCATGGTGTCTTCTCGGAAGCCCCTCCTCCTGACTGAAACTTCTTCCTTCTCTCTCTCCACCCCGTGGCTGGCAGAAGTTTCCTCCCTAGTCTCTCTTCTGCCCAACCATTGGGTGAGCAGCATTTATTGACAAGGCAGAGAATAAACGGTAAGAATTGTTTACATAAACTTGAGACAGGACCTTCTTGACATAAGCACTGCAATGCTGTGCCCGAGTTGAAACAAGATATGGGGCAGAGACATCAGCATTTGAATAACACAAAGGGTAAGCTTTACAGTGTACAAAACTCACCTACAGGAATCCAAACAGTCAGGCGCTTCTAAGGTCAGGACCAAAAGGTCTGAAGAACTGTCACAGATCAGTGAGGCAGAGAAGATGTGACATTAAACATCATGCTAGACCTTGGAATCCCATGAACAGGAAAACACATGAATGAGAAAACAAGTGACATTCAAAGAACTTCTGTACCTGAGTTAATGTCCAGACACCGAAACTGACTTAGCCAGACTGGAGAGACGGCTCAGTAGGACCCAAGTTCAAATCCCCAGCACTTATGTAAAAGCCTAACTCAAAAAAGTAAGGCAAAGAATGCTAGGGCTGGACACTGAAGTCCTCTCTTCTGGCCTCCTTGTAGCCATGCGCACACATGCACAAACACACACATCAGTGACTGTATAAGGAAGAACCCTTTAGGGTAGAGAGGTGAAAGTAGGAAAGTAGGTTGATAAGAAATCCACCAATTTGTGGGGTTTTCTTTGTTTGTTTGTTTTGTTTTTGTTTTTGTTTTTGAAGCAGGGTTTCTCCATGTAACAACCCTGGCTGTCCTAGAACTAACTCTAGACCACTGACCTTGACTTCACAGATCTGGGATTAAAGGTGTTCCCCACCATGCCAGGCTATAATTATGGCTCACAGACCAAAAGGTCTGTAAAGAAATTACAAAATAATTTGAAATTGAGTTAATAGCATAAAACATCAAAATTTATAAGATGCATCTAAAGCAAAATGGAGAATTGTATAGCAATACACACACACACATACACACACATACACACATACACACACATATACACACATACACACACACATACACACATACACACACACATACCCACACATACACACACATACATACACACACATACACACACACACATATATATATCCCAAGTCAATAATGCAGACTTCTACTTCATGAAACTGAAAAAAGAAAAACTAAAGCTAAGTAAGTGAGACAAAGACATAAGAAAGTATGAAGTGTGCTGGGAGACGGCTGAGGTGAGTTAAGAGTTTTCTGTTCTTGGCTAGGACCCCCAGCACCTACATCCCCAGCTCACATCTACCTGTAACTCTGCTCCAGAGGACATGATGCCCCTTTCTGGCATCCTTGGGTACCTGCACTCATACATGAATCCACACACAAGAGTAAAAATAAACACAACTTCTATTTTTAAAAAGAGAAAGAGCAGAGGGCTGGAGAGATGGCTCAGTGGTTAAAATCACTCTTCCAGAGGTCCTGAGTTCAATTCCTGGCAACCACATGGTGGCTCATAACTATCTATAGTGCCATATGATGCCTTTTCTGGCCTGCAGCTATACATGCAGATAGAGTAAAGTAAATAAGTAAATCTTTTAAAAAAAAAAGAGTAAATATCAGGGAACATGGACATAAACAAAACAACGAAAGGAAAAGAAATAATCCCAGCACTTCAGAGGCAGAGGCAGATCTCTGTGAGTTCAAGGCCAGCCTGGACCACAGAGCAGGTTCTAGGGCAGCCAGGGAAACCTGCCTTAAAAAGCTAAAAAAGAAAGAAAGAAAGAAAGAAAGAAAGAAAGAAAGAAAGAAAGAAAGAAAGAAAGAAAGAAAGAAAGAAAGAAAGGAAGGAAGAAAGGAAGAAAGAAAGAAACGAAAAAGAAAAAAGGAAGAAAGAAAGAGAAAAAGAAAGGAAAACAAAAAAAGAAAAGAAACCAAAAACTTTTTTTTTTTAAAACAAGAGTCTCTCTATGCAACTCTGTGTGGCCTGGAACTCACAGAAATCCACCTGCTTCAGCCTCCCCAGTGCTGAGATTAAAGGTACACTCCACCATGTCATGCTTAGAGGCCTCTTTCTAAAGTGTTCCCAATACCAAGTTTTAGTGCCCACAGAAAAATGACAAATCCCTTCCTTCTTCACAGGTGCTGACAAGAGTGCTATGCCTCCGGTAAGGAGTATTACCTACTTTGGTGCCCAACCAGAAATTTTTTTTGGTTCTTTTTTTCGGAGCTGTTGTTTTTTGAAATCTCATGTAGCCCAAGATGGCGTCGAACTTGCTACGTGGCTGAGGATGACCTTTCACTCCCTATCCTTCCGTCTGCACTCCCAAGTTCCCAGATTTCAAGAGAGCACCCTGAGGGCCAATCTCACGCTGGCTCTCAGAGGCAGACTTATTCCCTGGCCAGGTACCCCAGAGTGGCCTGATATGCAGAAAGTCTGTCACAGGTCCAGAGCCCACAGAGGATGTTCTTCAATGGCCCTTCATGCACAGCGAACCACCATATCTACCATGGCTGTTGAAGGGGTCCTGGTTTTACTTTTTTCCTCAGCCCTGGGCAGAGCTTCCAAACAGATGTTCCTCATCAAAGGCTCACTACATCGAGAGCCTGGAGTTCCCACACAGGCTGGTGGGAAAGGACAGAGAAGAGCAGAGGGTCACGGTCCACATAAGCCTTCCCTAGGGAGGCCCTGTGAGAGACGAGAAACTGAGGCCCAGAAGTAGCATCGCCCACCCAAGAGCCCACACAGAAGCTACTCTTCCCAGCACGGTTACCCACGCATCTGGGGACGCTGAAGGCATGCTGGGTGTGGTGGCAAAACCCTAGGTTAAATCGCTGGTGGGGGAGGGACGGGGTGCAGAGTGCTGTGGAGCTGGGGGGCTGGGGGGCTGGGCTGTGGCGGTGAAGATGTAAGGTATACTTCTTCAAGGCTGTATGATTTAGGGTCTTCCTCTGCCCTTTGCCCCAGAGGGTTAACCCGCAGCATACCGTGTCAGTCTCCAGGGGGAAAACTGTCTGTTGGTATCTCACAAATATAGGATTACTCTGGTTGGAAGGAAAGGGCGGCTCCCAGGTGTGACCACTAGAGACTGGCAGGGCCTGCCTCCAGCAGTTGGCAGAGGGCTATTGGAATCTTGTAACGACGTGTTTACCTTCTCCAGACCCTGCTACCCAGGTCCAGAACAGAGGTAATCTGCATTCTGCCTGTAAGTTCTTTCTAGTATCTTCCCTTACGTGTCTACCCTTGTATCTTTCCCTGAAGACTAGACCCCTTGCTTTTATTAAACTGGGCTGGATGGGCAAACTGGAACCCCAATGGGTGGGTTGGGCATATACCATGGACACAAAGCCAGGACACCGTGATGCCAGTTCGCAGTG
Organism: Rattus norvegicus; assembly: GCF_021556685.1. Taxonomy (NCBI): domain Eukaryota; kingdom Metazoa; phylum Chordata; class Mammalia; order Rodentia; family Muridae; genus Rattus; species Rattus norvegicus. Next base: position 141,198,912 of record NC_141536.1, read on the forward strand.
GAACCACAGCCCCACCTACCAGTCCACTGACAATCTTTGGCCTTCCGGACTGAATTCATACCCTTCTCCATTTCCACAGTGTTCCACTTCTAGCCTTTGGCTGTCTCTTCTTCTCTTTTTTTAGGTACTAAAAATTGAACCCAGGGTCTTGGATATGTCGGCCAAGGACTCACCACTAGCCCCAGTCCTCTCTTTAGAATAAAAATCAAGATCCTCCCTGTGCTCATCCCTGTCTCTCCCTTCACTTAGTCTGCCTTTTGCATTCAGCCCTGCTCATGCAGCCTCTTTTACTCTGGAAAACACTCAGGCCTTTCTGCCTCTGGGCTCCAACAGGTCTTTCTCTCTGCCTGGAACTGGACTGTGAACCTGTAAGAGCGGAAACTGTGTCTGGTCTTGTCATTGTAGACTGGTAATGAAGGTAGCTGCGTGGGCCCAGGATCAATGCATTCTTAGAAAGAAAAGAAGGAAGAAAGAGAGAGAAAGAGGGGCTGGAGAGATGGCTCATTGGTTAGGGAACTGACTGCTTTTCCAAAGGTCTTGAGTTCAATTCCCAGAAACCACATGGTGACTTACAACCATCTATAACAGGATCCAGTGCCCTCTTAGTATGTCTGAAGACAGCTAGAGTGTATTCATAAACATAAAATAAATAAAAAGAGAGAGACAAAGGAAGGAAGAGAGAGGGGGAGGGGGAGGAAGGAAGGAAGGAAAGAAGGAAGGAAGGAAGGGAAGGAAAGGAAGGAAGGAAAAATTAAAGAAAAGAAAAGAGTTTTGAGGGCTGGAGAGATGGCTCAGTGGTTAAGAGCACTGACTGCTCTTCTAGAGGTCCTGAGTTCAAATCCCAGCAACCACATGGTGGCTCACAACCATCTGTAATGAGATCTGATATCCTTTTGTGGTGTGTTTGAAGACAGCTATAGTGTACTTATATATAATAAATAAATCTTTTTAAAAAAAGAGTTTTGGGGTTGGGGATTTAGCTCAGTGGTAGAGCACTTACCTAGGAAGCGCAAGGCCCTGGGTTCGGTCCCCAGCTCCGAAAAAAAGAACCAAAAAAAAAAAAAAAAAAAGAGTTTTGAGTGCTGGGATCAGACCTATACTCATCTATACTAGGTAAGCATTCTGTGTCTGAGCTGTAGCGCCCAGCTCCATCCCTCAACTGTTCTGTTTGTTTGTTTGCTTGCTTTGTTTTTAAGTAAGATCTTTTCATGTAACCCTTTTTGGCCTGGTAATCAATATGTAGCCTAGGCTGGCCTTGAACTCAGTCTTCTGAGTGCTGGAATTGTAAGCATGTGTCTACACACCTAGCTCCACTGACCTCCTTTTAAGAGAGGTCTGACTTTGTAGCCTAGGTTGGTCTTGAACTCATCATCAGATAAGGGCACTTGCTGAGCGACTTTGACAAATTTGATTCTGGGCCCATGATTCCTGGAAACCTTCTCTGAAGGCCACAGGTTTACTGTGGTTCATACATGCTCACACTAACACACACTGTGGGGTTGCACACTCACACTCTTCCTCCAGAGTGCTAGGTCAATAGGTCAATTTCTTAAATGTACCTGAGGTTATTCTGGTAACGAAGTGAGCATCACAGTCTGTGAAGCAAGGTACACGAGGTAGGAAACTTTGGCCTCTCACAAGGAAGTGAAAACTGGAGCTTAGAGACATTAGGCCACTTGTTGAGAGTCATAGCTCAGATGAGAAATCCGGCAGGGCGGGTGGGTATCTCTCTTTCCTTAGAGACAGCATCTTGTAGCAAAGCCAACTTTGTGATCCTTCTTTTTCTACCTCCAGAATCCTGAGAGGCTTTCCTCTCTCCCCTTAACGCATCTCTCTTAGGGTGGAGGGCCCAGGGAGCCCACGATGGTACCTGAAGGCTACCTGGGGCAGGAGGCTGGAGGGCTGAGACATTGGAATCATCTGTAAATCTCAGTGCCCTGGAAGTAAAGTCAAGAAGTAGCTCAGGGCCAGAGTCCGTTATATAGTGAGTTCCAGGCCAGCCTGGAAACCCCCGACTCAACAAAACCAGAAAGCATTCCTGGTGCTGGCACGGAGAAAGGTGTGGCGTCAAGGTTCTTCTCCAGTTCCTCTGTCAGCTGGGGGTCTGCGGAGGTCCCCACACCGGTGAGGACCGGGTGGCAAGCTGCAGTCCTTTCTCTTTTCCTGCGCCCCTGGGGACGTGGCCCAGCACAAGCGACCAAGGCGGGATGTTCCCACGCGGGGGGTGGCGGGCGGAGGCGGAGCGTGCTCTGGTCCCCTCAGCCTGGTCTGCGGTTCCCTGCCAGTCACTCAGCAGGGCAGTTCTGGGTACCTCCGCCGTCTTCAGCTTGCAACTGTGAGTCCCACCTGAGGGAAGGGTCTTGGGGGTGGGGTGTTCGTGGTGGCCACCCTAAGCCTTTGCTCCATCACCACACAGCCCTCTTTTGCTGAGATTCCCCCACTGACCCGTTTTAATGCCGGGTCCTAGTCCCGGGCATCGTCCCCGGCCCCAGAAATGGGGCCTCTTTCTAGAGGGTGGGGTGGCCCTTTTCCTAGAAATGCTGCCTCTCCCACCCGCTGACCCAGTTTGGTCCTTGGCCTCTAAAGCCCCTGGGATGTCAGACTCTGCACGTCCCGCGTCCCGTTCCGAGTCCGGAGTGATGGTAGGGCACAGCCTGCCCCCTCCTGCAGCGGAGCAGGCAGAGCGCACGTAGGCAGTCAATTAAGGAGACCTTGGAGCCAGGCGCAGAGCATCTGCTTAGAGGTCTGGGCTAACCGCCCTGCGGTGAGGAGGCTCAGGATTTTTCCTCTGGAGTGGGGCTTCCCAACTTGGCTGATGGGAGGCTGGCATCAGAGAACGGGGCTCCCTGTCCTAAACTGTTCAGATCTCACCCAGTGGCTAGACCTCTTCCCACTTCTCAAACGACGAATGAAAACCCAAAGGTCCAGGGCAGCGGTTCTCAACCTGGGAGTTGAACGACTCTTTTACAGGGGTCTCCTAAAACCACTGGCGTATCGGGTATTTACAGTAGGATTCACAACGGTAGCAAAACTTCTAGTTATGAAGTAGCAACAAAAATAATTTTATAGTTGGGGGTCACCACAACATGAGGATCTGTGTTAAGGAGTCGCCGCAGTATTAGGAACGTTGAGACCCCCATCAACTCCCGCGGTGGCTTTAGACAAAGCTGACCAGCAAATCAGAATCTGACCCTGAGGAGCGGGCAGAGCAACGTGGTGCTGAACTAGACATGTTTTCCATCCTGCAGATGTTTTCCAGAGCTACCCGGAGTCTGGTAATGAAGACAGGAGGACTCAGAACTCAAGGGACACACAGCCCAGGAAGTGCTGGTAAGTCTCAGATGCTGAGCTCCCGAGATCTGACAGGAAGGCTTCCTAACTAGCTTATATTACTTCCTTCCATCCTGTCTCTGGGTCCTGGACCAAGTTTTTCCAGCAAATAGAGCCACTGAGGAAAGAGAGGGCAGCCCCCACCCCACTCCCCCACCCCACTCCCCCACCCCACTCCCCCGCTTCATTCCAGGTCTCATTAAAGCTTCCCATACCTTACCTCTAAGGCCTTTGTATCCCAAGGGGGAGGGTGCTACAGGACCCTGAATTCTCCTTTCCAGACCTTGGTGTCAGCACTGGTCAGAAGAAAGAGGTCTAAAGCAGGAGAGACGTCAATGAGATGGCAGGAGGGATGTCTTGATACTCAGGAGTATAATATCAAAGATAACATTTGTTGCTCCATCACAAACCCAGTACTTAGAAGACTGAAGCAGGAGGATCACTGTGAGTTAGAGACCAGCCTGGGAGACTCAAAAAGCCAAAATAGGAGAGAGAGAGAGAGAGAGAGAGAGAGAGAGAGAGAGAGAGAGAGAGAGAGAACGAGAGGACTCAGAATGAAAACTGTCCTCCTGTCTCTAATGTCAACAAACAGGGGAGCCTCTAGCAAGACCCTCCACTTCCTAGCCTTCTCAGGGCAACCCAGCAGTCTGCAAGAAGCTGAGGTCTAGCTACCAAGGAAAGCCTCTAGAAGAGGCTGGGGGGAAAACCATCCTCTCTGGACTGATGTCACTGAATACTGCAATGTGCCAGGCCTTTGGTGCTCTAAAAAAAGTATTATTGCTTCTATGCACCATGCATGGGGGTCATTTAAATGTATTACTGTGTGCATGTGGGAGATATGGGGTCCTACTTACTTATACTACACCATACCTACAGAGGTTAGGGGACAACTTTGTGGAATCCCTCCTTCCACATTTGCATAGGTTCTAGGGATTGAACTCTCAGGTCATCTGGCCACTTGAGCTGTCTTCACCCCGAGTCACTTGCAGGTCCTTCCTTTCCTTTTGTTCTAGTTCAATAGTTTGGAGAAAGGCTGTCTGTCATGTACCAGGCTGACCTGGGAATTGCTAAGGACAACCTTGAACTTCTAATCCTCCCAAGTGATGAGATGACAGTCATGTTCCACCATGCTCAGTGGTTCTGGGGATCAAAGCCAGACCTCCTCACACCCTCAGGCTTCCTTTCTCCCGCCCCCCGCCCCCCAGAGCTGGGGACCGAACCCAGGGCCTTGCACTTGCTAGGCAAGCGCTCTACCACTGAGCTAAATCCCCAACCCCACCCTCAGGCTTCCTGTGTACTAGGCAAACACTCTACTAACCAAGCTGTATCTTGTCCCCTCTTCACCCAGAGGACTTTTGGATACAGGATCTGGAAGCCTTCACTGAGGCGTGAAACAATGTCTCTATCGCCCATACCTTCTAGATGAGGCCGCTCAGATAGGACTGTGCACAGTGTTTTGCGTGTTAAGCGGCAGTGCAAACCCGGCTGTCTCTAATGAAGCCCCATTAGGCACGTGTAAAGACACGCACAGGGTACTTTATAATTTGCATGGCGGTTTCAAATGGATCTCAGTTCCCTCTTTAAGCCCTTCCTCACCCCTAACCTCTGCCTTACTGGACCTCCTCTCAGGCTTAGATCTTCTTCCCAAAGGACACAGGGTTTGCAGCAAAGAAGAGGTAACCTGTAGCCCTGGCTGTGTTCCTTGCCTGAAGGAGCAATGTGTTCATCTGTGAAATGGAGACGACCACATCATCTGGTCCAGAGTGACATGTGGTCCCTGAGCCAACAACTCACCTGAAAGCCGTAAGCTGGCACATGGTGAACAAGAAATGTACTGCCTGTCTCTGATTAAAATCATGACTAAAGAAGGGTGACTCTGGGGCAGCCTAGACACAGCTCCCTCCTTTGTACCTGCAGCTAGCAGCAGCCAGCGGAGGATGACCCCCTATGTTGACTGCTATGCTCAGCGCTCCTATCCCATGCCGGATGAGCCTTACTGCACAGAGCTCAGCGAGGAGCAGCGGGCCCTGAAGGAGAAAGAGAAGGGCAGCTGGGCTCAGCTGAGCCAAGCAGAGAAGGTGGCCTGTAAGTACTGGGCTAGGCTGGCTGGCTGGCGGGAGAGAAGGGGAAGGCAGGGAGGGGATGAAGTTCAATTCACACTTTTATTCACTGAACCTCTGTGTCTGAAGCTAGTGACAAACTGGGGACATGAGGAGAGTCACCTGGACTGACCTCAGGGTATGAAACAGGATGTGTGGCTAAGGTTGGATATGTCCCTGGGAATGCAGACCCAAAAGACAGATGGGGTCTCCAGGAGGTCTTACTGGGGAATCCAAGTGACATGGAGAAAGGTGTCACAGCAGGTGACACATGTGGAGGGTCCTTAGGACACTGTGTGGGCACAGAGAGGCAGCTGAGGCAGGCAGGGAGCAAGGAGGTAAGACGACTATGTGGCCCTGGGCCAACCTTGGCTACCTGGAGCCTATTTGCCTCATTCCACAGTTGGGGTGGCAGACATCTTTTCCTTCAGGAGATGCCAATGGACAGAAGCTCACTCACTCGCTCACTCACTTGCTTACTCCCTCGCTCCGTGTTTTACTGGGCATCTACTACAAATGCAGACCCTGGCAATTTGGTTGGGAACAAGCCAGGCTGCACCCTTACCATGTAAGCTTACATGCCCAGTGCTCTGCCTGGCTCCTTTTCCTTCCTTCCACATCTTCTATCACTCTCCCACCTCCCTCCCCTTCTCCTTTTTTGCTCCCTCTCTCCCTAACCTCCTTCTTCCTTCCTCTCCACCTTCCTCCCCTCTCTGCTCCTCCCTCCTGTACCTCCCTCTCCCTCCCTCATTCCCTTCCTTCTCTCTATTCCAGAAAGGAAGTGGCTCCCCTCTTTTCTTCTAGTTATTTGTTTGTTTTTATTTTACATATGTGAGTACACTGTCGCTGTCTTCAGACACCAGAAGAGGGCATCGGAGCCCATTACAGATGGTTGTGAGCCACCATGTGGTTGCTGGGAATTAAACTGAGGACCTCGGGAAGAGCAGTCAGTGTTTTTAACGGCTGAGCCATCTCTCCAGCTACCCCCTCTTTCCTTCTTTACCCAAATGTCACCACACTAAGTATGTCCCTGTACTCACCATTAAGTGGCCAGCAGCTGGTCTCACAACCGTAGGAAACTGAGGCTCGGGAAGATAAAGGCACTGATGTGGCTGCACAGCTTAGACTAGACACCAGTCTGCACAGCTTAGACTAGACACCAGTCTGCACAGCTTAGACTAGACATCAGTCTGCACAGAAGGCTCCAGGACTATACTGCAGCCATACCACACATTCTGGGAAGGTTGGTGAACTACAGCAGATGCCACCAGTGCCCTCAGCAAAGAGCAACTGAGCCTGGACCTCTCCCTCCTACCCCACGCCCGCGCTCACCTTCACCCCACCTCCTCCCTTCTTTCTGCTGCTCTGGGTAGAGAGTTACTGCAGCAGCCAAACTGCCCAACCCAAGACACTTTTGCCCAGGAAGCTGAGCCAGCTCTCATTTTTCCTTCACACAGCCGTTAGAGCTATTTAAAGTACAGAGAAACATTGTTCATTTGGGGCCGACACCCTTAAAGAACTGTAGGGAAAAAGGGAAAGAGGGGTGACCAGGAATGAAGAGAGGCAGGAAAGAAAGGAAGGGGGAAAAGAAGAAACGAGGGAAAGAAGGAATGAAGGAAGGCAAGGTGAGTCCTCCTGAGACCAGGTCCTTGGCACACAGACACTTCTTGTCCCCTCTGTTGATTTTTCACTCTGTGACTCTTGGTCTGAGCTGAGGCACCATGCTGGGTAGTGGGCTACGATAGGCCTGGTCCACACATCTCTCGAAAACCATGCCAGAGCCGAAGTAGATCTGACTGTGACTATATTTTGATAATTACCAGAAAGTGTACAACTTAAGCAAAAATAAAGTTTTTAAGTTGGCATGGTGATATACACTTGGCGTCCCAGCCCTGGGAATGGCTGAGGCAGGAGGATGATGGGTGCAAAGGCAGCCTGGGCTGTGTAGTGAGATTCTTCCCCCAAATAAACTAACGTTTTATGGTTTTAAATTCATAACGATGCAAAACAGAGCCTCTTGTGTGCAGCTATGATCTAGGTGCTAGGAACATATTGGTGAACAGAGCCCTTGTTCTTCCAAAGGTCTGGGGAGGGTGCGTTCTATGAAGCAGATAAAAGCCTCAGCAGGAGGAGGGGAGACAGGAAAGTCCTGATAGAAAATTGTCACATGACAGCTTGTTTCTGTACTGTGTTAGAAATCTACCTTCCCTCCTCATTTAGAATGGACTCAAATCCAGCCAGGCAGTGGTGGTGCACGCCTTTGGACCCAGCACTTGGGAGGCAAAGGCAGGTGCATCTCTGAGTCAAGGCCAGCCTGGTCTACAGAGTGAGTTTCAGGACAGCCAGAGAAACACTTTCTCAAAAATCCAAACCAAGCCAAACCAAAAAGAATGGACCCCAATCTGTCTTCCCTGTGGCTGGCCAGGTCCTGTGGGATCTGCCTCCCACTAAGGCTCACTACTCCCCAGTCACACCACCCTTCCTTGGCCCTTCCCCATCTGTAGAAGTCCTGGGGAATTTAGTTTTTTGTTTGTTTTGTTGTTGTTGTTGTTGATGATGATGATGATGATGATGATGATGATGGGTTTTTTTGTTATTTTGTTTTGTTTTTTGAGACAAAGGCTTTCATAATATATCTTGGTGGGTCTGATATCCAACATGTAGCCCCAGCTGATCTTGAACTCACTGAGATCTGCCTGCCTCCACCTGGCCAGTACTGGGACTAAAGGCATGTGCCACCACCCCATGCTGACTTTGTTTAATTTCAACTTGACTTTCTCTGTTCACAAATTTGGGTTCCAAGATCTCCTCTTAGAGGCTTTCTTAGTCTCCCCAGTGGAGGTGGCTTCCCTACCGCATCCCTAACACATTTCCTGAAATGTTTAGTGTCTCCCCAACAGGAATTTTCCTTCAGCTTGGTCACTGCTGTGCACAGGGTTGCCATGCTTTGGGTACAGAAACGTGTTCAATAAGAATCCAACGGGTGAGCTGCCTCCCGGGTGCACCATTCAGGAAGTTGAGGCAGGGGTGAGACTCTAGCTCACAATAAGCAAAACATACCAGCAAACAGGAATTGGCTGGGTACTGGGGAGACGGCTCAACCAGTAAAGGGCTGTCATGCGAGCATGAGCCCACGGAGTTCAGGAAACAAACAAACAAACAAACAAACAAACAAACTGGGGTGGCAAGCACTGGCCTGCAATCTCCCAGCTGAGGGGAGGCCAAGACAGGAGAATCTGTCTGGCCAGTTAGTCTAGACCAATCAGTGAGCTTCAGGTTTAGTAATACATAGTAGAGAGAGATTAAGGAAGACTAAGATGGGGGACGACCTCCAGCCTTCACATACATGTCCATGTGCACACACTTGCATAGTTATGGTGCGGGAAGGCACAGCTAATGGTCTCTGGGGCCAAGAGTAGGCTCCAGGGTCCTTGGTTTGGTTATGCATGAGTCCCCTTCCACACACTGCCTACTCCAGTGTACCGGCTCCAGTTCCACGAGACCTTCGCAGAGATGAACCATCGCTCCAACGAATGGAAGACAGTAATGGGCTGCGTCTTCTTCTTCATTGGATTCACGGCTCTGGTGATTTGGTGGCAGCGGGTCTATGGTGAGTATCGGATGGGTCATATGGCTGTAGGCCATCTATGCCCTCTACGTCCTTTGTGTCTGTAGCCACTGGCTGAGTTCTCATGGGGACCATATTTAGGACTCATCTGAAGAGTTCTGAAAAGTCTCCACAGAGGGAGGGTGAAGAACAGAACATGGCCACCTAGTGGGGGATGTAGGGAGGTTAGCTCTTCTGGGCATTAGCTTTCTCATCTGCAAAATGGGACTAGCAACACCCAGCTCTCCGTGTTCTCCTGAGGATTTAATGAGAGGGCTATAGGTTTAAGTGGGTGCATGACATGAATGGTGGTGTTTTTGATTGCTGGGTATCAACTGCACATTTCTTACCATATGTTCAACAATTAGAAGACATGAGTCTATTGTCTGTTTCCTTTTTCTCTTTCTTTCCTTCCTTCCTTCTTTCTTTCTTTCTTTTTTCTTTTTCTTTTTTTTTTTAAAGACAGAGTCTCACTATTTAGCCCTGGCTAGACTAGAACTTACTAAGTAGACCAGGCTGGCCTCAAACTCAGAGATCCGTTTGCTTCCCAAGTGCTGGGACTAAAGGTGATCACCACTGTGATCAACTCCTTTTTTTTCCTTTGAAAGCCGGTTTATTATGCAGCCCAGGCTGACCTCAGACTTGGGGGTCTCCTTTCTGAGAGTCAGGGTTAGGTATGTAAGAGAACTCCTAAGCTAGGTTTATTCCTCCCTCACAGCAGAAAGCCAGTGAAACAATCCAGGCAGGAGGGTAGCTCCTCAGAACCTCTGCTCCATCATACTTAACAGGAGGGGAAGCTTGCCTTTGATGTGTAAGATGGGGCTTCCATGACCAGCCTCTTTTGCTCATGTCCTATTGACTACAGATGATCACATGTCCTTGCTTAGCTACAAGGAAAGCTGGGAAATGTAGGAAACATCCCTTTTCTGGGAATCCACCCCTCCCTCCCACAATGGGTCCTGCTGGGTGGTGGTGGTCGTGCTTTAATCCCAGCACTCAGGAGGCAGGTCTCTGGATTGGAGGCCAGCCTGGTCTATAGAGTAAGTTCCAGGACAGCCAGGGCTACACAGAGAAACCCTGTCTTGAAAAACCAACCAGCCAGTCAACCAACCAAATAAATAAGGTCTTACTCTTTCTCCCAATGCCTTAGTGTTCTGTTGTTGTGAAGAGGCACCATGACCATGGCAACTCTAAAACGGAAAGCATTTAATTGAGGCTTACAGTTTCGGAGGTTTATTCCATTGTTACAGTGGCAGGTAGGCAGACATGGTGCTGAGGGCTCTACATCCAGGTCAGCACGCAGCAGGAAGGGAGAGAGACGTTGGGCTTCTGAAATCTCAAAGCCCACCCCTCGTGGCATACCGCCTCCAACAAGGCCACACCTCTTAATGCTTTTCAAATAGGGCACTCCCTAATAACTAAATATTCAAATACATGAGCCTATGGGGGCCATTCTTGTTTAAAGCACCACACCCAGGCTGGTGAAGCCTGGTGAGTAGCCTCAGGTTGGCTTCAGATCCTCAGCTATCACCATCCTGCTGTAAAATTTCAAGCACTGAGAACTTCTAAGAGTCATCACGGGTTGGTTTTGTTTTTTAGTTCTTGGAGGTGGGTCATTTCTTTCTTTTAAAATTGTTTTTGGTATGGAGGTAAGAGGACAGCTTTTGGGTGTCCAAGTCAGGCCTGGTGGCAAACACATTTACCCATTAAGCCATTTTGCCAGTCCTTTGGGTATTTACTTGTTTGATACAGGGTTTCATTATATACTCCTGGCTGCCTCGGAATGCTCTGTGTAAACCAGGCTGACCTTGAATGGACAGAGACCTGCCTGCCTCTCCCTCTGCCTCCCAGATGCTTGGAGTAGCCTACTGTGTTTTCTGTAAGAGCCTGATGGGAATTCCTGTGTCGCACAGACATGAGATGGGGAAGTCTTTGGGAAATGGTCTAACTCGGGGTTTGCTATGTCGTTGGGGCCCTTCTTGTCTACTGCTGGCTAGAGTGTATCAGTGACTGGATGGGAGATGGCTCGGTCAGTAAAGAACTTGCCATGCATGCAGGAGGATCTAAGTTCGTATCCCATCCCAGCACCCATACAGAAAGCTGAGATGTCAGGCCAGAGAGATGGCTCAGCAGTTCAGAATGCTGGCTACTCTTCTAGAGGACCTGGGTTCATTCCAGTACCAACATGAGGGCTCACAACAGTTTGTAAGTCCAGTTCCAGGGGATATGACATCTTCTTCTGGTCTCCTCAGGTACCAGACACACACACATGGTGAATAGATATACACTCAGGCAGAACACCGATATAACAACAACAATAATGATAATAATAATAACTGAATAATATATAAATATAAATTATACCAAAATGTAATAAATAATTTTATATTATTGTAATTGTTTAAAGATTTATTTATTATGTATACAGTATTCTGCCTGCAGAGGGCACCAGATCCCATTACAGATGGTTGTGAGCCACCATGTGGTTGCTGGGATTTGAACTCAGGACCTCTGGAAGAGCAGAGTGCTCTTAACCGCTGAGCCATCTCTCCAGCCCAATTATTGCAATGATTATTATTATTTTTGAAGCTGGGCCATGGTGGAGCACATCTGTAATTCCACACTGGGAAGGGAGAGGCAGCAGGATCCCTGCAGCCAGCCTAGCTGAGCAGCGAGCCCTGGGAACAGTGAGAAAGTCTGTCTGGTGGGAGTGGGTAAAGTGTGTGCTACCATGCCTACAACTTGACCTCAGTTTCCAAGAGCCGAGTGCTGGAAGGAGAGAACTACTTCCTCTGACCTCCACACATGCGCTCACACGGGTACTCCACTGTGCACACCAACACAAATAAATGAATGGAGGGGGAAATTACGTACCAGGGATAGAGCCTAGGCTAAGGGGGTCACCCTGGGACGCAGATATCTACATCTATATCTATCTATCTCTCTGTCTGTCTGTCTATCTATCTATCTATCTATCTATCTATCTATCTATCTATCTATCTATCTGGAGTTCTAGTCCCGGGCCTTCTCTGGTTCATAGGTAAGGGTCTCTCAAGTCCCTCTCTGAGGATCTAGCCTTTGGGTTAAATACTGTTCTTCCCTGGTATTTATCATTACTATGTAGCCCAGGTTGGCCCTAAGCTCTCTATCCTGCCTCAGTTTTCCAAGTGCTGGGAGGACAGGCCTGTACTTCCGCCTGGCTCCTCCCTTAGTTTGTAAAGTGAACAGTGCTGACCTACTCCCAATGACCTCCCCAAGCTGCAGGACACAGAGGAACTCTCTTGCCTTTCCTGTCTAGTAGGAGGTTACAGCCAAGACTTCCTCTCTGTGCAGCCAGAGAGATGCCCAGACCCTCACAAGTTCTCACACTTCATCCCCATAGCCCTGCAGACAGAACCCACTCCTGCTGCTGAGGAAGCTGAGGCTCAGAGAGGTGCAGTAACTTGTTCAAGGCCACTCGGTGCAGAAGGGGTGGGGCTGGGAGTGACTCAGGTAGTCCTTAAATCAGTCCGTTAGTCATCACAGAGATAAGCGGGGAAACAGACTTACTGCAGGGAAGGAGTTGAAGTAGGTTTAAGGCAAAGCTGGGAGCAAAGCCTGGGTCCTGGACCGTTCTTTTCAAGAGTCTGGAGAGCCTGTTGGTACACACCATTAATCCCAGTACTGGGGAGGCAGATGCAAGAGGATCTCTGTGAGTTCAAAGTTTCAGGACAGCCAGAGCCATAGGGTCAGGCAGAGATATTGAGGAGAACCTGGAGATAGCAAGGACACCAGGGCAGCCTGACAGTGTGGCTGTAGACTAGACTCAGAGTTGGAGTGGCCGTGGGGACCTGGGCTGCCCTTGTCTTACCCTTGCCCTCCCTGCAGTGTTCCCTAAGAAGGTTGTCACCCTGACGGAAGAACGGAAAGCCCAGCAGCTCCAGCGCCTCCTGGACATGAAGAGCAACCCCATACAGGGCCTGTCTGCCCACTGGGATTACGAGAAGAAAGAGTGGAAAAAGTGACCAACATCACAGTCTGCTGCCTGCCCTTGCAAACCGATTCCGCTTCCGCAGCCTAGGAGACCCTCCTCTCCTCTCTTCTCCTCCCTTCCCCTCCCCCACCTCCTGTCTTGTCTCCTCCATTCCCTTCTGCTCCAATAAAAGCAGCCTGCATTGTTCTGCCTGCAAAGTCCCCTTTGGACTGTATCTATTATCTAAATGTAACCATTGCGATGGGGGCGGAGGGAGGAACAACTCATGAAGGGTTTCCCCGGAGACGGGTGGGGGGGGGTGTTTGGGGCTAGGCATTAGGCTGGGTGTGGGGAAAGGCAGGATGGAGAAGAGAAGGCATTCCATGGAGGCAGTAGCAAAGGCAAAATGCTCTTATTCAGTCAATCAACAAGTCTGTACTGAGCATCCTTGGCATCCCCAGTAAAGATTCCCTGCTCTGGGGACCCTGCAGTATATGTGACCAAGTCTGGCTCCACAGAGACCTTTCATCTGCGGAGGCCAATACAGTGAATAATAAATAATGGCGAGAAATATTGTGTTGTGGGACACAAGTGCCACAAAGCAGGCTAAGAGGAGTCTGGGAAGCTGGTGAAGAGTCTCTTAAAGGAAGTGGCTCTTCTGAAGAGGGTAGAGTGGAATCGGGGAAGAGCCTTGAATGGAAGGTGGAGGGTGTGTAGGTGTGTAGCTTGTGGAAGCTCTCTTACTTGTGTGTGAGACCTGGAGTAGGACCCAGAGTAGTTTCATCTCTGGCATTACACACACACACACACACACACACACACACACACACACACACACACACACGAAAAGAAAAAAGCTCGCCTGTGATCCCAGCACTTAGGATACAGGATATATATACACATTCCTTTTTAGTAATACTGGAAGTTGAATCCAGGGTCTTTCGTATGCTTGGCATATGCACATGAGCACGCATGTACACACACACACACACACACATGCAGAAACCTTGAGGTGAGATCTGATTTGCCAGTCTGAACTAAAAAGAAGGCCACAATGACTGAAGAAGGTTCCGGACCAGAGGGAGAAGAATGAGGAGTGTTGGAAAATAGCTGGTCTTTAGATGAGGAGCAGGGTACACAGAGCCCCACTAGATTGTGTTCTGAGCATGATAGGGGAGTCTCCATCTTTGGGGCCTCGGAGGAACAGATACCAAGAAGGAGTCAGTCATGTGAAGAGATTTGAGGGCAGTGATTGTGCGGGATGGAGGGGGAGGGAATGAGAGTCCCTTAATCTGACACCTGGGCTGAGTGGAGACCGGGGAGCACAGGGGGGCATCCTGTATCCAATCTAGTCACTACACAGTGACAGTGGTTAAAATGGGCTGATTGGGCTGGGGCTGGGGCTCAGAAATGGAGTGTTTGCCAAGCATGTACAAGACCCTGAGTTCAACTTCCAGTATCTCCCCCAAAAGAAACAAAACAAAACAAACAAACAAAAAACAGCCCGGGTCTGATTAATACAGAAAAAGATCAAGCTTACACTGTAAGGTACTAAAGACACAAAGGGAACTTTAGAAGTTCCCTAGAGGCAGCAGGGCGCTCTTCTATGCTTGGGTTTCTTAGGAGAGTGGATGTGGAGAAGTTGTGTGGGTGCTCGTCCACAGCTGTTCCATAGTTAACTGGGCAGCAGGACAACCGCAGCTGCAGGGACTGAGGCTGGTGGCCGGTGGAACAAGGGCATCTGTTGATGTGAGGTCCAACGTGGGGGGCCTCTAGCCTGGGGAGAGCTGTAGGGTGCCTCGAGGGAGCTGACAGCTACTCAGCGCTGTGGCTGGGGTGGTGATCATTAGATGGACACACAGGCTAGGAACTTTCTGCCCACCATGCTCTCTCTGGCGCCCTCTACCGGCAAAGCTCGACATCATCCTCTCCTGAGTGCAGGCCCGACGAGTACTGCGGGGGTAGGGGTGGGGGTGAGTACCCTGTTCTTGGCGCGCGCACACACCCCTACCCCTATCCCCCACCCCCCAAGTAAATGTTTGTTCTTTCGTTCGTTCATTTGTTCATTCCCTATGTGGTGGCTCTGGCTGTCCTCGAACTCACGGTGATCATTCTGCTCTGGCTGTCTAATACTGGGGTTGCAAGTATGGGTCCCTTTCTCTCTCTCCCTCCCTGCCCTTCCACATCTATTTTGGCAGGGTCTTTCTATTTATCTAGGCTGGCCTCAAACTCGTGAACCTACCTCAGTCTTCTCAGCGTGGGTGTGAACTTGAAGCTGAGAGGCAACAGAGTGCTAGTTGATACATCGCATCGGTAGACAATACTGGAGAGATTAGTGGGAGCCCTGGAGAACACAGTGCCCCCGCAGAAGAGCCCTGTCTCTAATGACGTTTGCCTTGGCCAAAATTGACCCACTTCTAGCAACCCCGTTTTTTTTGTTTGTTTTTTTCTTCTTTTTTATTTCTTTCTTGTTTTCCTTTGTCTTGCCCTGTAACCTTGGCTGGCCAGTAGCCTTTCATGTAGACCAGGCTGGCCAGGAACACATAGAATCCTCTTGCCTTGGCTTTCCAAGGCATGGCCACTATGTCAGTCCCAGACAGGATCACAGGAAGTTCTAGCTTGTTAGTCTTAAACTTACTATAATAGCTGTGGATAGCCTTGAACTTCGGATCCTTCTGTTTTCACCTCCCAAGGGCTGGGATCACAGACGTTCTCCATCTCTCCTGGCTTTTGGACGAGCCTTCTGAAGACAGATCTGAGGGGTGTACCTCCACATATCCCCCAAAATGTCGGAGGAGGGATTTAGGGAAACAGTAGCAACAACAATATTCATTCAACCAACAGATTTGCATAGCAACCCTGTCCCAGGATCTAGGGCACAGGGAATGAGGTACCCTACTAGGGATTAATTCTGGTGTTGTGAATCTGAAATTCTGAACTAGGGAAAGGAACATTAACCAGATGGCCAGCCTAGTAAATCAGAGTACAGCGGAGTATCAAATAAAGAAGCCAAGTGGTATTTGGATGCCAATCAGAAGCTTAGTCCAGAGGGCTTCCCTGAGGAAGTATCCATCTTCCGTCTTGAAGGATGACCACATGTAAGATTGGTGAAAGAGGCTAGGTAGAGAGAGTCATGAGCAAAGGCCCCCTGGTGGTGAGGTCTATAACATGTCTGGGACATAGAGGCAACCAGTAGGAATAGAAAAGACAAGAACAAGAAAGGTGGGAGCAGAACTGGTGACATGGCTCAGTGGTTAGGAGCACTGACTGCCCTTCCAGAGCTCCTGAATTCAATTTCCAGCAACCACATGGTGCCTCACAAGCATCTATGATGAGGTCCGATGGCCTATTCTGGTTTGTCTGAAGAATGCTACAATGTACTCATATATATGAAATCAATTAAAAAAAAAAAAAAAAGAACTTCATGGCCACCACACCATCAAAAGAAAAAGGAGAATACCTATGCCACAGACAGTCAACATTTTCTAGATCTTGTCTCCACTTTTTCCTGTGGATGCTGAGGCTCTCTGAGGCCATAGTTATGGGTCACTGTATTGGTTTTTGGGAGCAGCCATGATAATTCGCAGGCTACAACAGACATTTATATTCCACTGTTCTCAAGGCCAGAAGCTGGAGATCATGGAGTCTGTAAGGCTGGTTTCTCCAGGCCCACCGTCTCTGTGGCTCGCCTGTGATCATGTTTGCTGTCTTGTGTGTGTCTAAGCCACTCTGGTGCCCCCATGGTCCGGGTTCCCAGTTCTCACAGCAGCACTAGGCAGATGGGATAAGATTGGATTGTAACTTTTGGGGGTTCCCTCAGTCATTCCATTTGAACTTAGAGTTCAGACTAACCTTGGAGTTACCACCCATCCTCCTGCCTCAGCCATCTGAGAGCTGAGACTACAAGCATGTGCCACTGTGCTCAGTTATTTAGGTGCTCGGGATCTTTCTTTCCTTATGATTTTATATATGTGTGAGTTTCCATGCCTGTTACATGAGTGCCGAGGCCCGAGGAGGTCCGAGGAGGCCTGAGGAGGCCAGAGGAGGCCTGAGGAAGCCTGAGGAGGGCATTGAATCTACTGGAGCTGGAGTTACAGACGCTGTCAGCTTCTTGCGTCAGTGCTGGGAACCAAACTCTGGTCTCCGGGCAGAGCAGCACTGCCTTGTCTCTCACCTAAGGAGCCTGTTTGTGATTTTGCTTGTTCGTTTGGTTTGTGTTTTGTCATTGTTGAGACAGGTCTCTTGGAGGCTAACCTGAAACCTGGAACTCGCTGTGTAGCTGAGGATGACGCTGGACTTCTGACCCCTGCCTCTACCTCTCAAGTGCTGGAATTACAGGTCCACACTGTCTCATCGGCACGTGTGGTGCTGGGGTTGGAGCCTAGGACACTGTACATGTGAGGCAAGCACTCAACCAAACAGCCACACCCACTTTCCTTATCTACAAATGCAGTCACATTCTGCGGTGCTGAGGGCTAGGAACTGAAGATGTGGATTTGAAGACTATGATTCAACCCATAGTTGGGCTCAGGTTTATTCTCTGTGGGCCTCTGCTCATAAACGAAGAATGAGAAGGGACACTACTCAGAATTTTGGGGAAACACTGTAGAACTTTCTTGCTTGCTTGTTTCTTCAAAATTGATTTTTATGTGTGTTGGTGTTTTGACTGCATGCATCTTTGTGTGAGGGTATTAAATGCCATGGATTAGGAGCTATAGACAGCTGTGAGCTGCCATGTGGGTGCCGGGAATTGAACCTGGGTCCTCTGGAAGAGCAGCCAGTAATCTTAACTGCCGAGCCATCTCTCCAGCCCCTTTTTAGGGTTTTCAAGACAGAGTTTCTCTGTGCATAGATCTGGCTGTCCTGGACTTTGATCTTTAGACCAGGCTGGCCTCGAACTCACAGAGACACACCTGCCTCTGCCTTCCAAGGGTTGGGTTTAGAGGTGAGTACCACGTTTGCTGCTTTTATCAGACAATGTCTCCATGTGTAGACTCCGTCAGCCAACAAACCAGGCCAGAACACAGTAGAATCTGTGGCACGGAAACAGCAGACATAAGACAAGGCTCACTCGTAGCAAGACAGGTACAGCTACTGCAATGCTTCCCTTTGTAGTGTTTATTTACTTATTTTAATGTAATGCTGAACGTGGAAGTCAGGGCCTTGTATATGTCACACACACACACACACACACACACACACACCAAGGCCATCCTCTGCTACATATGCAGATGGAGCCCAGGGTCAGTCCATGTATAGTCTTTGGGTAGTGGTTTAGTCCCTGGGAGCTCTGGTGGGTTAGCATTGTTGTCCTTATGGGGTTGCAAACCCCTTCAGCTCCTTCAATCCTTTCTCTAACTCCTTCAATGGGGACCCCGTTCTCAGTTCAATGGTTTGTTGCCAGCATCCACCTCTGTATTTGTCAGCCTCTGGCAGAGCCTCTCAGGAGACAGCTATATCAGGCTCCTGTCAGCATGCACTTCTTGGCTTCATCAATATTGTCTAGTTTTGGTGGCTGTATATATATGGGCTGGATCCCCAGGTGGGGCAGACTCTGAATACCCATTCCTTCAGTCTCTGCCCGACATAATTTCTAAAGATATTGTTGCTCTTGTGATCAAGAATCCTGGCCTTGGGGCTGGAGAGATGGCTCAGCACTTAGGAGCACTGGCTGCTTTTCTAGAAGACCAGGATTTGATTCTGAACACCTACATTGCAGCCCACAACCCTCTGTAACTCCAGTCCTGGGAGATCGATGCACTCCTCAGGCCTCTACAGGCACTAGGAGCACATACAGATACTGAGACATTCAGGAAATATACCCACATATACAAAAGAGTAATAAAAAGAAAAGAATTCTGGCCTTTTTCTTGCTGGACCAACAGGTGGTGACTTAATTCAGAAACGGTCCAGTCCCTCCTGTGGCTGCAGTTATGAATCTCAGGGTTTGGTCTGAGCCGTATGATAATAAGGAACTAACTGTAGCTGCCTAGATGCCAAGAAAACCCAAGGTTACCAAGAGCAGGGTGGAAGACACACTCTCGCTCCAGTGAGCACAGCAGGGGGTCAAGTTAACCTTGGATTACAGTCTTGGGGAAAACACTTTCTTAAATGATCAACTGTGTCCACATCAGAGCTGGGCAGAGTCAGACTTTCTGGGCAGACAGTGAAGGAGACCCACAGTGGCTCAGCTCTCCACACCAGGTGCACGGTTAGCCTCGTGTGGTGGCACAAGCTTTTAATTGTGACACTCAGGAAGCAGAGTTTGAGGTCAGTTTGCTCTACACAGTGAGTGCCGTGCCAGACAGAGCTACACGGTGAGACCCTGTGTCAAAACAAGACAAAGTAACCCGCTCACCTCCTCAGCCAAGAAGCACAAGGAGCTAAGACGCAGCTCAGGTAGTAAAGCTCCTGTCTAGCACACACAAAGCCTTGGGTTAGGCCAAAGGACCTTTGAGACAGGGTTATCCTATCTAATAGAGCCCTGGCTGTCCTGGACTGACTTTGTTGATCAGGCTTGCCTCAAACTCCTAGAGATCCTCCTGCCTCTGCCTCCCAAGTTCTGGGACTAAAGGCATGTACCACCACACCCAGTGATCTATAAAACTTCTTTTTTTTTTTTTCTTTCTTCCCCTCCCCTCCACAGCACTTCTTGAATCTGGAAGTGGTGGTCCACTCCTGCAATCACAGCACCTAGGGGACTGAGGCTGGAAGATCAGAAGTTCAAGGTCATCTTCAGAAGTACACAGGGAGCTGTAGGCTAGCTTCGACTATATGAGACTCTTGTCCTAGCGAAACAAATCAAACAAAACCAACAACAGAGAGGAAGGGGGCGGGGTGTAAGGGGAGAGGAATTCTATAACCCCCTTGAGGCCACACCCCCAGTGATAACTGATAAGCCCTACCTCATAAAAGTTCCCTTGCTTCCTAGTTGTACTTCCCTGGGACAGATCCTTTGGTATGTGGACCTTTTTCAAGATTCAACATCAGAACCATAGCAGTTGGCCAGTCTTCCCTGCCCCATTTTACGGCTAAGCCCACTTTG
Source organism: Rattus norvegicus (assembly GCF_021556685.1). Taxonomy (NCBI): domain Eukaryota; kingdom Metazoa; phylum Chordata; class Mammalia; order Rodentia; family Muridae; genus Rattus; species Rattus norvegicus. The sequence continues at coordinate 141,218,945 of NC_141536.1, forward strand.
GGGAAATCCACATTAAGGTAGAGAGAGGTTAGCCTGACAATTCTGATGTAGTGGTTACTTGCCAGGTGAGTTCTTTAACCTTTTAGAAGCATTACATGTGATGCCACCATGCATGGTGGGTGTGACCATCATGGTGTAAACCACTTTGGTTGTCACTGTCCTAGGGATGAACCCAGGGCCTTGCACAGGCTAGAAAGAACTCTATCACTGAGTTCTGTTTTCGCCTCCACAAATTCGTAAACCTCTTGCTTCAGCCTCCCAAGTGCTGGGGTTATAGGATATATAACTATGCCAGAACCTCCCACCCCCTTCCCCCCCACTTATCAGGTAAAGAAACCCTGGCACTTAGAATGACTTACTTCCGCCAGGCCGTCTGTTGCAATCTTGCTCCCAAACACTACACTGTTCTCTGTCCTTGGGCTTTGGCCTCTACCTCTGAGGTGGGCACAGCCAGAGATGGGTTCCTTTCTTCTGGCTGTGCCTTCCTTCAGTGTTTAGCTGTGCAGTGTGGCCATCAGTGAGAACCACTCGTTCTCTATGCTCTGTCTTGAGGTGGCTTGGCACAAAGTCTACGGTAAAAGTGACCTCTGCCTAGGTCACAGAGATGGCTCAGGGGTTGAGCACTGACTGCTCTTACAGAGGACTCAGGTTCAATTCTCAGCGAGTGCCGTTTATACCTCACAATCATCTGTAATTCCAGTCCCAGGGGATCTCACGCCCTCTTCTGGTCCCTTCAGCCACTGCACACATGCCAGCACTGGGGAGGCAGAGGCAGGTGGATTTCAGAGTTTGAAACCAGTGCGGTGTACAGAGTGAGTTCCAGGACAGCCAGGGGCTTTACAGAGAAACCCTGTAAAACTATTTTATATATGTGTGACGTGTGTTTATATCTGTGTGTACTTGTGCTGAGGCCAGAAGAGGACATTATGGTGGGTACAAGCACCCCCAGAAAGATGCCCAGAGGTTCCTGTTAGTACTAGAAATTTAAACTCGGTTCCTCATACGTGCACGGCAAACAATCCGACCCACCACTGGAGTCATTTTCCCAGACCTCCCCTACCTAGTTGTTTCTTAATAAATTTTTATTCACACAAGCATGTGTGAGTGTGCACGTGCCCTGGTGTATGTGCAGAGGTCAGCAGACAGCTTGGCATGAGCGTGTTCTCTCCCTCCACTGAACTCGTACGGCACAGCAGCATGCTGTCTTACTCGATGAGCCATCTTGTTATTCCCCACTGTCATTTGCCGTTCGATATTATCCTGATATAGATGTAAGAGCTTTTGGGGATGGGGCTGTTTGCTTTTTTTACATCTGTTCAACTTGAGCCTGACCTGGGACTTCCTGAGGGGGGTCACTCCCTTCTGAGCTGTAAGTACGAACATTCTGCAATTGAAGGCTGCTAAGCTTACATCACTATTTATTCCCAGCAAACACGATTCTTACTGTACGCCTACGTTCTATTATCTGACAACTTTAAGAATGTTTTCGGCTGGGTGGTTGGGGGCATCATACGCCTTTCAGCTTTAATCCTGGCACTCAAGAGGCAGAGGCAGGTGGATCTTTGAGTCAGAGCTTGATCTGCAGACCAAGTTCTAGGACATCCAGGGCTACACCCTGCCTCAAAAAAGGCATCTTCAAATTGTAAGATCGTCTTGCTAAAATTTTATGTTTTGTTTTTCTTTCCTTTTTTCAGAGCTGGGGACCGAACCCAGGGCCTTGTGCTTGCTAGGCAAGCGCTCTACCACTGAGCTAAATCCCCAACCCGCTAAAATTTTATAATATGACCCTTTAAATTCCTTAAGAATTCACAAGGACCTTTATATTGAAATTATTCATGAGTAAGCTTACTGGAACGAGATGGCTTACATAATCTAGTTGAGAATATTTTATGTGCTTAGTCCTCAAACATCAATGTGTGGATAATTAGTAAAAAAAAAAAAAAAAAAAAAAAGAAATCAAAGAACACATAAATTTCATTCCCATATGTTCATTTCTTTCTTTCTGTTGAGGCATTGGATGTAGGGTGCTGGGTGTAATGGTGTATTCCTTTAATTCCAGCACTTGGGAGGTAGAGGCAGGCAGGTTTCTGTGAGTTCAAGGCTAGCCTGGTCTACATAGTGAATTCCAGGCCAGCCAGAGCTGCCATAGGGAGACCCTGTCTGGAAAACAATGCAGTGGACCTGCATCCTACCTCTCAGCCATTTTTCCCTTTCCTTTTGTGGTAGATGAGAACAGCCCCCATGGGCTCATCTATATGAATGCTGGGTCTCCAGTCGATGGACTATTTGGGAAACATTAGAAGGTGTGGCCTTGTTGGAGGTGGTGTGTCACTGGGGGTGAGCTCTGAGTTTCAAAAGCATCCGCAAGGCCCAGTGCCTCTCCCTCTGCCTGCTACCTGGGGATCCGGATGTAAAGCTCTTAGTACTGCTTCCACACCAGGCTCTCTGCTCCCCACCAGGGTGATAATGTCTGAAACTGAGCTCCCAGGGAAATGCTTTTCGGGGGAGGGGACTGTAGAGTTGGCTCAGTGGTTAAGAGACCCTGCTCTTGCAAAGGACCCAGGTTTTTAGTCCCAGCATCCACATGGAAGCTCACCACTTTCTCAGGCACCAGGCACGCATGTGGTGCACGTACATACATGCAAGGAAAACACCCATACACACAAAATAAATTGCTTAAAAAATTATTTTTTCTTAAATAAGAGTTGCCTTAGTCATGGTGTTTCTTCACAGCAATAGAACATTAATGAAGACATCTTTCCTTGTCCCCAGTAGCAAGCTGGCTTAGAACTCAGTATGTGTAAATTAAGAAAAAAAAAATCCAATTAAAAAAAAGTAAAAAAAAAAAAAACCCAAAACACCTCAGTACGTAGGTGAGGAATGACCTTGAACTTCTGGTCCTCCTGTCTTTAGCTCCTGAGTGCTCAGAGAACTCACCACTCACAGTGTGGCACCAGGCTTTGAAGTCAGAGGTTTGTACCTGCTAGGCAAGCATTTTACCCACTGGGCTACATTTACAGCCCTTATTTCTCTTTTCTAAGATTCATTTATTTACATATATGAATACACTGTAGCTGTCTTCAGACACACCAGAAGAGAGCATCAGATCTCATTGCAGAGATCTGGGATTTGAACTCAGGGCCTTTGGAAGAGCAGTCAGTGCTCTTAACCACTGAGCCAACTCTCCAGCCCCTCTCTTTTCTTCAAATGAAGGGAAAGTTCCTATTTTTCACCTCATGACACAGCTGTGATGGTAGAGACAGAAAAGTCCTGAGCAAAATGTTTTATAATCAGAAAAAAAAAAGTAAATATTCTCTTTCAAGGGTGTGTGCACCACAGCGTGTAAAAGTCAGCGGCCTACTGGCTTAGTCAGACCTCGGGTTCCCCTCCTTCTACCATATGTGGTCCTGGAGAGTGGACTCATGTTGCCAGCCTTAGCAACAAGCACCTTTACTCGCAGAACTATTTGGCTGGCCCCCCTACTGAAGCTGATCATTAGCTGCTGAGTTTACTGCATGGCTTGCCGATTTTGAAAATTTGTTCCAGTAGTTAGCCACAGCTAGCTAACCTTTAATCCCAGCATTCAGCACACTGAGACAGGAGGGTTGCTACAAGTCAGAGGCTAGCCTGAATGTCACAGTGAATTCCAGAATAACCTAGGCTAAGAGTGAGGGTATGGCTAATCCTCACCTAGCACATTCCAGGTGCTGGGCTGGCTTATCAGGACACCAGAAAAAGAATGAACATTAGTTAAGTAGAGAAACAGACAAGCACATAGGTCCCAGCTCCATGCGGTGGTGCAGGAATGCTGTGGGTGCACTGTACTGCTGATTCCATGGGAGCTGTGGGAACAGATGCTTGTGGAAGAGTATTCTCTTCCATGGGTTCCCATCCAATCACAGCCTCTGCTGTGAGGAGGGAAAGTGGGCTCTAGCACAGAGCTCCAGGCATAGCCACTGACATTCAGGCAGCTAGCCATTCTGATCAGAAAATGTCCCAGAATCAGGGACCTGGGGCTTGGGGAACTGGAAGAGAGCTGTGGGCTCTTTGTATGTCTTCTTCAGTCTCTCAAGTGCCATTGAAAAGTCGATTTGGAGCTGGGTGTGACAGCTCGCAATGTAATGCCAGCACTGGGGAGGTGCAGGTAGGAGGTGGTTCTAGAGGATATGCTGGGATATGAAACCCTGTCTTGGAGTGTGTGTGTGTTCTGCTTGCATGCATTTATGTGCCTCATGTGTGTGCCTAATGCCCTCAAAGGGTGGTCAGATCCCCTGGAACTGTAGTTATAAGCGGTTGTTCACATGTGAATAGGGCACATTTTAATGGGTTTAAACTACAGTTACTCCATTGAGGACAGAGTATTAAATATTACAGTTAATGGCTAGGATGTATGTCTCAGTGGTACAATGTCGGCCTAGCACATGCAAGGTTCTAAGGCTCAATCTTCAGTAGCCACGCCCACCAAGGCCTTTTATGTATTTATTTTGAAAAGGGTCTTACTGTGCAGCTCTGGTTGGCTTTACATACCTTTAATTAAGCCTAGTACTCAGGAGGCAGAGGCAAAGCCAATCACCGTGATTTTCTGCTCAGCTTGGTCTACATAGAGTTCCAGGCCAGCCGGGGATACACGGTGAGACGATCTCAAAAACAAAAACCATTCTGTTTCGTTTAGTTGTTATTGTTTTTAAGACAGAATCTCATATACTGGCCTCGGACTTGCAATATAGCTCAGGGCCACCTTGAATTTCCAACCCTCTTGGTCTCCACTTCTTGAGTGCTGGGATTATAGGTATGTGCTACCACACCCAGTTTACGTGGTGCTGAGGATTGAATGAAGGGCTTTGTACATACTACATGTATGTCTGATACCCATGAAGACCAGAAGAGGGTGTTGGGTCCCCTGGGGAAGTAGTGGGAATTGAACCTATGTCCTGAGCCATCCTTCCAGCCCCTAAAAATAAATCTTTTTAAAAAGTTGCAATTACAGAACAAAACACAAGTTGTCTCTGCTTCCTTTTAAAGGGGAGCCCAGGGGTCTTCAGCCAGTGTTGCTCCAATAGTGTGATGACATGTCTATCATTGGGACTTACAAGTTAGGGATCTGGGTAAGTTTTGTAAAAGCCAAATAAGGTGGCTCACACGTATAAACCTCAGTACTTGCAAAACAGAGGGAATAGGGAATTCCAGGCCAGCTAAGGAGACAGAGCCAGACAACATCTCAAGCTCTCAAAATGTGAATTCCCATAAACTTTTGTGGAATATTATATAGCTTTGAAAAAGGATGAATATATTCTGATTAGCTTGGAGTTGCCAATGAGTACATCAGCATTTGTGTGGATACTGTAACCTTTAACCTTGACAAGTGATACAGAAGAAAACAGAAGGCTACTTATGCCAACCATTTGTACTCTTTGCCTATAATCCCAGCACTTGGGGAAAAGAATCTGTTCAAGGACAACCTGGGCTACACAGTGAGGCCCCATCTCAAAAATAATGTAAACAAACAAACAAATGCCCCCCCGAAAGGATGTAGAATCAACGCATATTTTATGTATTTGTCTCTCTGAAAGATGTTTCTGGAAGCATACGGAGGATCTGGGGGGGGGGTGTCCTTGAGTGGCTAAGGTAGGGAGCAGTTCCACTACTGGGGAGGTGGGGAGGGGGTAGCCATCAACAGCACTGACAGGCCTGCAACTATCGAGAGGGAGAGGTGAGTGGTGGTGGGAGGCTTTGGAGGGAGAATGCTGGCAGGCCCAGGAGAGTTGGGTAGTTCCAAACCCAAGTGATGGGAGATGCAGAAGTCCTTTAGTGAACAGAGCAAGGTAGAAGGACCCTGGGCAAAGCTGTCCTACCAGAGTTACAAGTCTCTGGCACTGAGCAAGAGCCCTTATGGGGGTGGCTTTCAGGTCCCATCATGAAGTCACTGGAGGCAGTCAAGCTTGCTCAGAAAAGTCATCTAGTAGGGGGTTCCCTCCTACCTACGGCTATAGCAACTCAAACTTGAAAGTAGCACTTCCTTGCCTTGGGGGCTGCCTGCTTGATGCTGGAGTCACCCCATTCAATCGTGACCAAATGGTGCGAGGGGTCCTACCATACGTCTATTTCTCCAAGAGGAAGGTTGCCAGAAATTTCGGGAGTGGTGGGCAATGTCATAAGGCCTATGGTGTCCCAAAGCACCCTCCCCCCCCTAAGTTCAGAGTAGTAATCAATCAATGACTTCTTACTGGTCTCAGATTTTCCACAGTTCCCTTCTAGAGGGTCCTCATAGCATCTAGAGGGATTTTAGGAGCTCTAAGGATCATAGGCTCCCTAACCAGGGTCAAGTTCATGTCCCCCACTGAGTCAATCTGGCTTCTAAACACAAGGTCACTCAGAGCCAGACATAGTAGCTTTCATTCAGTCCAAAGAGGGACTTGAGTCCATTCTTAGTTAACTCTTGCAGACCAGATTCCCTAAACTCAGAGATCCACCTGCCTCTGCCTCCTGAGTGCTGGGATCAAAGGTGTGAGCCACCACGAAGAGCCCAGTGCTTGCTTTTTATTCATGCCGCTTCACTAACTCCTCCTCCCCCCTCCCCCCTCTTCCTTTTGGAACTCACTAAAACAGGCTGTCCTCAAATTCACAGAGATCTACCTTCTTCTGCCCCGCAAGGGCTAGGGATTAAAGAAGGTGCCACTATGCCTGGCTTCTGTGTCATTTTCAAAAAAATTCTTGTATATGAATAAATATGCATTGTGTGACGGTGCACATGCTTGCATATGGGCAGAGTTCAGAGTTCATGTTACTGGAATTCCATGTATTTGGGGGAATACTCAGGTTATTAAGTCATGCTAGAATCTAAATTCTGGTCCTCAGGATTGTGCAGCAATCATTCAACCTCTGAGTCACCACTTCAGCCCTAAACATCATCCTTTCTTCTCTAGAATCATCTATATCCATGTGAAACTCTGAGACCTATCTTAATAATGGTACTCAGATCTGGTCACTTTACCCTCAAGTCTGTCATCATGTCTTGCCAGAAGATAGTGGCTTTCTCATGGAAGCCCTAAGCCAACCAGCACCACATTCTACAACTATCTTCTCTGCTAGTCTTAAAAAGGCAGACCTATGCTACAACAGGGCTCAGGAAACACTTGTCCAGTAACTACATGACTGCTGGGCTCACTAGAATGTTAGCTCCTAAGGGTGCTCAATTAACACCCCTTCTCTCAGTAATGTACAGAAATGTGGGGACCAGAAAGGCGTCTGGGCTGAAAGAACTTGGTGAGCAGCCCCATCCCAAGGGCAGCAGAGCAAGGGCCCAGAGCTTCTCCCTCACCCGTGCGGCGCAGAGCCAAGGCTGTGGTTCACAGAGTCACAGACACCATTTATTACTGAACTGCACTTTCACCTTCACACAAACTATTTCAAAGAGCTGGAAAAAGTGTAGGGTGAGGGGAGGAGAGGGACAGGTGCCTCTCAGAAGCCACGACCCTCAGTGGGCTTCCCCAGGCAGGGCAGGGAGGGAGCGTCAGGCTGTCAGTCTCTGGGCACCAGCTCTCCACGGGCACGCGCACAGCAAGCCAGCAGCTCCTCATACATAAATACAGACACGCTTAACAAAAATAGTATATCATCTTCACAAGGAATAAAAACTAGTCTCAGATATGTACAGCAGAGAGCCCGGGGTGGCCAGAGCTGAGCTGGGACCCACAGGGATGAGACAGGCCAAGGGTGGAGCAGAGGAGAGGCCTGAAGGGCTCCTGGCCAGGGCATTCTGACCTTGGCAGCCCTGCTGCAGACAGGTGGGGACAGGGCACAGACAGGCCCTTGCAGTCCTCCTCACCTGTGCACCAGGCTCTTCTTCCTGCCCTTCCTGCCTGAGGTAGGGAAGCCCCCAGGGCTCCCATAGCTGCGCTGTAAGCTTCCTCTCACTTCTGGGCTAAGGCCAGAGTCCCTGGACCCTGTGGCCAGCACCCAAGGCAAAGATGCCACAGGCTGATCTTGCAGGAAGTGAGGCAGCTGAAGTCATTAACAGCTCTGGGGCACCTAGCGTGGGCCCAGTTGGTCCCTCAGTCATGGTCACCATGGAGCCAGGGGAGGGGTGGAGAAGGATCTGGGGTGGTGCTAAGCCGCAAGAGCCGCTCAGGCTCTCGCAGGGTGGACTTTCCGCAGCTCCGTCCCTCCTCCTGGGTGGGGCTGGACTCTAGCCAGAGGCCTCAGGAGAACATTCAGACCAGGAGTGGGGGCTTGGCCAGGCCACAGGTGGGGAGGAGGTCCTTGCCTCGTTATCCCAAGCAGCCTGCATTTTTAGTTAGTCAAAAGGGCTAAAAGCACCTCACTCAATGGCTCTGGGGGGGGGGGGGGGGTGGAGATGGGAAGGAGGAGCCGCCCCAGGGACACAGCAGAATGGGAAATGATCAATTCTGAGGCCACACACATCAAAACCAAGGCAATCTAGTCTCTGGGGGAAGAGGTTTAGAGAGCTCTCCAGCTCCCTGCCAGAAAAGCATTCCCGAGAGGCTCAGGGGTAATCAGGGTCCCACCAACAAGGCAGGCTCTTCTCCCTCTAGCACACCCCTTCCCACTCCTGCCAGCCTCCAAGGAGCTGATCTGAGGAAAAACCTTGTGAGTTTTGAGGCCAAGGGAACTGAGATGTGGGGGGAAGGTGGCTTTCACAGAAGCGTGGTAGATTCTAGAAAGCTAACTGCAGGGGACTCCGTCTAGGCCCAACCCTATAATAGGGGAAGGGGCGTGAGTTGCATGTAGTGGTTCTCCTGGTAGCAATGGTGGCTGAAGAGAGAGTTGTGGTGGGGGCAAGGTGGGAGGTGAGAGGTGAGTGGACGGTCAGTGTCTGGTCACTTCCGACTGAAGAGTGAGCCCAGCAGAACTACACCAGCCACAGTCATGCCCGTCAGGAACCAGCGGTTGAAACGCTCCTGGCCTTTCCGGCTCTCGGCTGCTGCATTGTTCCCGTAGAGATCCACAAAAGTGTCCTGTAGGAACAAAGAAGGAAAGATAAACACTGTGTGAATCTGCATAGAATGGGCAGAGAAAGGGACATCTCCATGCCTTGGTGAGTTGAAAAGCCATAGCACTAGTGCTCACTATGGCCATTGAAAAGGTTAAAGGTTGCCCTCCTGAACTCCAGCAGGGGAAGACCAACCTAGTCTGAGAAGACAGGTGCAGAGAGAGTGTATTTTTCCTTCAGAAGCTACAGACAGCTTGGAGGGAACAGCATCAGGGACTATTACGAGACAGGGAGTGCAGGGGGTGGGACAAGGCACATGGGCACTAGAGGCTGAGTGGAGGCCAAGAGGAATGTCAGGTTCTGGCTTGCTAGACTACAGGGAGGTGAGGTTCTCAGAGCAATTTTGCCGGGACACTCACTTAGTGGTCTTGGGACTTTCAGACAGAAAATTCTTCTCCCTGTAAAGGGAGCCTCAGCCAGAGCTGGTTGGTAGGTGGGGAGAGCATAGCAGAGCACTTAACATGGATATGCCATTTCTGTCCCCACCCCAGCACTGTCAGTCTAGAACCAGGAGGAGAGCACATGACTCATGACACAGCCAGCACATGGACATCAACTGTCTCTTCCTCAGGCAGCTGGGGCTGAGAGGCAAAGAACCTGCTTACAGTCACCCTAATGGGTCACTGATACAAACAGGATCGGAACTTGGCACCTGGTCCCTAGAAATGTTTGCTGTATATCTGTGGAAATGAATGCTGACATTAGAGCCCATGCTATTGCTCCTATGGGGGGGTCTGCCAGTCTCCATCTGGTCCCAGTTGGCTCCCTGATAAGACTTCCATCTCCAGTGGCTCTGGGCCCCACCTCCCAGTGTATTTGCTCTCTCACTCGGAACACAGCCTGGCCCACTTCTCATCTCCTGCCATCCCTTCACCACCACGACTGCAGAGAAAACTGCTTAAAAACCCCGACCAGATTACTGTACACCGCACGCAGTCCTCCACTCTAGCAGCTTCCTCTGTACTTAGTGGGGCATCTTTGCATCCTGGTACCTAGCAGTAGGAAGGCACAAGATCTGAGCAGCTGACTCGAACAGATCAATATTTATGATGCTTTTGAAGAGACAGCAGTGATCCATGAACTCTTACGGCAAAGCTCCTCCTCATCCACTTAAGAGAAAAGAACCAGAAGCAGCAAGCAGATAGGAAGTCATTTCTGAGCATCCAGCTCTCTAAACTCTCCATCTTCCCAAGGTGTCCTCACACCAGAGCTGTCTGCCTCCCTCCCCACAGCTGCAGTCCAGTGAGTCTCTTGTAAAAGTAACTTTGATTCACCGGTTGTAATTGTTGTCTGGGAGGCCTACTGCCTCTGTCTGCTAACCTAGGCCTAGTCCTGGAAGCTTCTAGCCTCCATACCATCTAATCTAGGCCTAGAATGTTTTCATCCTCTGAGACTTGTTGCTGAGTAAGCTCACCCTTTCTTGTTCTTTCTGAACTCTAGCTGGCTGGTTCAACTCAGCTGTTTTGGCTCAAATTCCTCTCCCAGATGAATGATTCAACCTTGGCTTCTGGACTGCTCTGCTTGGCCTCAAACTAACTCTAGCAGCCTCTCCCCTCTCAACTCTACTGTGCTGCTCTCCAGGAACTCTACTGTGCTCTCTCCTTCCTGTACTGTCTCTCCCTTAAGTAGCTGCTCTTTTTATCTTCTGAGAGTTGGGCATATCTTAGTCTGTCCAATCCTTACCTGATTTGTCACTTGGTCTGCCACTCAACTAGACTTTCAAACATGGCTGCCTCCTTCTATGAACTAAAGGTATGTCTGCATTCCAGCTACAGGATTAAAAGGTGTGTGCCAAGGGCCCTGCCACTCCGTGACTAGAAACAGGTTCAAATATGCTGTAGCACTCTCTACCTCTACTCTGGCTCTGTGGTCTTTGTGACCACACTCTCTAGAGCATCCACACCTGTGCCCACCCAACCTTGTTGTAGGTCTTTTTCTCCGCATGTTATCTTCTTTCCTCTCTCACCTCTTTTCCAGAAACAGGGGCTGGCCCTGAATTCTCAATCCTCCTGTTTCAGCCTCCTGAGTATTGGAAACACCAAGGTTACAGTGGCCACACCCATCCCCTCAGCACTTCTCATGACCACAACACACATTGTTTCACTACAATTTAGATGCCTTCTGTACTAGATATCTCTAGTTGAAGGCTGGGATCCTGTCTTGTGCTTAGAATAAGGTCTGGCACAGAGAAAGCTCACTACACACAGATGGTAAGTTAGATTGGTAGTAACATTCAATCTCCTGGTTTTGCCACCTCTCTTTGCTGCATCATATTCTCTTGTGTCACCCTCTAGGTTTGTTAAGTACACTCTGATCTTCACAACAAAGTGGCCTGATGACACACTTCTGAGTTCATCCCTGGGAAGTTAAGCAACACATGACTACATATGAGGAGAACAAATACACAGCACGTCTGCTAAGCCCTAGGTATTGCTCCATCTTCCAGGAGGGCCCTCAGAAGTAGGTGAGAGTCTCATTTCCCAACAGAGGTAAGACATCTGACACTTAAGGCTTGGAACACATTAACTAACAGGTAGTAGAACCAGTGCTAGACTGCAGGGTTGGCCTGCCTTCACAGGGGTAGGGCTGATACATGTTATACGTGGCAGGTATGAGGTCCCGAGGTCCATCTTTAGTAAATCAGGTTTCCATCTGTTGGAAAAGGGAAACCTATTTCAATGCCATAGGGTTTTAAGGCAAAGGAACTGTGGCAGCAGAGCTGAGGGGAGTCCAGGACCTGGGCAGAAAGCAGTGGCTGGCTGTGCCTTCTGTTTCGTCTACCCTGGTCAGTCTCTGTTCCTTTTGGCAAACAAGAAGACTTATGAAGAATGAAGATGCAGCATAGTTGTTAAGAGTGTCTGGCTAGCCTTAGGTCCCTGATACCCTGCATATAATTGGTATGGTGGCGTATGTCTAGAACTCCTGCATGAGGGAGATGGAGGCAAGAAGATCAGAAGCTCAAGGCCATCCTCAGATACATTCAGAGTTTGAGGCCAGCCAGTTAAGTAGGTCCAGGTAGAACAACAAAAAGGATGAATAGAGTCCTGGGCTGTGGGAAGAAAAGAGGCCACAGCTAGAGAAAGTAGTTTTGGTAATCTCAAGGGGCCACAAGGAATCAGGGACATTGGGGTGGTTACCAAGACACAGAGTCTGGCTCCCGCCCTGGAACTTTCCTGAAGTAGAGGGCTGACAGCCACAGGAAATTTTCAGCTTTAGGGCTGGGCTGGAGTAAACAGGCCTTGTCCCCATGAAGGCACAAAGCGTTCACTGTCCAGGAACAGTCATTCCAGGGAGGAGGGGACACAGAGAACAAGGCACTGACCACTCCTGTCTCTGTTCCTAAGCTGCATTCTTGGCCAGGGTGATCTTGCTCAGAGCTCCTTCTCCTGAGGGAAGCAGGGCTTTCAAGGGCGTGGATCCTGGTAGTGGCTTTTGCAGAAAGCTGAGGAGAATGGGGCGTGCTGTTCCCGGGCGGGGGCTGGAGAGGCAGTGGTGTGGGTATATTTAGCCCAGGTTCACACGACATACTTGGAAACAAACAGCCATTTTCTCAGTGGGCGGCTGCTCTGGGTAAATAAACAGGACTGCTGAGCTCTTAGGTCTGGAAAAGCAAAGATAAGCCCCCGCCACTCCTCAGGGCTCCCACTGTTTTTACTACCCAGTGGACAGGGGACTGCAGTCACAGATACTCCTAGGAAACCCAGGTCTGATACTCCTAGGAAACCCAGGTCTGAGGTCTGCTGGACTCGGCTTGGGCTAAAGTGAAGTGAGAGAAATCCCTTGGAGTTGACTGCTGCCTGGGAGATGCATGTGGGAGTTTCAGCGTAGCTGGGGACACAATGGCTAATGATCAACACAACAGTCAGAGATCCCACCCAAGCAGAAAAAATTTGGAAGGTTAACCCACAGCAGGTTTGGAGCAGAGCCCAGACTAAGACTCGAGTTTTCCTAACTTTCACTCCAGGAGAAGCCCGAGTAAAGGTGTTTCCCTCCAACATTACAGGGTTTCCAGTAGTCATGGCCATACACATCAAGGGGCCTGACATTCTAGTCTTCACTCCCTCTTTAAAACTTTCTTCCTCGACCAGTCCACAAGATCCCACTGTGGAGTCCCCTCTTCTTTGCTCACCTCCCAACTCTGCAACTAACTTCTCTCTTGTGTTCCAGGGTCTCTGCACTTTCAGTTACATCACTAATGGTCACAAATCAACTACCATGCTTCAAGTCCAGCCCTGGAGACAGGCAGTAAAGAGGGCTTCCAGATGTTTTAGGTTCTAGTACATTCTTTGAAGTAGTGAGATTACCTTCAAAAGGGCCCTGAGAAAAATTCGTAGATATTTTAATTATTTGTGGCTATACATAGTGCAGAAAAAGTGTTTCACCATGCTATTCCAATTTCATGGGAATGGATTTAGCATAAAAAGTATCTAAAGAGATTCTTTTTTCTTTTTAAGATTTATTTATTTTATGTGAGTACACTATCACTGTCTTCAGATACACCAAGAGAAGACATTGGATTCCTTTACAGATGGTTGTGAACCACCATGTGGTTGCTGGGAATTGAACTCAGGACCTCTGGAAGAGCAGTTCTGAACTCTTAACTGCTGAACCATCAAGAGATTTTTGAGGAAAGGTTTGAAAGAAAAGGGAGGGGGTGGAGTAGAGGCTGGAGAGATGGTTTAGTGGTTAAGAACAATGACTGCTCTTCTAGAGGACCTGAATTTACCATTTCTAGCAGCCACATGGTACCTCACAACCATATGTAAGGTAACTCTAGTTCCAGAGGACCTGATGCTCTCTCTGGCCTCTGTTAATACTACATGCATGTGGTGCACAAACATAAATTCAAAAACACCCATATACATAAAATAATGTAAAAAAAAAAGGTGGGGGGAGAAAGGAAAAGAAAATCAAGAAGTTAAAATATCACAAAAAAAAAACTCACAAAAAGACAAAAAACACATACATACACAAAAAACAAACAAAACAAAACAAAAACCAAAAACCAGGTCATTGCATTGATGAGCCTTAGAATCCTATAGTGAGATACCTGCTGTGGAAAGAGTCATCAGGAAAGTTGAGGAGGCCCCAATAATGGGCCAGTGGCAGCCACGGGAGGACTAAAATGCCTTAGGTACAGAAAAGCATGCTCCCTGGGCCTTGGATATTGCTTAGTGACAGAGCACTTACCTGGCATACTTTTTTTCTAATTTTTTTAGTTTTTTTTAAAGATTTTATTTATTATATATAAGTACACTGTCGCTGTCTTCAGACACACCAGAAGAGGACATCAGATCCCATTACAGGTGGTTGTGAGCCACCATGTGGTTGCTGGGATTTGAACTCAGGACCTCTGGAAGAGCAGTCAGTGTTCTTAACCACTGAGCCATCTCTCCAGCCCTTACCTGACATACTTAATGTCTTCAATTTTACGGGTAGCACCAAGGGAAAAAAAATCAGGTTCCACCAGAGATTCTAAAGGCACAAAGATCTTGGCATGATGGAGAAGGGAAGCCCCTATCTCTGTGCTGGTCGCCCCTCTCAGTCTTGGGCAGAGTGCAAATAGGACCAAGCCTAAGCCAGACCTTGAAACCCAGCTCACCTAATTAGGTGTAAACTGACTTTTAGACAGACTTCTGCCCAAAGGCAGCTATTGAGCGACTCAACTTCCTCTACTAACTAAACACCAAAGACGTCACAGTGACGTGGTGTCTGGAGGGCAGGGGCTCACCAGAGAGAGGCTGAGTACAGTCCCAACGTGAATGGACCTCTCTTCCCTTTTCTCTCTCACCTGCATTCATGTGTGATTGTGAGCTGTTATCCATTTCTCTGATGTCTCGTGTCCTCGTTCGTTAATACCTGAAAAGGAGCCTATGGCAGCTGGCTGAGTACTTAGGACTGAGATCAGAGCCTTGCACATGCTACACAGGTGCTCTGCAGCAGACCTGTACCCACTCGGCACTCTCTCTACTTTCTGTTTAAGAGATGGGGTCTCACTGTGTTGCCCAGATTGGTCTTGAACTTTACCTGCAGCAATGGCTAGTCAGGACCTTGAGATACTCCTGCCTCAGCCTTCCAAATAGCGGGAATTACAGACCTGTGTCACCAGTTCTGGCCCTTTATCGTGTACATGCCAGCCTGAGCTAAAGCACTTTACCTCTGGTAGCTCATATTCCCCAACCATCTATGCTCCCATTCACTTGAAAGATGATTCTTTGTCCCATCTCCCCCACCAGCTTCTCACTTGTTATCTTTAGAGCCTGGCACTGCATGTGGAATGCAGCAGGTGCTATAAAGGACCCTACTGTAGATAAATGAACGAATACTTCTGTTTAATGCTCAGGGCATTTCTTAATAACCTTGCAAATGTTAATGTGCAAGCTCTAGGTCACCCAGGACCCTTGTATAAGTGGTGATGGGTTTGGAGTTTTTATTCATTCTATGTCCCTTGTGGGGTGCTCAGATTTGACCTTTCTGTAGGTCAGCTCATCAGCTGTCCCCACATACTGCCACTAGGTACCACTGTTGCCCATTTAGGCCTACAGATCTGCAGCAACAATTAAGTTAGGCTCTTCTCAGTTTCCAAACAATAGACCTTCTGCCGCCCAGGTAATGGGCGATGCTCATGTACCTCTGTGAGGGAAGAGGTAAGTAAACTGGTTCGGAGTCATTAAGAGACCTTGCCAAGGGGTTGGGGATTTAGCTCAGTGGTAGAGCGTTTGCCTAGCAAGCGCAAGGCCCTGGGTTCGGTCCCCAACTCCGAAAAAAAGAAAAAGAAAAAAAAAAAAAAAAAAAAAAGAGAGACCTTGCCAAAGTGGGTGAGATAGTTTAAGCCCAATGTGTCAGGCAGCGAAATCCATATTCTAGGCCATGGTCAGGGTCTGGATCCTTCAGACCATAAGGTGGTCTAAAGCTATCGGCCAAATGGACGAGTCCCATCCAGTCATTGAGAGGAGCCCCGGGGAGAGGACATGACAAAATCCAGGGAAAGTGAAACCCTTCCCTTGTGGCTTCAGTGAGGAACAAGTGAGCTCCGTGCCAGACAGTGCTTCCTTCCTCCTGGTGACTCTGGAAAGCCACCAGGCCTGTGCCCACTGCTTCCTTCCTGTTCAGTTATTTCAGGAAAGACGTGGGTGGAGAAGAGGAAGGGGCTCCTCAAAGTGACACCTCGCAAGAAACGGTGGCAGTGTGCCTCTCAGCGGCCCTGGCTCGGTCCTGTATGGGTAGACTGTGAGTCACCTGCAGAGTCACCTCTGCTTCTATCCTCAGTTTCTCCCACAGAGAAGCTGAGAGGCCAGAAGGCCTTGTTAGAAGATCCCTGGGAGGCGGGGGGAAGGGGTGGCACAGAGGCCTTATCTCTCTCTTGGCAAGACCTCAGGCAGTAGCTCAGAAGGAGTGAGGCTTGTGGCTGGGATCCACTTCCCTGGGCATTCCTCGGGGAGCTGTTGACCTGTGTGATGTCAGGGAAATAAGTCTCTGCACTCTGAGGAGCAGAGGCCTGGATGTGGGCAGATCAGTGGGGTGGGGTGGAAGCAGAGGCAGCCGGCTCTGGAGTGCCCAGCAGTTGTCATTAAGGGTTACAAGTGCTCAGTGACAGCTTCCTAGCTTCCTGGTCTATGTGGCTGAGGCCATGTGAGTTTCAGGGAATCTTTGGGGACATTTTCACATCTTCCTCTAACTCTGTTGGTCATCTGTCAGCCTCTTTTCTCCTTCCCCTTCCCCCACCATTAGTTCTAAGAAGAGGAGCCTGACAGATGTGCTCATTTCTCAGAACAGGAAGCGGCTGTGCAGGGAGGAGATAACACCTCGCTGGGGAATCGAGAAGTATCCGGCAGAGCAAGGGAGGCCTTCCATCTGGCCAGCTTTGAAACAGGCCACTCAGCTGGGCACCAGGAGAGCATCTCAAGCATCTCTGGGGCAGACCTGCTCAACAGAGCTTACAACCACCTGCTCCCAGAGGGTGGGTGACATGACAACCAGTATGCATTAGACCAGAGTCTTGAGTTTAAGAAATCATCCAGATCTCACAACAGCCAAAAGGAGTGCAAGGCATGTTATAGTCCCAGCACTCAATGGAGGCTGAGTCAGGACTGCCCTGAATTTGAGGACAGAATGGTCTATACACAGTGAGCTCCAGGCCAGCCAGGACTGCATGTGACATTCTCAACAACAAAACCAAAGAAAATCCTGAAGAGTAAATGCTGTTTTTACTCTTTATGTCACAGACTGTGACACAGGAGTAAAGAAGCATTGATGTCCCAAGGGTCATGTCACACATTTAAGGTGAAGTTAAATCCTAGCAGCCTGTTTCTAGAGCCCAGCAAATCATTGCTCTGGGCGGTGCAGCATGCTTTGTGAGGCCTCTATTCTCAACTCAGCCCTCTCATCTCAAGCATGGTGACTTTCTATCCACTCCCAAGTAGATGATAACAGCGCTCTAGTCTCCCAGTGTACCAGGCCAGAAGAACACTCAGTCAAGAGTGACCTGTGTGTTGGGGCTGGGGATTTAGCTCAGTGGTAGAGCACTTGCCTAGGATTCGCAAGGCCCTGGGTTCGGTCCCCAGTTCCGAAAAAAAGAACCAAAAAAAAAAAAAAAAAAAAAAAAAAAGTGACCTGTGTGTGACTATGTGTACACACATGCAGGTGCCTGCTGAGGCACGTCTTAGAAATAACATTTCTATCCACCTCTGCATGAGGCCCCCCAACATCACCATGTCTCTGATGGAGTAAGTGACAGACTGCCATGACCACACGGAGTCTGTCACATGTATATCATCTACGTCAATAGGAGGCTACGGTCATTCCACGGCAGTCTCTCCTTTCTGTGTAGAACACTGTACATTGGCTGGAAAACCATTCTTTTAGGGAGAGAGCACTTCTACTTATCCAAAGATCTGGATCTGTTCTCATCTTTGCTGTTCTAGCTGCCAGGGAAGGTGGCTGTGGGCAGAAGCAGCTCTGCCAGGCTTCCTTGGCCTGGGCCGGCCTCCTGTCTGAACGTTTCTTCACAGGTGAACCTGAGGTGCTTCCTGCATAAGAACAAGGCTGACTCACTTCCCGCCAAGCTAGGCTGTCAGAGCAGAGTATGCAGGTAGACAGCAAGCCTGGCAAGTACACTAAGATGTTACCTATGAATGGGATAAAAATGACCATAATTCCGATTACTACACGGATTCACCACCACTCATGTAAATCATGACACACAGTTAACACTGAGGAAATGTTGGGTAAAACCAGTGTTAGATTCATTACTAGCCAAGGCACAGTCTGAGTCTCCTATGACCTGTGAGTGCACGAGCGTGCGCGTGTGTGCGTGTGTGCGTGTGTGTGCGCATGCGTGCGTGCACTTCTTTATCCTCAACAAGGGCCAGGCTGCTTCTCTCCTCACGTGCCATATTTCCTTCCTCAGGTTTGGTGGCTGCTGGTCTTTCAGCCTAGCTTTCTCCTACTCTTAGGCTCACAGGGACTTCCCTCAAGGATGCCTGCCATCTGTTTGCTTGTCCCATTTTCCTATGAGTGCTAGTCTCTGGGTCTAGGCTGCTGCTTGGCCCAGAGAAGTAGCATTGGTTCCCTCTTCATTCTCATCTTTCCTGGCAATACCACACGAAAGCCTTGCAATATCAAGCAACTAGGCAGGAACCTACCATTCTCCAGACACCAAGTCCTCAGAGGCTCATGCAGAATGCTGGGAAGCTGATGTGAAAGTACTAGAAAAGACATCTCTGAGTACACACCATCAGCCCCAGCACTTAGGAGGCAGAAGCAGGAGATCTCTGAGCTGGAGACCAGTCTAGTCTATATTATAGTGAGACCATGTCTCAAAGCAAGCAAGCAAGCACACAAATCAACAACCACACTCTGGGGGCCAGATGGCTTTGTAGGTAAAGGTGCTTGTTGCCCATGACTGACAACTTGAGTTTAATCCCCAGAACCTACACTGTGGGAGAGAACCAACTTCCATAAATGCACTAGCACCTGGGCCCCCACCAGATAAATACATGTAGTAATAATAATAATATCAACCACCACCACCACCACCACCACCACCACCACCACCACCACCACCACCACCATAATAATAATAATAATAATAATAATAATAATAATAATAATAATTATCTTCTGGACAACTGGGGTCTGCAGCAGCCTCTCCTGTCTCCTTCCCTCCAGTCATGCCCAGCCTCCCCCCTGGAGGTGCTCCGTCTTGGTTGCTGTGGAAAAATGCTGGGTAGGGTGAGCTTTTCTTCCCAGTCCCATTGCTAGTTTTGCTTCAGGAAAGTCCACTCCCCTGTCTGATGTTTCCCTACCTATCAAGTGAAGGAGGGACTAGAGATGGCTTGGCAGTTAAGAGTACTTATTGCTCTTACAGAAAACCCCGGGGCTCAGTGGCCAGCACCCACACGGTGGCTCACAGCAATCCATAACTCCGGTACCGGAGACTCCAAATCCAATGTCCTCCTCTGACCTTCAAGGATACCAGACACACACATAGTGAGTGCACAGACATACATGCAAGCAAAACATTCATATACTTAATAAATAAACCTCAAAAACACCAGTGAAAGTGGTCCCATCACAGGGATCCTGCAAGGGCTACTGGGAAGAAGCAAGTAACTCATTTGGGTCCTTTCAGGGGCATCCATAAGGCTAAGTACCCCATGTGTATAGGTG
This sequence comes from Rattus norvegicus, assembly GCF_021556685.1. Taxonomy (NCBI): domain Eukaryota; kingdom Metazoa; phylum Chordata; class Mammalia; order Rodentia; family Muridae; genus Rattus; species Rattus norvegicus. The sequence goes on from NC_141536.1 coordinate 141,238,626, forward strand.
GAGATCCAACATTCAGGGAGAACTGTTGCTGCAAAAGGGCCTGTCCCTCCTCTACCTAAAAGCCCAATGGCTGTTCCCCATCCTGAGGAATTGAGGGGAAGAGGACAGTGGCTCATCTATGAGTCAGGGCAAGCTTCCAAGTGGTCAGACCTTGCTCAAGCACTGTAGCCTCAACCTTTTCACCCTAGCACTGCCTCCAGCTAGTCCGGACAAGTCCGGGGTATTTTCAGCCACCTTTATCTGATTAGAAATGTTTCGAATTCCACTGGCAGAAGGCAACCAATCTGGAAGATTATGCAATGGGCACAAATCTCTAGAATGCCTTTCCCTTCTGCCCCTCCCCCCCCCATGTGAATGCATCCCATTCTCCAAGTATCTGAAACCTTAGAGGTCCTTGTGGGCCACACCCACCACAGCCCAGGTTCATCGTCCCCTCACCAAGCAGAGCTACAGGCTGCAGACACTCAGAAGTGCCACTCAGAGGTGTGCTATTCAAGCATTGATACATACGTCACCACATGAAATCCAGAACAGCTATCCGCTTAGGTATATGGACTCCTAGTCCCCCTCCCAGAAAAGTCTTGTTATATAACCCAGGTTGGAGCTGAAATTTTGTCAGTTGGCCTCGAACACCTATTCCTTCTGCTTCAAGTGCTCAGAGAACAAGCACACAGTAAGTTCTTCTTTTTGCTGCCCCTTTCCACACCCTTAGGCTCAGAAGTTGGAGATGACTTGGAGGAAGAGATACCATACATATGCCCTCTGGTTCCCTCCACGTCTCAAGAGACAGTAAAGGAAGGACATATTGACTGTGCTCTGTTCCAACTTGCCTGCCCACCCATCATCCATCTGTACAGGGCCTCTTTGTAAGTGAGGCTGCCTGGAGTTACTCGCAGGAAGGTCCAGACCAGTGGGCCTGTTTATCTCTGGGCTTTCATTTATCCAATCCGTATTGCATCAGGTGTTGAACACTGAGGAACTGTGGACAAAGCAGTGGGCCAGTCAAAGTGCCCTGTGCCTGAGCCCCGAGCTTCCTCTGCCTAGGCCTAACGAATCTCCACAGGGAAGATGCTGAACCATGATTGTGCATGGGCTTTAAACTAGCTAGAGGGGCCAGGTGTGATACATGACTTTAATCCTAGTACCTAGGCAGAGGTAAGTGGATTTCTGTGAGTTCAAAGCCAGCCTGGTCTACACAGTGAGACACTGTCGCAACAAATGAACCAACCAAAACAATAACCAAACCAAGCCAAACAACAATAAAACAAAAACAACACAAAAACCAAACAAACCAAAACCCAAAAAACAACCAGACCTACAAAAAAGCAGTAAGTAGAGATGATTCACAGGGGCAGCCTTGTGGCCAAGCTTTGCCCCCAGAATGCAGCTAAAGAAAGAAGTAGTCTCAGGGAAGGTGTGGCTAGACAGAGCAGCAGAGTCTGCTTCAGGCCAGAAAAGCCATCCCAGTGCCAGGCAGAGCTGGCAGTGCTATGGAGAACAAAGGCCAGAGTGTGCCAGGCTTGAGGGGCCTAAGTGAGGCAGCATCGTGGGGGACGGGCACGCACAAACGTGTAGGTGAGGTCCATGGAGATCAGACAGCTGAGAGCAGAAATGAAAACAGGCTGGGTCCCAAAGGGCAGCAGCTTCAGCTCTGTAAACACCAGACAAGCGGAGGAGGGTTCAGGTGCAGGTCTGGGGACCCAGCTGAGCTCAGCAGGAGGATGGGACCTCCCCAGTCTTCCCCATCAGTGATGATGACACTAAGCTGAACAGAAGCCACAGACACGCCTGGGCAGAGCCATCTTCTCAGGCCCCACATTCCAGATGGTCTTTTCCGACCCTCTGCTTGATCCAGCCAGCCCCACCCACAAGCTCTGGAAGATCCTACCGTCTAGAGGGGGCATTCCCTTCCCTACCCGATGGGTCTCTGAGAACATGGTGGCTGCAGGTGCAGGGGCAAAGTCAGAGTTGCTGTAACTGCCAGGCCAGCAGTGCCTGACCTACATCTCCATGCTTGGTTGCATGAAAGAAAATACCAGGGCTTTCCGTTAGTGCTCACTAGATGCAGCTGGTTCAGGGAAGCCTGAACCTTTTGAAGGCCAGTTTAGAGTAGGGCAAGATGGCTGGCCTCCAATGTATGCTCTAGCTTTGGGGGAACTCTATAGATTTCAGAGATTAGAATCTTCCTTCTACCAAGGCCCCCACTAAAGTGTTCTTCTATTTCTAATATATTATCCTTATTAAGAAAACACCCCCCCACAGAGAGAGAGAGAGAGGGAGAGGGAGAGGGAGAGGGAGAGGGAGAGGGAGAGGGAGAGGGAGAGGGAGAGGGAGAGGGAGAGAGAGTGAGTGTTGAGAGAGTGTGTTAGTTAGAGTTAGCTCATTGCTTTTCTTATAGACCACTGACACTTAAAGAAGGGTTTTAGTTGTTCGGAAGAGAGGCACAAAACAATAAACCCACACACAGAGAAAGGAACAAACAAACAAACCTCAACAATTTAACAGTTCTGGCCAGGAGTGGCAACGTACACCCGTAACCCCAGCACCTGGAAGGTGGAGGCAGAAGACCAGAGAGAAGCTCAAAGTCATTCTCAGCTGCACAGCAAATTAGAAGCCAGCCAGCCGGGACTGGGTAAGACTCTGGTTTGTGGTAAGGACCTGGTCAAGAGACATGGTTTTCCTCTGTTCTAGAATGGTATCCCCAGCCACCATCATCTCAATTAGGTGGGCTTTACTGACATCCTTACATCAATAGAGCTCTCACTCTGTCACTCTGGTTCCAAAGCCCTAGAACCCTTCCCTGGGAATTCTGCTTCCCTTAAGGAAGTGGTGGGGTGTAAGGAAGAGACTGAGGTTTTATGTTAGAAGAGAAGATGTGGGCTGGAGAGATGGCTCAGCGGTTAAGAGCACTGACTGCTCTTCCGGACGTCCTGAGTTCAAATCCCAGCAACCACAGGGTGGCTCACAACCATCTGTAATGAGATCTGATGCCCTCTTCTAGAGTGTGTGTGTGTGTGTGTGTGTGTGTGTGTGTGTGTGTGTGTGTGTGTTCTTAAAAAAAAGAGGAAAAAAAGAAAAGGAAGAAAATATTCTATCTGGAGGCAATGAACTCATGAATCTTAGAGAAGAATCCACTGCCCCCACTTTACTTTTTTTTTTCTTTTTTTTTTCCCCCGGAGCTGGGGACCGAACCCAGGGCCTTGCACTTGCTAGGCAAACGCTCTACCACTGAGCTAAATCCCCAATCCCAGCCCCCACTTTACTAAATCAGTATAGTTCCTAGTTGCATTCTAAATAGTTATCCTTACACCCACCAGCATACCGCAGGATAACAACCCTCATCACAGAAACTTCTCTTTGCAGCAGATGGAAACCATTACAGAAAGTCATAGCTGGTGAAAATGTGGAGAACACTGACCACCGGGGTACACAGCCTCAACACATACATCCAAAAAACAACCCCACACCTAAGACCTGGGATTCATTGTGGAAGACTGTGTGGAAAGATTTTAAGAGGCAGAAGACCAAGAAGTCAGTCTTGAAAGTGTGTCTCCTAGAAACGACAGGGAAGCCATACGCATGATACCCATGATACCTCAGCAATCTGGCTGCCTAAATAAGACCTGAACAATGACAGCACCAACAGACACACAACAACATGGAAGGGAGAAATCCAACCCTAGAAGAAGGACCCTGGGAAGCCATTGCTGAGGGAAGGAAACCTGGTCTTCTCCAGGGAGGTGTCCCCTACTTGGTTATCCAGTATTAAGTGGTCAGCTTTGAAGTCATATTGTTATGTATGCATTACATATATATGTGTAACAATAAAGAAAAAGAAGTCACAAATTCAATAGGGAGTGAGGGGTTGGTGGAAGAAAAAGGAGGAGAGAAATGATATAATTATATTTAAATTTAAAAATTGGGGTTTAGGGCTGGAAAGATGGCCCCGTGGTTAAAAGCATTTGCTTCTCTTATGGAAGACCTGGGTTTGATTCCTAGCACCTGCATGGTGGCTTCTAACTGCCTGTAACTCCAGCTCCAGGGAACCCATGCCTCTTCTGACCTCCACAGGCTTCTCTATGCACATGGTGCACACACATACACCCATTTGCACAGGCATAAAACTTTCTTAAATTGAAAGTTTTCAACACTGAAAAAATCACCCCTCCGTCTTTGTATGTGTGTCAGAGTTCTATCTTGTGGAGTTGATTCTCTCCTTCACCTTTTTTTTTCTTCCCACATGGAGAGGTTTTAATGGGAGAATGAGACAGGGGAGAGGGATGAGGGAGGTGAGTCCCCTCCACCTTTATGTGGGCTCCAAAAGCAGAACTCAGGTTGCCACATCTGCATGGCAAGTGCATGCACCTGAGAAGCCATCTTGCTGACTAGAAAGTAAGTCTGAATATCAGCAGTATCTTCCCGTCTGTGGTGCTGAATACTGAATGGTAGGCCTCACTCAGTCTAGGTAAGTTCTCTGCTACTAAGCTATACCTCAGCTCTCAGCACTGGTATTTATTTAGTTACTGTGCAACCCCTGAAGTCCCTTCCCCTCTAGTGGCAGCTATGAGGACTGGATGAAGTCCTCAGTGAATGTACTGTTGCCATTGAGCATGGCCATCAAGGACCTCGAGCCTTCCTGGTTCATGTGCAGAAAGTACTGATCATAGCTTTGTCCTCCTGGATGTTTAGCGTGAGACTGCACCCAGTAGAGACGTCCTACTGAGAGTAGCTAAACCTGACTCCTCTGTCAGCTGTATACAACAGACCCATGTCAGTGGGCTGCTGCTAGTGCAGCTCTCAGAGCCCCATTAGAGTGCATGGCCCACCCCATCCAGATTTCTTTCTTTCTTTCTTTCTTTTTTTAAAAGATTTATTTATTATACATAAGCATACTGTAGCTGTCTTCAGACACACCAGAAGAGGGCATCAGATCCCATTACAGATGGTTGTGAACCACCATGTGGTTGCTGGGATTTGAACTCAGGACCTCTGGAAGAACAGTCAGTGTTCTTAACCGCTGAGCCATCTCTCCAGCCCCCCCCCCCTTTTTTTTTAATGTCTGTCTGTCTTTTATTCATTTCCTCATTGCCCCAGAATGGGTCTAGTCTGAAGGTGTGCAGATTGTGGTTATCACCCATTTTTCTTCATTTTTAAACCAAATTGTGAAGGAACATTGAAAAGGCCATTTAAGAAGCCCTTGCGCCTGCCTTACGCTGCCCGCCCATGAGCCTGTCATTGGTTCCCCAGTGTTCTCTGCCTGTGCTGCCTCTACCCACCAGCTCACTCACCCTCGAGAATGAGCTGTAATACAGGAACTGGATGGAACTGCATCTGGTCCCCACTTCCTTCTGATGTCAATGAAAAGATGGCTGCTCTTTTCCGCAGGTGCTGGGGTCTTATATGTCTTTAAAATGAACATTTATAGATGAGGAAGTGGAAGGTCACTGAGGTGAATTTACTTGGTCAGGATTCTACAGACACAAAATGAGGAGGTAGTGTTGAACCCAGATATGTTTGACTGTAGAGTCTGTCAGGAACCAGGCCTAGGGATGTATCTTCGCTATGGTGGTATCAGCACAGACCATGCACAGCTGATGAGCCAGAGGCATCGCTTGGCAGCCCAAGACTTTGCTGCCTGTCCTATGCACCTGGGATACAGGGCCAAGAGGAGGTGGAAGCTATGGGTCTTCTTTAAAATGTTCAGTATGAGGCAAGGCAGCCTGACAAAAGCCAGGTGCCCATACCAGAAAAAGCATCAAACAATAAGAAAAAGGACATGGGGTAGAAGGAGAGCCGAGGGAAGCCCAGAAGCACAGCAATGGAGAAAGAGTGGATGATGAAAGGCTCGGTGGGTAAGAGCATTGGTTGTTCTTCCAGAGAAGCTAGGTTCGATTCCCAGCACTTACATGGAGGCTAACAACCATCTATCTATACAGTCCCAAGGGGTCTCCATCCTCTTCTGGCCTCCCTGAGCAGTTTAGACACACATGGTGCATGGTGCATAGGCAGACAGAAAGCTAGCTCATATGCATAAAATAAATAATAAATCTATGGAAAAAAGAGCAAATGATTGGGTGTTTTGAGTCTAACAGACTAGATTTGGATAGAGTTTTATTGGTATTTATTAGTATTAAACCTTGTAACGGGGCTGGACAGATGGTTCAGCAGTTAAGAGCACTGACTGCTCTTCCAAAGGTCCTGAGTTCAATTCCCAGCAACCACATGGTGACTCACAACCATCTGTAATGGGATCCGATGCCCTCTTCTGGTGTGTCTGAAGGCAGCTACAGTGTACTCATATACATAAAATAAATAAATCTTTAAAAAAAACAAACTTGTAACTATTACTTAGCTTGGCTCACTCCCCATGTTCTTGTACAGACAATGAGAACAAGAATATAATTTTAGTGGTAGATGGCTTACTTGCCATGTACAAGATCCCAGCATAAATAACAACAAAACAAACACCCTTCAAAAGAACTTCACATTTCCCACAAAGGGCTACTGTGGAGATTAAAACTGACAGTGCGGGGTTGGGGATTTAGCTCAGTGGTAGAGCGCTTGCCTAGCAAGTGCAAGGCCCTGGGTTCGGTCCCCAGCTCCGGAAAAAAAAAAGAAAGAAAGAAAGAAAGAAAGAAAACTGACAGTGCATCTATGGTATCCTGCACACTGCTGGGCTCAATACAACAGCAGTATTTACACTGTCATCAGTACAGTAATTATAGATGTGTTACTCCTCCAGACCCTCTGATGGCCAAGAGATGACTTGAAGCTCTCCATAGCAACAAAGTTTGGAATGTAGAAACTGATAGAATCCTAGCTAGGATCTGGAAACTTTCCATGGGGTGGGCTGGCAACTCAGCACAACCACTGCAGGCCACAGAGGACATAGCTCCTAGGAACTCCATAGATCCTAGCTGTGAGCTCATGTGTGTTCTCGAAGCCTGACTCCTCATCAATATGAGACTCCATGGCCACATTTTATTATTCCTGATAATATAGAGAGCACACTCTAAAAAGTGCCATGGGTACTGGCCAGGCACTCAAGAGACAGAGGCTGAGATAGGCAGATCTCTGAGTTTGAAGCTAGTCTCGTCTACAAAGCGAGTTACAGGCCTTTAGTGAGACCATTTCAGATAAACAAGGGAACAAATTAACTAATTAATTATGTTTAAAAAGTAATACAGACTGAAGGTGCTCTCCTGGTCGCCCAGATCTTTAATCCAGCATTTAGGAGGCCGAGATGGAAGGATGGCTATTGAGTCCAAAGCCACCCTGCTCTACACAGTGAATTCCAGGCCAGCCAACATTGCATCGTGAGAATTTGTCAACCAATACTTGAGCCACCAAGAAAAAATTTAAAAAGTAGGGATGTTATATGAGAATTTTGGCTCTGTACCACTTACCTAGCTGGGCCAGAGACCCTGGTACACATATTTAACCCTTCTACCTTTAAGTTTTCACAGGTCTCTTGTTGAGTGGTTGAGAAAGGACACATAAAGTACTATGTTGGACATGCAGCAAGTTTCACTTGATACATGAACTGTTATTTTGTATCCCTGGCATCAATGTGCAGTACCAAACAAACCTCCTAGAGAGGATGTGCGTGCAGAAGAAAAGATGCTTGCTGCTCTTTAGAGGATCAGAGCTTTGTTCTCAGCGCCTATAGCTTACAATCATCTCAGATCTGGCTGTCCTGGAACTCACTGAATAGACCAGGCTGACCTGGAACTCAGAGATCTGCCTGCTCTGCCTCTCGAGTGCTGGATTTAAAGGAGTATACCAACAAATCTACTTGTAGTGATTTATTCCCAAGGTGTACTATATTCACAGATGGTCTAAGAAACATAGAGGAGGTGGTGGGGAGTGTCAAGAAGGAAACTGCACTACTTCTTCCTCTTCCTCTTCCTCTTCCTCTTCCTCTTCCTCTTCCTCTTCCTCTTCTTCTTCTTCTTCTTCTTCTTCTTCTTCTTCTTCTTCTTCGGGAAAACACCAAATGGCGGATGACGCCGGTGCAGCGGGAGGGCCCGGAGGACCCGGGGGCCCAGGATTAGGAGGCCGCGGCGGCTTCCGAGGAGGATTCGGCAGCGGCCTTAGGGGCCGAGGTCTTGGCCGAGGCCGTGGCCGCGGTCGAGGCCTCGGGGCTCGTGGAGGTAAAGCTGAAGACAAGGAGTGGATCCCCGTCACCAAGCTGGGCCGCCTGGTTAAGGACATGAAGATCAAATCCTTGGAGGAGATCTACCTGTTCTCCCTGCCCATTAAGGAGTCTGAGATTATTGACTTTTTCCTGGGTGCATCTCTAAAGGATGAAGTTCTGAAAATCATGCCAGTGCAGAAGCAGACTCGGGCTGGCCAGCGGACCAGGTTCAAGGCCTTTGTCGCTATTGGGGACTACAATGGCCACGTTGGTCTTGGTGTTAAGTGATCCAAGGAGGTAGCCACTGCCATCCGAGGGGCCATCATCCTGGCCAAGCTTTCGATCGTCCCAGTGCGGAGAGGCTACTGGGGGAACAAGATTGGCAAGCCCCACACTGTGCCATGCAAGGTGACAGGCCGCTGTGGCTCTGTGCTGGTTCGTCTCATCCCTGCCCCCAGAGGCACTGGCATTGTCTCTGCTCCTGTGCCCAAGAAGCTACTGATGATGGCCGGTATAGATGACTGCTACACTTCAGCCAGGGGCTGCACTGCCACCCTGGGCAACTTTGCCAAGGCCACCTTTGATGCCATCTCCAAGACCTACAGCTACCTGACCCCTGACCTCTGGAAAGAGACTGTGTTCACCAAGTCTCCTTATCAGGAATTCACTGACCATCTTGTGAAAACCCACACCAGAGTCTCTGTTCAGAGGACCCAGGCTCCAGCTGTGGCTACCACATAAGGGTTTTTATACAAGAAAAATAAATGAATTAAGTCTGAAAAAAAAAAAAAAAAAAAGAAGGAAACTGCATACCTTGTAATCCTAGCGCTCAGCAAATGGGGACAGGAGCATCACCTGAGCTTGATGTTTGAGGTCAGCCTGGACAACACAGCAAGACTTCCATCTCCAAATCCAAAACAATACGAAAATTAATAGCAATACTGGCCTATAAATGTTAGCTGTTCTTTCCATTTATACAGGTTAAGACCTTAGTTAGAGGGGTTTGCTTACAGAAATGAAAAGAATTCTCTAAGTAACAAAGCCAAAACAGAGTAACAAAATGAGCTCATCACTGAGGTTCCACAACTATTAATTCAGTGCCAACCTGAGGCCATCTGTTCCTCACCGCTCTCTACCCTGTGGTACTGTGAGGCAAATTCCGGACACACTCAGTATGCCTTTCTGATGGACAGACAGACAGAATGTTCCAGATTTATTAAAGACTTAACTGTGGAGAATGAAGCTTTGAAACTTATACAAGAGGGCTGTCAAGGAGGCTGTGGAGTGAAGTCACTTTGGGCCAAGCCTGATGACCTGACTAGGATACATGTGGTGAGAAGAAAGAACAGATTACTGAACTTTGTCCTCTGACCTGAACATGTGCACATAACACACAGACACATCCATAAAATAAACCAATTTAATTAAAAAGTTAAATATTTTAGAAGAATATATTGACAATGTCTTTAGGGATCACAAGAGAAGAAAGGGAAACTGTTAAAATGTTATAAATCACAAAAGATTCAATTCCAATAAAATGCTGAATGTCTAAGAACACTTACTACTCTTGTGGAGAGGACCTAAATTCTGTTGCCAGCCCTTATATTAGGTAGCTCAGAGCTACAATAACTTCAGCTCTAGGAGACCTGACTGAAACCTCTGGCCTCTGGTGGCACCAGTGCTCACATATAAATACCACACACAGACACATAAACATACACATTAACTAAAAATAAATCGGGTTGGGGATTTAGCTCAGTGGTAGAGCGCTTGCCTAGGAAGCGCAAGGCCCTGGGTTCGGTCCCCAGCTCCGAAAAAAAAGATCAAAAAAACAAACAAACAAACAAACAAACAAACAAACTAAAAATAAATCTGGGGGACTGGAGGGATGGCTCAGTGGTTAAGAGCACTGACTGTTCTTCCAGAGGTCCTGAGTTCAATTCCCAGCAACCACATGGTGGCTCACAACCATCTGTAATGGGATCCGATGTCCTTTTCTAGTGTGTCTGAAGACAGTGATAGTGTACTCACATACATAAAATAAATAAATCATATATATTAGATACACACACACACACACACACATATATAACATATATAAATCAGAAGCTGAGAAATGTTATAACATGAGTAGACAAAATATTCACATTTAGGATACAAGGAACCCTATAAATCAGGGTTGGGGATTTAGCTCAGTGGTAGAGCGCTTGCCTAGGAAGCACAAGGCCCTGGGTTCGGTCCCCAGCTCCGAAAAAAAGAACCAAAAAAAAAAAAAAAAAAAAAAAAAAAAGGAACCCTATAAATCCTTAAGAAGATGTTGACTCAGTGGAAGTGGAACAAGGATTTCACATGTATTTTAAGAGAAAACATGAATGGCTAGCACACAGAAGAATCCTTTTTGCCCCAATTGGAATCTAAAAAAATGCAAATAAAAAACCACAGGATACCATCTCACACCAAACAGATCCATAAAAATTTAAAGGTCTGACCAGATCAATATTAGCAAAGACATACATGCTAGCAATAGTGTAAATTCAAACAAACCCATGAAAACAATCCAGAATTAGCTTGCTATCAATGACTCCATACTATTCTTGATTATACACTCAATGACAATCATCCAAGGACTTGCAGCAGCAGCTGTTGAGCGTTTGACAACTACTCAGGGCTCCAAACCCATCAGGCACAAGCAAACTCCCAAGGAAGAATCCAGCACCCTATGCGAACCCTACATGTGATTCTGAGGCTAAAGGTTGGGAACTGCGCTTCTGAATGTATAAGCATTAAGCACAGGACACACACAGTACACGCTTGAAATAATGAAAGCAAGGAACCCACCAGCCTGAGCAACCACTGATCAGATCACTGAGCGCACACCTCAAGACCTAGTCATGCAAACCGAGGATGCTGAACTGGGAAAGTGGCTCACGCCTGTATTACCCCTGCACTGAGGGGCTGAAGAAGGACCATCATGGGTTCGGGGCCTGTTTGGACTACAGAATAAGTTCTAGGAGCCTGGATTGAAGGGAAAGCCTTGTCCCTTAAAACATTCTTCTAAAAGGGTTGGAAAGGTGGCTTATCAGTTAAGAGCACTGACTGCTTTTCCAGCAAATACATTGTGGTTCACAACCATCTGTAATGGGATCCGATGCTGTCTTCTTGTGTCTGAAGACAACTACAGTGCACTCACATACATAAACTAAATAAATAAATCTTTAGAAAAAATTCTTCTAAAAATAAAACAAGACAACCAAAGAAAAAATGGATAAAATATAGCTATACATGCAACATAGATGGACCTCAATGCTGAATGAAAAAAGCAAACTACATAGGAACACACATCTTTAAGCTTTATTTAAAGCTTAAAGAGAGTCTATATTGTTTGGGGATATAAACTTAAGTTCAGGAACTACCACTCCAAAATGTTGTTGGAGCAAACTGAGGCACTTGGGGGAACAGCTAAGGACTGCAGGGAGGACTCTCTGTAACCTAAAGGAAGACCTGTGCAAAAGTTACAGAACTGTCACAGGTCTACTCCCTGCAATCTCACAACCAGGAAAAACTGAACTAAGAAGCGCAGGCAGACACAGACCTGCCGTTCTATCACAGGTTCCTCCCTTTTCTTCTATGGGAGCCTCAAGTGACTACACCCCACACCTTTCTCCTATGAAGTGGGCTGGGCGTTCACTTTCATGGCATGCACACCCCTGTACATGCAATGAACTTGTAAAAAAGCCACACACCATCTCATCTGTTAAGTTTCTCCACTGTGACTGATCTTGAAGACCCAATTAATTACAGGACCCTCAGAGGATAAAGGAAGTTTTTTCTTTCTCTATAGATCCATGCAAAACAAAGCCCAATAAATCTCAGGAGAATAAGTAGTGGGTGGTTGTGACTGGGAAAGAGTGCAGAGGACTTTATGGTACTCCTGAATGTTAGAATTTGCTTTTTATTTCTATTTATTTATTAGGGGGTGGGGGAGAAGGAGGCATTTGGGGGAGGGGGGAGCATACTCTGTTGCACCTGTGGAGGTCACAGAACTTCAGGAGTCAGTTCTCTTCTCCCACCATGTGGTTTCCAGAGAGGGGAACTCCAGTTGTCAGGCTTGGTGGTAAGTGCTATCTGTGCATATTCTGATTTTTAGATTTTTGGTTTATTTATTTAATTTTTTTTCCCCTGAGAGGGTGTCACTGAATAGCTCTCCATATTCTGATTTTTTAAAGCTGGGTATAGAGTTTGTTTACACATGTTTTCTATTCTTGGAATTATATATATTCATTAGTTATTTTATGTTGCCAGGCAAGTGGCACATATCATACAAATTCCAGTACTAGGAAGTTTGAGGCAGGAGGACTGTTCCCAGTTCTAGGCCAGCCTGAGTCATATGGTAGATTCCAAGCCAAACTGGGCTAGCAATAAGACCCTGTCTCAAAAGACTAAAACCAAACAACTCTCTGTTGTATTTATAATACATTATTACATTATAATACATTGTATTTATAATACATTAATTTTACAAAACAATTCACTGTGTGTGCAAGGAAGAACTGTGACCATAAATGACTACACGTGTGGTACCTGAAGGGTTAAGCTCTGTTCTCTGCCAAAAGGATGGGAGGGCAGCAGCTGGGCCACAGTGGGAGTTCCTGGCTCCAGCTGGCTTCGGCAGGGATCAAGCTCCACACCCAGGAACAGGCACCTGGGGGAGGGGTCTGGACAGGTGGTACCTACAGTCCCCGGTGACCTGATCTATGTGACGGGCTGGTCCAATCAGAGGTGGGCCTCCTATTAGAGTTCTTCCAGCTGCTAAGTCTTCCGGGTGGCCGCCTGAAGACCGTGAGTAGGGGAAAGAGCCTAGGTGGCCGGATGGGGGAGGAGAAGGAAGTGGGTGGGCTGGGCTCAGATACCAGGGGAGGCTGCTGGGATTATCACCTGCTGAGAGTGAGATTAGGTTTCTTGGGAAGGGCTCTTCTATCTAATGCTCCCTTGAAAGCTGTCTCCCGGTGGCTTTCCTCTGCTGGACAGATGGTGTCTGAGTTGTCTCCTGGAGGGTGGGCTTCTTGAAGGGATGGTGGAAATGGGGTGGAGCCTGCTCCCTGCTCTTCAGAAGCCTGCTTAGCCTTGGAACTCCCTGCCTCTTAACAACAGTAGCCTATGCCTCTCTTAGTCAGAGCTTATTCAGAGTAGGCAGTGCCAGTATTCTGTCATACACACAAGTTACTCCCATTTAGCTTTTACAGCACCCAACTGCTTAATGCTTAGACACGAGTCTTTTCTCACGAGTCTTTTCCATTTGAGGAAACTGAAGCTTGGCAAAGTTAATTAAACACTTGCCCAAAGTCAAAGAGCAAGTAACTGACACTTGAATACAAAAGGCCACAGCCCAGCAGAAAACAATTACTTAAGGTTCTAGTGTATTCTATATGGAGCAAGTACCTCCTCATTGTTCAGGCTGGATAGCTGGGCCCTCTCTCTTTCCTCCTTCCTCCCACCAAGCAGCAGCAAACCCAGTGTATCAAGCTATGACCATTGCTCCTCATGTCTGCCATAAATCTGCCTGGTACAGGCAGCTACTGCCATCTTGTTCCCACTCTTGCCTGAGTACTTCATTCTCCAGAGCAGAGTGGTTCTCAACTTTTCTAACGCTGCGATCCTTTAATCCTCATGGTGTGGTGACCCCAAAACATAAAATTACTTTATTGCTACTTCATAACTGTAATTTTGCTGCCATGAATCATAATGTAAATATCTGATATACAAACACTGTGAGAGAGCTGTTTGACCCCCAAAGGGGTGGCAACTACAGGCTAAGATCCCTGCTTCAGAGAGAGCAGAGATTCTCCTAAGGCGTAAGTTGGTTCTGGTCATTTCTTGGCTCAAAACCCCTCTATGCCTGTCAGAATGAAAGCAATGCTCTATGTAGGTCTGTAGGAGGACCTGATTGCAGGCTACTTCAGGCTCAACTTCTACACATTCTTTACCTCTCTGATACTAACATATTTGAAGTCTTTTTTGGACTTGCTGTCCCCTCTATTTCAATATTCTTTCCCCTAATACTTGCATGGATCACACTTTACTGCAATCAGGCCCAAGGAAGCCCTTATCAGAGGCCTTCCTGACAACCCTAGCTAGCAACAGAACATTTTCTTCTCTTGTATTTTCCCTGTGGTCCTAAATACTACCTGATATGTTAAGTACTTAGACTCTTTTTCTCTTACTAGAATGTCAGTTGAATGACAAGATGGTGCTCATAGTATTTGCTTAACCTTTAGCTGTATGCCTGACATACAGCATGAACTCTGTAACTTTAATGAACAAATGAATGAATGACCAACATTCCTCAGGAAATGACTCACTTTAGAGAGGAAGGCCGCCCAAATACGCTTGGCTTTTTCTTAGCCTTGTGACCTTTGGTACCCCCAGAGCAGTGGTCAATGTCCTTCCTTCCCTGTTACAAAATGTCCTGGGTACATATTCTCATCACCATGTCATCCACGTGTGCTTCCAGGCATGTGTACACACAGGGACATGGGAGCTGGAACACAAGACTGGTTCTAGGAGGGGGAGTGAGCATGGGCACTTAGAGACCAGGAACAGTGAACTCTAGGGCACTGGTCATTGCTGCCCTGCCAAGGTCCCCACACTACACATACTCCAGCTTTTATCTTCATGAATAAAAAGTCACTGGATAGTTGAGGGGGCTGATACACACTTGTAATCACAGCACTCAGGAGGCTGAGGCAGGATGACTGAGTTCAAGGCCAGCCTAGGCTGTATACTAAGATGGGGGTGGGGTAGAGAGAAAGTCAGTGGAAGATTCTGAGTCAAGAAATAACAGCTTGACCTAAAATTCAAAAGGCTCATGTTTGCTGTGTAAGGGAGCCAGGGCAGAGCAGGGAGACCACAGGGGAATTCATTTCATTGACTTGGTGAAAGAGTGAGCAATAGCTGTGTAATTCCTAACCTTAGCCTGGCTATTTCCATTGCAGAAAGCACACCCAGGCCTCTATCAGCTGTTCTCACAGCACTGTGTCCATTCTGCCTGCACCCTGGTGAGGTGAGTGTCAGCAGAGTCCACATTTTACAGAGAAGCCTGAGGTCTGAGACACAGACACCTATTCAAGATTCTATAGTAAATCATCAAGAAATCTGATGACCAATGCTGGTAAGAGTGTGGCTGGAGAGGAACCTTATTTACTACTGATAAGGATATAAGCTAGGGCAACCATTATTGAAATCACAGGAGGCAAAACTTTTAAAATAGAGCTACCTATGACCCAGCTATAGTACTCTAAGCATCTGCCCAAAGGACTCCATATCCTACCACTGAAGTCCTTGTATATCCACAGTCATTGCTGCTCGACTAACAAGGAAACGCAGCCAGCCTATATGTCCATCAGCGAAAGAATGGATAATGAAAATATGGTGTGTATGTGTGTACACACAAATTCACGATGTACGTATACACATCTATATGTCTTACTGTACAAGTAAGTGTGAGCATGTCGTGCGCACACGAGTGTGTGTGTGCATGTGCACGCACATGAATGCAGAAGAGGATGTATAATCTTCTGGAGCTGGAGTTTACAGGAGATGTTGGGGAGTGAACTGGGGTTTTCTGCAAGAACAGGAGGCACTCTTAGTTTCTGAAGCATCTCTCTAGCTTCCCATTTCTTTTTGAAAAAATATATGTAACTTCTTTTTTGTCACAGAGGAGCTTCAACAGTGTTCACTGTGGTGTTGCTCTACTCTGAAGTTTACCAATTTTGTTCATTTGAATTCTCCTAACCAGACTCTAAAAGGCTTAAATTCAAAATCAAAATCCACAAATAAATTTTGTTTGCCCACCTACAGTGCTGCCCTGAGCTTAGACTTAGGCAAAAAAAGACAAAAGGTTTAATGAAGGTAGAAAAGAAAACCTTCTTGAGACTCCAGTCCCTCAATAAACCACTTTCCTACTGAAATGAACCTTTTTAATCCTGGCATGGCAGCACACATGAATTCCACCACAGAAGGCTGTGAGTCTGAAGCCAGTCAGGGCTACAAAGTAAAACTGTCTGCAAGAAGAGGAGGAAGGAAAAGCAGGGTCTCACAGGCACTTGGGAAACAGAGACAAGTGGGTCTCTGTGAGTTCGAGATCAACCTGGTCTACAGAACAGTCATGGTGACATAGAGAACCCTATCTCAAAAATAAAGAAATTACACACACACACACACACACACACACACACACACACACACACGGCCTCACTATGCTGCTTTGAAACTTGAGGCTGGCCTGGAACTCAGAGATCCACCTACCTCTGCCCGGCAAGCATTGAGATTATAAGTGAGTGCCACCAGGCCTACCTTTTTAGCTCTTAAAACAGTGAGCATTGTGAGTTTTAGCCATGACCCTCCAGACAGGTGGAACTCCCATGCCCTAACTTCATTCTGGAGAGACTTGCAAAGCAGGAAGGGGCAATGACTTTCAGTTCCCGTAAGTCTACAGTAACAGCTGATTCAGCTGGATGATGTCACCTTCACAAACCTCCTGACTAGCAGCTGAGAGGGTAAAAGCAGGAAATTAGAGGATACTGAATGGCTAGGTTCAAACATGCCTGTGGCAAATCCTACAATAACCCTAAGCCCTGGAGCATCCCCTTGCAGACAAACTTTCTCAGTTGGTAGGGCAGTGGGTATCTCTTGAATTCCAACATTCTTCCCCAACACTCCTGCACATTCTCAAACACATGGGGAAGAGCAACAGAGGTAACCTGGCTTTGGAACAGACCTCTCGAGGTTCAAATCTAGGTTTTATCTTATACAAGTGGAGGATCTTAAACATGTAATCTCATTCTCTGGGTCTCTATGTCCTCACTGGAAAGAAGGCAGGGCCACTAACTACTCAAGCACATGCTTCTAATTCAGTGCTGGAGAAACAGACAAGTGATGCTCACTTGGAGTTTGTCGGCCGGCCAGCCCAATGGGGAGAGCTGCAGGCAAATGACAGAACCTGTCTCCAAGGAGGGAAATCGTTTCTGAGGATGACACTTGAGGTTTATCTTTTGCCCTTCATAGGCATCCAAGTGAATACACACAAAAATTCACATACACATTAAAAAACTATTTAGGGATACCTGGCAAAAATAATACATGTAAATTACTGAGTACAGCACTTGGTACTCAGTGAGCATTCAAAAGGTCTACAGAGAAAGTTCCAGGACACCCAGGACTATACAGAAAAACTTTTGTGTAAAAAACCAAAACCAGGGGGCTGGGGATTTAGCTCAGTGGTAGAGCGCTTACCTAAGAAGCGCAAGGCCCTGGGTTCGGTCCCCAGCTCTGAAAAAAAAAAAAAAAAAAAAAAAAAAAAAAACCAAAACCAGGTTGGGGATTTAGCTCAGTGGTAGAGCGCTTGCCTAGCAAGCACAAGGCCCTGGGTTCGGTCCCCAGCTCCAAAATAAAAAAAAAAAAAAAAAAAAAAAAAGAAAAAAGAAAAAGAAAAAGAAAAAAAAAATCTCCCAAAAAACCAAAACCAAACCAGCCAAACCTACCAAACCAGATAAAACATAGGTAGGTTGAAAGAATGCTATTAATAGTGTTCTTAGTAGGTTCAGTTTAGTTGTTGTTTTGAGAAAGACGGGGTTTTTTTGTTTGTTTGTTTTGGTCCAGGTTGGCTTTCAACTCACTGTGCAGCTGAGGATGCTGCTGAACGCCTCTTTCGAGACACTGAGATTGAAAGGTACCTGACCACTATACCCCACTTTAAACTTAGGTTCTAAAAAGCCAATCTAGCTGCTGTGCTGAGACAGGTGTGATTTTTCTACAGTCTCCTTCTCTTGCCTTTTATCCCATCCTTCTAGATGCTCATAAACTGGATGAGAAAGATAAGGAAAACATCCAGAGGGCTGAGGAGATAGGAATGATTTCTGCCCTGGTCAAAGGGTAGTGAATCTGTGCTGCCTTGCTCTGTAGAAAGAGGGAGTGGCCCGCTCAGGGAGGGGTGAGAATCCAGGCTTGGAAAACATCCCTAAGCCACCTGGCCACCTGTACTATTTCTGCCTCCCTTGTGGTAATTTCTGCCAATGACACAAAGCTCTGGAATGTAACCCCTCTCAATACATGGACACACACACACACACACACACACACACACACACACACACACTCTTTTGCTCACAGAAGCATAGCAGTCCTCCCAGGATCTGTTCAGAGCTAGCCTACAGGAAATGGTCGATAAAGAGCTACTGATTGATTAATGAAGAAAGGGAGTATTCTCTGCCATTAAGCAAATATTAATGAGTACTACGAGTACAATGTTAGTCTCAGGGGATTTGAGGTGACTAGGGTGGGTTTCTAGGTTTTTTCCTGAGTTCAGAATCAGCAGAGAGAACAAAATCAAAGAACTACAGTGCTGGATACAATAGCTACAGCCACAACATTTGCTAGTGCCCCCTTCCACTCCCAACTAGGACAAAAGGGCTTTTGAGGCAGACTGCTTGGGCTCAAAGCAAGGCTTCACCACTTACTAGCTATATTTCTGTGATTTTTTTCCCCCTTTGTCCCTTCTTTTCTCCTCTGTAAAATGAAATCAAAAGAGTAATTTTTCCTGGTTTGAGTTTGTTTTTTATTGTTTGTGTTTTTTGAAATAGTGTCTTATGACCTGAGTTCAATTCCTAACATTCATGTGAAAAGCCAGGTGTGGTGGTATGCACCTGTAACAATATTACTTGAGAGATGGAGATAGCCTGGTCCCTAGGGCTCAGTGGCCAGTTGTTTAAACTGAGCAGCAAGAGACCGTGTTTCAAAATAAAGTGGAGAATGACAGAGGATAGCTGAAAGCCAATCTCTGGCTTCCTTAACATCCACACACACAGACAAGTACACATATACATACCTATACAATACACACAGATACAGCATACACAGAGGGGAAAAAAGAAACACAGCTACTGTCCACCAGCAGTATGTGATGATGCCCAGACTCAAATCCATAACTACAACTCTACAGTCCGTGCTCCCAACTAAGTAACCTCCTTCTCTTAAAGCTCAAACACAAGGGACCAGAGAGATGGCTTGCCAGGTAAAACTGCTTGCCACAAGTCTTTTTTTTTTTTTTTTTTTTTTTTTAAAGATTTATTTATTTATTTTGTATATGAGTACACTGTAGCTGTCTTCAGACACACCAGAAGGGGATATCAGATCCCATTACGGATGGTTGTGAGCCACCATGTGGTTGCTGGGAATTGAACTCAGGACCTCTGGAAGAGCAGTCGGTGCTCTTAACCACTGAGCCATCTCTCCAGCCCTTGCCACAAGTCTTTAATCCCAGTATTCAGGAGGCAGAAGCTAGTGAATCTCTGTGAGTTTGAAGTCAACATGGTCTAAAAGCAAGTTCTAGGCCACCTAGAGATATTGTGAGACCCTGTGTCCAAAAACAAAAAGTGCTTGTCAATCAAATCTCATCAAACCTGTGTTCATTCCTTTAAATACACAAAAAGATAAGCAAGAACAGCCAGGCATAGTGGCACATGCCTTTAGTCCCAGCACTCGGGAGTTAGAAGGAGGCAGATCTCTGTGAGTTCAAGGCCAGCTTGGTCTACAGAGCAAGTTCCAGGACAGCCAGGACTGATGCATGGAAAAACCCTATCTTTAAAAAAAAAAAAGAAAGAAAGAAAAAGATAGGAGAGACCTGACTTCATAAACGTGTCCTCTGCCCTCCACACAGATGCTATTATGGCACACAATAATAGTGTTAATACTCATACTTATGATGCTGAAGTAAAACAGAAAGAAAATAAAAAGACAAAGCACACTGCCGCAAATAACAGAGACTCCACAAAGGAAGACCTGAAGGCTTATCAGGTCATTATCCCTGGACCCTTTCCAATGAGGGGACTGAGAAGGACAGAACTCTCTTTCACCCCTAAGGGCTCTGAAAAGGGCCCAAAGGGTTAGATGGAAACTGCAGGCTTTGCTCCACACTTCTCTTACTAAGGCTTTGGGTACCAATATTGAACCCTATCTTCTACAACCAAGTCAGATCAAGAAAGTGCTGCAGGTGTAGACCACCTGCGTGGACAGGCAGGCGGGATGGACTTCTGTCTGGTCCTATACACCTTTCAGTTTCACCATTCAGCCACTGGCCTGGGGGCTCAGCTGCACCTGCTGCTTGACCCAGTCCCAGGAGACCCAGAACCCTAGACTTGAGCTTCCTCCCTGGGCCTTGCCTCAAAGGGTCATTTCTGAGTGACTCCCTAAAGATGACTCTCTAGCATTATACCCCCAAGATTCTGACTATATGCAAGTGCTGTGAATAAAGGGGACAGAGGTAGAACAAGGGGTGGCTATTCTTGTTCTAAGCCAGAGATAAGTGTGGGGTGAAGAGGTCTGTACCCTGAATTTTATAGGTAAGTGACAATGCTCTGGCCAGGGCCCAAACTCCTACCAGTACCATAGCTGGGCAGGCAAGGACATCCTGGGGTAGCTAATACCCATGTGAGTCACATTCAACAGTCTAAGCTTGCCTAGTAATTTCATGGCAGGAGGCAACCAATAGCCAAATCAGTGAGTAACCAAGCCACACAGAGAAAGAAATGGAAAAGACCTAGAATTTGGTGAGCTTATTCTCCACAAGGCAGTGCACTCTACATACACCAGCCATCATTAGGAATGCTTCCTAACCTGGCTGCTAGATACTGAGCCACTAGGTGGAAGGACCAGTGATAGCTGGTAAGAGTGATGGTCTTGAGCTCAATAAACAGTGCTTCCTCCTCAGCTTCCCCTAACCTCTGCCATAGAACTCCCTTGTGGAACAACCTGTCTAGAAAGAACTTTTCCCCTTCATGGTGTCTAGGCGTGGAGATACGAGCTTGCCCTAATCCTTGAAAACAGGGAAATGTTAAGTCAAGGTTTGTTTGCTTCTTTTCCTTTTTCTGGTTGGGTTGCTGGCTCGGGGAATGAATGAATGATATAGATATCTATGGCTGTGGCCTTAATCAGGGAGAAGCAACAAGACCAAACATTTATAGTTTTCAAAGTGCTTTTTCACTTATCACCTCTTTGGACCTCCCTGCTGGCCCAGGAGGGAGGCAAAGCGGGTGTTATCTTTCTTCAGCATATGAGGCGACAGGCAGAGAGCTTAGGCCAGAGGTTTATGGCCATTGAACAAACAAGAAATGAGGCCATCCCAGAGAAACTCCACAGTACCCAAACAGCTTACTTATCCAGATATGGAGGCACCCACTGTGTGCTAGGCTTGCATGCTCCTGTACACTTTAAATGTTCAATTCATAAATCTTCCAGTCATCAAATATGGAGGGGTCTGCCATCTTGGAGAACCTTGGCAAAGATTAGAGAAAATACACCCTGTTGCCAAATACTAGTCAACAACATGGGGTCTAGTTGTGTCCAAGTTCTGACCTGAGACCCTCCCTGGTGAGGGAGGCAGGCAGGGACAAGGCTGTGAGCCAAAGGTTCCTGTTTCCCTAACTCTTGGGCCAAAGGATGGCCACATCCTCTACAGCCCAAACATTTGCTTTCAGAAAGTAGCTCTTTACTGACCCAGGGCTCCAACTGTATATGTAGCAGAGGATGGCCTTGTTGGGGCACCAGGGGAAGGGGAAGCCCTTGGTCCTGCCAAGGGTGGACCCCCAGTGCATGGGAATGTGTGTGTGGGGGAGCAGCAAGGGGGTGGATGGGGGGTGTGAACACACATATGGGGGAGGGGAGGGGGGCTTATGAACAGGAAACCAGGAAAGGGAATAATATTTGAAATGTAAATAAAGAAATATATCTAATAAAAAATAATGTTTTCATAAAAAAAAGAAAGAAAGAAAGAAAGAAAAGAAAGTAGCTCCTTTAATCACAGCACTCTGGAGGTAGAGGCAACCAGATCTTGATGAGTTCAAGGTCAGTCTGGTCTATATTATGAGTTCCAGGACAGTCAAGGCTGCAAAGAACAACTCTGTCTCAGAAAAAAAAAGAAGAGAAAGAAAAAGGAAAGTCCAACAACAATCAGAGCAACTTGACCACCTGTGACAGCAATCAGATAACAGTCATAGTAGGAGCTGTCACACGGAGTAGTTACTGTGTGCCAGGCTCCACGCACCTCAATAGCTGCTTTCAAGCTCAGCAGAGTATTCCAGAAAAGCACTACGTTATCATCTCCTTGCTGGTTTTTTAAACCATCTTTCTTCCTCCCTCCCCGCCCCTCCCTTCCCTTCCCTTCCTGTGCAGCGGGGTGGGAGCAGCATGCCTATGGAAGGCAGAGAAGAACCTGGTGAAGTGGGTTCCACATGTGGGTTCTGGGGTCTAAACTCATGTTATTAGGATTTATAGCAAATGCTATCCACTGAGCCATCTCACCATTGCCCCTCGCCTCTCCCCCATTCCCCTCAGACAGGTTTTACTCTACAGTGCAGGCCGGCCTTGACGGTATTCTTCTTGCCTCAGCCTCCCAAGTACTGGGACTACAGGCAGGCGTCACTATGTCCAGCTACTATATCCAACTCATTATTACTTACTTTTTGTTAGCGTGAGGCAGGGCTAGGCTACTTTATAACTCCTTATATAGTCAAAGACAACCTTGTCTCTTGATCCTCCAGAATACTGAGTTTTAGGCCTGGGTTACAAAGCCTGAGTAAGCGCAGTGCTGCGACTCAAACCCAGGGCTTCCTACATACTAGGCAAACACTCTACCAAATGACTTACACTCCTAACTGTATTGTACCTAACTCTTCAACGGTGATCACCAATTTTCTCCCAAGGAGGCACTGGCAAGGCGAGTACCACAAACACCAGGAGCAGCTGCTACCAGAGAGGGTGGAGACCTCCAGAGACCCTGGCATCTTTCTCACTCATCCAACCATAGTCTCAACCATTTTCTACATGTTTTCATCTCTGGATTCCATCTGGTCCTAGCCTCAGTCTTGCCACACCCTCCCAGGTTTAACCATCCTACTGAGAGGAGAAAAGAAGAGGACTTGTGTTCTCAGCAACAGGAGTTTCTTCCTCTATGTGCCTCAGGGAGTTTGTGGCTTCTTCTGGCTATCCACCAGCCCCTGGAGAGAAGTGGAAGGGGTGGACTGGTGAGACTTCTCCCTGGGCATGGCAGGAGACACAGCAAAGAAGAAACCTTATTGACTGTGTCCTTCCTTGGGCAACAACCCATGCATGTGACAAGGTGCATGTTCTTCACATGAAACTACTCTGAGGAAATCCCAGGGTACCTTTTGGACCCAAGAAGTCTCAAGGATGATAGATTGGCACAGCCCTGAACTATAAGCTAAGCTAACTATTTCTAAGCATTGTAACTAGGTCATCAGGTTCCTGGAGAAGCCAGCTGTGTTTGGGGGAGGAGGAGGGAAGTTTTGTAGCCTACCAAGATCCCTACTTCCCCTCAGGCCACACCCTCCTCGAAATCTGCACCTGCTCTTGAGCTGACCCCTCCCCCTAGTTGGCCCAGCTGTCTGGGTTCCCAGGGCCCCTCTCTGCCTTCCTCAGTGGAAAGGCCCTTTAGTAGGAGACACCTTATTGTCACCTGAGACTTTCAGAGGCTACCCGCCTCTCTGGAGGATAGTTTTGCTCTACCAGGGCAGCGAGAAAGCTGGGCCTTTTTGGGTCTGCCAGGGTACCTTGTTGGCAGAGTCATAGCAGGTGGCAGGACCAGGTGATGTTTACCCTACAAAGGCTAGAGTTGCCAAAAGGCTTCAATCAATCTTTTGAATCTGCACCTGGCTCTGAGCCCCAAATAACCACCAGGGCGGCCTACCTGGTCTGCAGGTCCCAGGTGCCTTTGACTCTTCCCTCCCTGCAGCTTTGCCTACTGAGTCCCACCTGGCCAGGGTTCCTTTCTCCCAGGGGTTACTAGAGACTTGACTGCATCCCAGGGGTGCTTTGGGTCTCCCCGCTCTGAGGCCAACACTACCATCAGCTACTCCCACCCCTATTCCCCGAGGCCTACATCAGTCTCTGCTTCCTTCTGCCTGACCAGTTTTGCCCAGACCAGATCCTCTTCAGCAAAAGCCATGATAGCTCACCAACTCCCAGTGTTTCACATGCACCCTTCAGATCTGGCTGGCTGGTTCTTACCCATCTAGCCTGTCCCAGCCACATTCCTTTTGCCTGTTTATTCTTTCACTGAGCTGGGTGTGGTGGTTCAAGCCCATAACCCCAGGAAAGTGTCACAGGAGGACTGAGGTCAGGACCAGATGGGTTCTGCAGGGACCCTGTTTCATAACAGGTTAAAAATGGTTGGGACTATACAGACTGAGGAAGAACATTTGCTTAATGGCCCTGGGTTCAACCTCCAGCATACGGGGTAGGGAGGAGCGAAGAAGCCTTCATGTTCCACATCTTCCGAACAGTAGGGAAAACTGACCAAGTCTACTGTAGGTCAGGCAGAAAGCTGTATGGTCTACACTCTACAGACTCTCAAAAAATATTGGCCAGATGTTACCAAACTCCAAACATTCTGACCAGTTTTGCCTAGACCAGATCCTCTTCAGCAAAAGCCACAATAGCTCACCAACCAATAAAGGAGAAAGTTCAAGACAAAAGCAAATACTCTGGGAGCTTAAGTTCCCCTGAATTAGACAGTACACATGTAAACATGGGTATCCTCTGGGGAAGTAAGACCTGAGTGATAAAGAGAGAGTCCTAATCAGACGTGAGGCAGGCAGTGACTCTCGGCAGAGGAAAAACATGGCACTCTGAGGAAAAGACCCATTACCATTATCTTCACTTTACAGATGAGGAAATGGGAGACCTCAGCACACAAAGCCACATTGCTGAAAAAACTATGGTTACTTAAGGCCCCAGTGACTTTCCCCACTCTGACGCTTTCTACTGGGGTACAGAAAAGTCTAGACTGGCAATCTAGCTGGCCAGAGGCCAGGTGGAAGGTGATGATGCAGACCAAGGGTGGAGGCCTCTCATGGGTAATCTAATGGGTGGTGGTGGTGGTAGAAGAGGGACCATCTGGCAGAGGCCCAGGCCACCTGTAGGATGTAATCAGTGGTCTGGCCTCCTCCACTTTTTGAGTCTACACCACAGATTTGGCACAAGCCATTCACCAAGTGTTTGGGGTGTATTCCTGATTCAGAAGTGTTTGCTTCCTCAGGGACTGACAGTCTTCTACTACGTCTAGTAGTAACAACCCTCCTGCTCACTGAACAGACCCTAGCCAATCCCCTGCTGAAGCCTGGGCTCTGTGCCAGGCACTCGGGATAAAATAAACCAGTCCAGGTCTGTAGAAAAAGCAACAACATAGAGGCATAAGGATAGATTTTGGCACAAGGCATATTGCCAGACTGTGCTCTGCCTCTTAGAAGATGTGTTACTATGGAGGTCTCTGAATCCTGGGAGTGCCCTCTGCACACCAGAGCAGTTGTGGAGACTGAATAAGACGATTATGTCAAGGGCATAAACACAGCACCTGGTGTAGTGCAAGCAAGCATTCCCCACACAACACCTGCTATTAATCCTAACAACACTTAGGCATTCACTTTCTTTTTTTTTTTTTTTTTTTTCTTTTTTCTTTTTTTTCGGAGCTGGGGACTGAACCCAGGGCCTTGTGCTTGCTAGGCAAGTGGTCTGCCACTGAGCTAAATCCCCAACCCCAGGCATTCACTTTCTTACTTAGGCTTTGCTTACTCCAGTAAGGTTGGCGCTATTCTCTCAGGTTTATGGATTTGAGAACTGGAAGTTGCTTCACATGTGAGTTGTCTACAAGTTTGTTAATAGTGATTAATAAATACTGTTTTGGCCTGGCTATAAAATATACCTCAGAGACATATATGTTAGCCAGGCACACTGACATAGGAATGTGATCCCAGGACTTCCCAGGCAGGAGGACTGCAGTAAGTTTCAGGTTAGCTTGGACTACAGAATGAGACTGTCTCAAAACAAAAAGAACTCCCACCTCCACCCTCCCAAATCTCCTGTGTTAAAGACACAGTCCCCAATGCAACAGTGTTCTGATGCAGGGTCTTCAGGAAGGCAACTATGCTGAGTACAGGGCGGTCATGGGTTTACTCACTGAGATCAAACCATTTTATTCAGAGACTGGAAAGTGGGGAGGGTTTTTTTTTTCTAAGACTTATCTATTTACTTTATGTACGTGTGTGTCTTCAGACACACCAGAACACACCAGAAAAGGGCATCTGATCCCATTACAGATAGTTGTAAGCCACCATGTGATTGCTGGGAATTGAACTCAGGACCTCTGGAAGAGCAGTCAGTGCTCTAAACCACTGAGCCATCTCTCCAGCCCTTGGGGAGGGATTAAAAAGGTCTGCTCAAACTGCTCTCCCCAGCAGGGCCGATATCCCAGACCTCTTCTTGTCATTAAAGAGCAAGTTCATAACTTAATGGCTTTTGTGCAATGGGAAGTAAATCACTAGGCATACAGTGATGGGTGCATTCTTTTCCTAGCTCCCTCTCTCATGCCACTTGCTTCCTTGCTCTTACCATGAGGTAAGCAACTCTGCTTCACCATTTGTGGGCCATAAAGCTCTGCCCCACCACTCATAAATCAGAGACAATGGAGCTAAGGGCCATGAATAGAAAGCTCCGAAATAGTGAGCTAAAATGTCTGGGGCCTGGGGGACAGACTGATATGACACAGACTGATTCAACAGGCAAGGCCGCTAGCCGGTTCCGTGGTGTGAAGCAGAGACAGACTGCCAACAGAGGGCATGGAGTCTCACTCACCACCACAGCACGGTGTCCCATCCAAGGCACTCATTAACATGTACTTATCTAAACTAGAGGAGGCCAGCTTTAGGAGTAGCAGGCAGCACAAGGATGATGAGGGGCAACTAGCCAGACACAGGAGCAGGGCATGGTGGGGCATGCCTGTAATCCCAGGAAGTGTGAGGAGGAAGAGGAGGAGTTCAAGGAGATCCTCCTCCGCAACATAACGAAATTAAGGCAGCCTGGGATATATGAGACTCTCAAAAAGCCACTGCCTCCAAACAAAACAAAACAAACTCCAGTCAAATAGACTTCAAGTCTGACAGTCACTTTACTCTTTGTTTTCGTTTCCTCCTTGGGAATGAAGCTGAAAGTGGCCCATCTTACCTGGAAATGTGAACAAAAGGTTTGGTCCATTAGAAATCACTACCATGCACTTGAAAGGAGCCATCACTACTGTATACTGCTACAGTGGTGAGGTTCTGGAAGCTAAACACTCTGTACTGCAACACTAACTCCTCCAGGTACTGGTCTGGGAGGCCTCAGCAGTATCCTTTCTTTCTCTCAGCCTTGGTTTTCTTGACCATGAAATGAAGATGATGCTACCTACTTTATAGGCTGTTCAAGTACAAGAAATAAACAGCCTAAGTGCTAGGGTAAGGCAGGCCTGGAGTCAAGTTCTGACTCTGCCCACTGTTACACCCCTTCAAAGCTCAGCTAGAAGCTTCCCTCCCAGACTTTGCCTAGTACTAACTGTGCTACTTAGACGAGCTGCTTTACTCCTGTGCCTCGGTTGTGAAAGGGGCTAATAATAGTACCTACTTCATCGGGTGCTGCTGTGAGAATGGAATCAATTAGTACTTGTAGTGCATACTGAACAATGCCTGGCATAGAGTAAGCATTCAATAAATGTTAGGTGCTATTAATAGCAATGTTAACAATAATATTAATCACCAAACAGAATAAGAGGAGGGGCTGCTTAGTCCTGGGACATGGGCATCCCATGGAATAATTCCAAAGAAGTGCCTGGACATGTGTCTGGAAGCAAGCTTTCATCCTGTGGGAGACGCTCCTGTCAAAAGGGCATGAGGCTGGGCTCCTAAGTCCCAGTCCTACTGACCAAGGGCCAGTCTCTGGGGAGGCGAGTCAGGTTCCTCTGAAGGGACACTGTGTTCCCAGTGGTCATGTTCCAGGCGCTGCCTGACTCTGACTTGGGGAACAAAGGCACATGTGTGTGGCCAGGGTGGAGGGAGGGGAATGTTTCCCTTTCAAGAATTAGAACAAAGGATCTGAGGCATAGTTGAGTGCATTCCAATCCCCTCCCAGGCCAGCTCCCATTCTTCAGATGACAGTCCAACAAGGTTCGCAACCTTCCAGCTTCCTCCTGAAAGGTGACTTGGGAAGGATGGCAAACTGTCACTCCACCTAGCCATCAATCTCCAAGAAGCAGGATTTTAAGTGCAGAACCTTAGATACCTCTCTTAGAAATCTCTGTCCTATGCCCAAATGGGTAGGAACCCATGAGAGAAGTCAGTTCATAGATGACATAGGGTACTCCAAGTAACAGGTCTAATGCCCCTCTAGAGGAGAGTTTATAACTGATGGAGCCAGGGAGACTGGCTGGGAGTTCTTTCTGACTGACCCCACAGTCTAGCATCAGAGGCAGAACTACTAGAAAAGCATCTCCAGTTCTGAAGGGAGGAGGGCAGGTTGGAGGGAGAGACTAGGTGAAGGGGAAGGGAATGAGAGCAGAGAAAGTGACTGAAAGGAAAGGGAAGGGCATACAAAAAAAGTAGGGGGCATGCCTCTCGGGACATTACTTTCCAGTTTCCACACTCTACAGCAGGAATCCGGCTTCGGGGCCGGGACAGGAAACAGTCTATGGGAGTCACTGCAATGGCATTTCCTGAAGAGCACGAGAAAAAGCTCTAGTTCCGAGGGGAACTCTCCTCTCGACCCAGAGAACTCACTCCGTAGCTTGGAGCCAATGTAGGCCTGGCCTGAGACTCACTGGGGATGAAACCAAGCAGCACAAGGTCCCAAAGGTGGTTTCTCTCTACAGAACAGTGACTGGAGGGGCCCCAGATAATGACAGTACTGCCTGGATGACTGTCATGGTTCTGAGCACTGCAAACCAAGAACTGACTTTCTGAGTCTTCCCAACAAGCCCAGGTCACACACCAGGTGACCAGTGATCTCACTCATCTCTGATCCTGTCTGCTCCTGTGACATAGAGATGGCACTGTCCTGATCACCAATCTGCATGGCTAAAGGTATCACAAAGATAAGGCAGATGTGCAAGTGCTCTGTAGGCTGGAATGTGCTGGTCAGTGTGTATGGGGACTTACTCTTGTGGAGCCAGTGACAGATGACCCTGTGACTGCACTGTCTTGGAAAGAAGAAAGCCACTTTAAATAACTGCCCCAGGACTGAGGCCGGTGAGAATTAGGACTCCTAGGATGTCAATTTCAAGAGCCCATCATGAGGAAGAAACTGAGGTCTGGGGCTGAAATGATCTGTTACAGACTGAATGTAGAGAGCTAAGAGAGTAGATTTTTGGATCTTTACCCTGAGACCAGGGAGAGCCTGATCCACCAGGGCACATATACAATAGAATTGATACCATGACAGAAAGCTGCCACTGAGAATGTGCTAATGGTGACCATACACAAAAAGGAGGACGGATGCTTTGTGAGTGAGCCAAGAGTTCCATGGGACAAATAAAAAGTATGACAGCAACATGGTGCCAGGCTCTCTAGACACTAGCATACTTCAATGTTATCACTGTGCCCAAGATTTAGGAAGGTCAAAAGAGCCTGAGGGGGTGGTGGTGGTAGAATTTTTACTTAAACGAATTGCAGTTTTCCAGGCAGAAACAGAAGAATAAAGGAGGGTCATTTGTAAAGTACATTTGGAGAGAAGTATTTCTGAAGAAGAGTTAGAGTTAGGTTACTTATTGGCATGAGACGGGCCCAGGTTGGCCTTGAATTCACCATGTAGTCTGGGCTGGCCTCAAACTCAAAGCAATTCTTCTGTTTCAACCTCCCAGAGTATTCAGTCCTTATTTCATCTAGAATTTCCAAATGGCCAGAAAAACAAACAAAACAAAACAAAACCATGGCTTCCAACATGGCTAGACAGACCAGTCAATACACCATGTGCAAAGCTGATCTCCTCTCTCCCCACCCACCCACTTAAAGCCAAGGTGCCTTTTCATCTGCCAGGCATCAGCATCTTCCAAAGGTAAAGACCTGCTTTCACCTTTACAGAATTCTGAGCATCACCTCCCTGCAAACCTACTCTTGGCTTCTCTCTCATTCCAAGCCAAAGCCTCAACCTGTCCTGCAATGCCCTGTGTGCTCTGGTCTCCAGGCTCCTCCCCATCCTTCCTTCCCCCAAGCTTTCTTTGCCCTCATCTCCTACCATTCTGTCCCTTGCTGCTTCTTCAGCCAAACTGACTTCCTGCCATCCCTGAAAATGCCAAGGATCTTTCTCCCTCAGTCCGCTCCTCTGCTTGAAACGCTCTCTATATGGACTCTCACAGTGAACCACCTCCTCTCAGTCCTCGGCTCAAATACCACCTTCAGGTTGCTGGGGTTCTGGATACAATATTCCAAGAACAGGCCTGGGAGACCAGACTATGCATGTGTGGCACACTGGAAGCTGGTTACTCTGAAACATACACTGGGAGACACACAGGAGTAACCCAAGACAGGGTTCCCCTGTTCAG
Source organism: Rattus norvegicus (assembly GCF_021556685.1). NCBI lineage: Eukaryota > Metazoa > Chordata > Mammalia > Rodentia > Muridae > Rattus > Rattus norvegicus. Next base: position 141,269,174 of record NC_141536.1, read on the forward strand.
CCTTAGCTCATCTGGAGAAAAGCTGTTTTTAAAAAAACATGTCACAAAAGTATTTATTTGTATCAGTTATTGGGTTGCTCTACAACTTTTATTACCTGAGACAATATTTACTCACTATAATTCGTCGCTAAGCTTCCGATCCCTTGAACAGTCACTGTATGAATCCCAAAGCCCTATTACTTCTTTTTGTTTATTTATTTACCTCTTTCTTGGTTTGAGACAGGGTCTCATCATGTAGCCCTGGTGAGAGCTGGCCTCCCACTCCAAGATCTGCCTGTCCCTGCTGGGTGCTGGGATTAGAAGCGTGCGATCCCACACTCAGCCTCCTATTCCTTTATGCAGTTCAGGGTGCTACATAAGCCTCAATCATGAATCTAGCCATTCTTTGAGTTTGTTCTTGTGCACAAATGACTTATTAAAATGTTTGGGGTTTTTGTTAATTTGCCTTATGTCAAGTTAATTCATATTCTAGCTCCTCAACAGGTGAGGGGTGAGCTGTTTTTCATTTCCCTATATCTTGGTTGTTCACTTTTTTGATTATTCTTTAAATTTCATCCATCCATCCACTCACTGGGGATGGGCATGCCATGGAGGATATGGAGGGCAAAGGACAACTTGCACTATTCTTCCCTTCCACCACATGAGAACCAAGGATGTAACTCAGGATATCAGCTTTGATAGCATACACTTTACAAGCTGAATCATCTTGCCAGGTCCTTCGATCACCATTATTAAAGTGCTGCCCTACCCTGCCTTGCTAGGCATTATCTATGAATCTAATTTTCTTCAGAGTTCTTAGTATTAGCTGATACATCTCTCCTCTCCCCCTCTACCCCCCCACATGGTGGGGATAGAGAAAGGTTAATCAAATCTGAGTCCTCTAGAGGAGCAGCAAGAGCTCTTATACACTGAGCCATCTCTCTAGCTTCCAGACTGTAATGTCAATGGACTGCTGTGTATACATTGTGTGTGTGTGTGTGTGTGTGTGTGTGTGTGTGTGTGTACACATTCAGTTTAGCTTGCATCTACGTGTATATGCATATGGGGGCCAGAGGTCAATCCTGGATATTGCTCCTCAGGAGCTACCTACTTCACTGGTCTAGAACTCACACATTAGGCTAGAGTGGCTGGCCAGCAAACCCCAGAAATCCCTTGTCTCTGTCTTCCAGCTCTGGGGTTACAAGTACACATCACTTTGTCTGGCTTTTTTTTCTTCTTTTAAACACAGATTCTGGATTCTAGTGATCAAACCCAAAAGATTGGGTTTTTTTTGTTTGTTTGGTTGGTTGGTTGGTTTGTTTTGTTTTTTAAGGGTATGTGTGTTGAGACCATTTTTCTGCGTATCCTTGGCTGTCCTAGAACTCCCTCTTTGGACCAGCCTGCCTCTGCCTCCCAAGTGTTGGGGTTAAAAGCATGGGCTGGCCCAAACTCTTATGCTAACACAGCAAACATTTTACAGACTGAGCCTCAGCCTTCATTATTTTTGTCTCTCTACCAGAACGAGCTACATGAGGCAAAAACTTAGTTCTGTTTAGTATTTGTTCGTTTGTTTAGTACTGAGTTTAGCAGAATAGAGGCTCAACATCTGGGCTAGAGGAGGCTTCCACCATTATTATTCTGGTTTGATAAGGTCTCTTTCATCAGTGACTGCTATACCTAAGACCTGTGCTCTGGGCTGAGATAACCAGTGTGAACAAGATGTGGACTCTGCCTCAACTCCTCACACAGTACAGCTGTTAGAAATGCCTTCTCTGCACCAACTTACACCAACAGCTTCCTTCCTTCATACAAAGTGCAGGGATCCTGTACAGATGCTGAGTATCAAGCTGGTGGCAATTTGTCCCACTAAGTGAAACAATGGCCCAGTGGGAGTGGGGAAGACAGACTGAGCTGCAGGGACAACAGGATCCCAAGTGATTCCTTCAAGAAAAGAGGAGTTGTAGGGAAGACCCTGAAGACTTTGGTAAGAGCCTGGGGATGAAATCTTGATAGATTGGTTGTTGAGGATGTTGTTTCTGCTGAAAGGCAGACTGGGAGTCACCTTTAAATCAAAGAACACTAACCCAGACAAAGCAGCAACTGCAAAAAGCAAGACCTTTGAGGGTAGGCTGAGGGCTGGGGAAAACCAGGAGGCTGGGCACAAGAGAAGGATTTAAGACCACTGGCCTTAGGACAAGAGAGGGAGAGGGGTTCGGCTTCTGCTGGGAGAGGGGTTCAGCTAATAATACTGCTTCACACAGCCCAAACAAAATTGGTGGTTGCCCACAAGAAAGTCAAGAAACTCCTCCAGGTTCCACTGGGGCACCCTAAAAATACCTGGGTAATTCTCAAGCAGAAGACGAGGAGCTCCGTGTGGCTGCTGGGGATGTTGCTTTAGGGAGTCTGGAAAACCCTACGATGGCAAAGGAGTTTCAAGAGCCACCCAAAAAGGGACACCGAAAAGAAGTAGGTGTCCAAGGGGGAGCCCCTGAGACACTTTACTTCATTTGGAGACCTGAATGAGATTACTAAGAATTTCGGTGTTGGGGTTTCTGATGGGGCTTCCCCCAAGAAAACCACAAAACTGCCGAATTTGCAAATGGAGCTGATGTGCTTCAGTTAAGCACAGTCCATCTCTCTATTACACTGAAGAAGCCAGAACAGGTAAGAGAGCTGCAGCTTGGGAAAGGCCAAGTTAGGTACTCTCCCCAGTACCACTCGTTCACTGCTCCTAACCATGGTGTTTCCATTGGGCAAAGGGTATCTCCAGGGCTGGTTAAACCAAAGTGACTGGCTCACTTGGAGTATCACCCACATTCAAAGTAAAAAACCCCAAAAGAGTTTCATCCCATGAGGCCTAGGTCTCAGTGAACAGGCTGTTTCCTAAGGTGTAACTCCAGGGGGTAAAGTTCAGAGCCTAGAGAGAGGAAGCTCATTCTGGGGAAGAAGTGCATCCACCCTACAATTAAGGTTAGGGAAGGGCTTTTATTCTGGCAGTTGGGTATCATTATTCGATTTTACAGGTAGGAGAGACAAAAGACAAGAGACACAAACAGGTAGACATCTTCCCAGGTGACTCAGGCAGGCTGGCAGTGTTATGGCCAGAGGCTGGAGTTCCAATCCTTAGAGCATCACCCTACAATTGACAGAGATTCTAGAGCAGGCCATCTGTCTCCTTGCACACATGCCACTCTCAATGACTGACAAGGAAAACACTAACATGAAGCCCATCGTGACTGGGCAAACTCCTGATGCCACTCTACACTTGCCGCGCCTGAGTTTTACTGGTACTACAATTGGAGGTGTCCACACATTTGGGCACTGTTCTCAGATAGCTGAACGATGCTACCATTGCAGCATGGAATGAGCACCTTCTACAGACAGGCTTTTCTCAGCCCCACAGTAGCCGAGCGTCTATGCTAGTCTGTCGGGATTATTACTTCCCCAACAAGGCATGGAAGGAAGAGTTTGGACTCTGAAATCAGGCCAACCTCAATTTAAGATACTACGTTGGCGGAGAAACATTTAAGCTCAGTCATTTAGCCACTGGGAGCTTTGTGTACAACCTGGGAATAAATTCACCTACCTTGGAAAGTTACTGTTTGGAACATATGCATGACCACATATTTCCATGATGGAGAGATAGTGTCTAGCTTAAGCTAGCCCTAGTACACTGCTTGCCTTATAGTAGCTGTTCAGTAAATTTGCTTCACTAAGTAAAAGATAAAACACATGAAGTACTCAAGGTACAAGAAAGGCAAAGTTCTTTACCCTTTCCTAAAGGAATGCTAATCCAGAGCGTACCCTGAGTGGACTACTTGAATTCTAAGACTTTATAGCTGCAGCGTTCAGGGCAGTTAGGGGATGCCACTGCAGCAGCATCTGCACAGCTCTGAGGAGACTGTACCTAAAAGGACATGGGCAGGCATCTACCAGGGCTCAAATAACACCAAGTGCAATGTTCCTTGGCCCCCCCACCCCATCTCAGGGGAAGAAATGGTTCTGCCATAACCCGCTCTTCTGCACACATTCTCTGCTTACCAAGAGCAAGTGGCAGGTTACCAGGTATGTTGCCCAACAGGCTCTGGAGATTCTTGAGTGAAGAGGCATTGGAAGGTGGAATTTTAATCAGTGGAGAGCTAATGAATTTGCCCCCAAGCTGCTGCCTTAGGTAGGTTTAGCATTTTTTCCAGGTGATTGGAACATGCAATCTGGGGCAGCTGGCAGTCCTCAGGCCCCAATAGCCTCTGCAGACAAGAGGCTCCCTGGCCCGGCAGGCCTCCTCCATGTGACCACTGTTTGTAGCTGGCAAGACCCTACCTGTTGTTAGGACCACTCAGTCAGCTAAAGGCAGGCTGCACGCCACAGAGGCAAAGGGCCCACGTCTACTTGGAGATGCTTCAGAGGGTGTGTCTGAAGCACTGGAATTCTGCCCCTCCTATAATCAGCTGAACAAATATTTGCCCCAAAAGAGAATCAAAGCAAGAGAGAATGAATAGAAGAGGTCACAGCACAAACCAACAGGAACAATTTAATCATTTATCTCCCCAGGGAGTTCATTTACAGATTGGCTTTCAAGTCTGGCAATCCTTAGCTCAAGGGAACCCACCTCTACCTCAGCCAACTCTACGCTGGTCATCTGACCTCTACTGACAAGTGACCTCCTTGCCTTTACAAGAGCTACTGGAGGGAAGAGGGGTGAAGTTTCAAAGAACTGGGAAACTAGAGACAGGATGGGGTCTCAGGGCAAACCCAGGAGGTCTCTTGCCCCGCCCTAGACCCAGCCTAGGAACAACCAAATTCTTGACATTCCGGGAGTCCATGGTGCATGGTCCCTTCCACCTCACTTCCTTCAATGGATGACTTATTTTCCAGTCTGTCCATTCTCTACATGTTGAGGGGACAGAATACATCTCAGAAGTCGCATTCTCCCCTATTCCAGAATGGAGTTCCCTCCGAACGGTAAATGCCTACCACAGTGGTCACCAGTAAGGGCATTCTCACCTCTATCTCACCCTGGTGAGCACAAGGGTGAGCAGAAGAAAAGGCACTCACTGGTGTCAGCTTCTGCTCGCTTTATCTTTAAGAGTCACAACAGTCTGTGAGAAGCTGAGGCCCCAGAAGGTAAGTCAGCCTGACCAAGGTCACATGGCCAGTTAAGTGACAGGGTCAGGACTCACACCCACATCCAGTCTGTCACCAAATCTTAATTTCCTATGGAGCCTCACAGACCTGGTTCGTGCTCTGCCAGCAGCAAACAGTGCTTTAGTAAAGAGGCCCCAGGGCCCTGAGCAGAAAAACACTGGGCAGAGCAGCTGGAGATCCCCAACTGATCCAGGGCAGTGAGGTACAAAGTCCTGGGGCACAGCAAGGGCTCCCCAAACAAGCCAACCATGGTGAAAATGAACTTAGGGGCACAGCACAAACACAATTGGCTCAGACCACCTTCTCTAAAATCAGACAATATTCAGCCAGTCAAGCCAGTGGGGCTCCTGCCTGACCAAATGGTCTGAATAGCATGCATGCGAGCACACAGGAGCCTGGGGTTATCAGCTCTGCAGTTCCTCCAGGTATTATATTCCTCCCCCCAGCCAAGGTGACCCATTACGTGAGAGTGAGCAGAACACAGGGAGAACTTGCTACTCTCCTAGGTTTTAAGCCAAGTAAACACACAGGCTGTTTTTCTTTGCCGAGAAATTGGAACAAAACTATGAAACTGCGGGGCCACAAGGGTAGCCAGAATGAAAAATACAGGTTCCTTAAAAACAGGGTCATCAATATTCCCAAAGTTAACCCCTGGTATTAAAGTGAAGCCAGGAATGTCTCCTGAATAATCGATATCTTCAACAACCATGCCAGGAGACCAAAAAGGGCAGTTAGGGATCTCCACAGAGGAGAGACACACAAGGGGCGGACACACAAGGGGCGTGGTTCTTACCCAGCCGCCGTTCTCCTGGATCCAAGGCTCTAGGTGGTCATTCAGGTAGGTGGCCATCCAACTTGCAATCCGACTCACCAATACCTGCATCTCCTTGTCTACGCTTTCCACGCACAGTGCCCCGCCAAAGGAGAAGAAGGCCACAATGCGACCCCAGTTTACCCCATCCCGAAAGAGTTCATTCACTACCTGTTCAAAGCTCTGATATGCTGTCCCTGGGGTTATATGAAGCTGGGATGTTAGATCACTGAATGCTCTCCGGTACCGCAGTTCAAACTCATCGCCAGCCTCTCTCAGCGCTTGCTTCACTGCTGCCATGGGGATTACCTCCCGCGCATCCAAACTGCTGCTGTGGCCAGTGGCTCCATTCACCGCGGGGCTATCCGCCAGGTGCCAGGATGGGTTGCCATTGATGGCACTGGGGGTCTCCCTTTCTGGTTCAGTTTCTTCTGGGGCTTCAGTCCTGTTCTCTTCGACATCGCTAAACTGACTCCAGCTGTATCCTTTCTGGGAGAGCTTGTAGGAGAGAAAGTCAACCACCAGCTCCCGGTTGCTCTGAGACATTTTTATAATAGAGATGGGCTCAACCAGTCCATTGTCCAAAACACCTGCTCACTCACTGGGTCTGCTCTGTGTTTAGCGATTCTCTTCCAGGATCCAAAGCCAAGATAGGGTTCTGAAGAGAGAGAAAGAGCTTCAGGAGAAAATTTTAATATGCATGTCATTTACCTTACAAAATCCCCATTCCTCCCCCAGTTACCAGAATTGGTTTCTTTGTGGCTCTTATGAAGGTCTGAGTCCAGGTTCTAAGAGACTTCAATGAAGTCAAATTGAAAGGACCAGCAAGCTTTGAATTGTTTCATCAGCCTCTTTTTACTACAACCACCCACCCCCTTTTCTCCGAAATGCCTTTCTCCAAAAGTCACCCCCATTGGCACATCCCCACCACCACCACCTACATTCAAATCTATCTCCGGCGACAGAGAGCAGGTGCAGCCCCCGGAAGGTCTTTTGTATCATAGGTCGGGAGGAGGTGGTGGCTGGGTCGCCGGTAACTCAGCAAAAAACCCCGGTCCCGGCCGGGATCATGCGACCTGGTAGGCAGGCCAGAGGAATTGCGAAGCTTAGGAACCTGCCCCCTCGCTTGCTTCCTCCATCGCCCAGATCGAGGGCGGCCTCTCTGCTCCGCAGCCTCCAGCCACCCGGGAGCCCAACCCCCTCGCTCTAGCACGCCCCTTGGCTCTCGCCTCCTACTGGGAGCCAGGAGAACTCTCCCGGAGGTATGGGTTTAGTGTAATTTCCCCCCACCCCTCCTTTCTTTCTTTCTATTTAAGTACCAGCCCTGGATGAGGCTTCCGAAACCCTAAAGGGACTTCTCAGTGAATCTCAAGGTTTCGCGCAGGGACGCGGGGAGGGGGAGACGGCCTCGGATCTGCGATCTGATTTCGGAAAGACCACTCCCGGGCCTTTCCAAGAGGAGTAGGCTGGAGACCCCCCACAAACACCGCTAGTTGTCTTTGAATTCCCCAAAGGCTCTGGACATAGCACTGGGGGACTGCCAGGTCCTCCATTCCGCGCCCGGACACAATGGCCGCCGGCACCCCGCACAAAGACGGGGTGAGAGGGAGGCGCTGAGCCCCGCCACTGGCCAGGAAGAAGGGTTGAGGCTCCCACAGCGGAGACCTCGTTTTCTTGAGACCCGACCCAAGGCGGCCTCCTGGAGCCCCCTGCAGGGCTCCAGGACCGGAGGCCGCTACGCGTTGGAGCCCCGGGTGGGTGGGCTGAGGCCTCGCTTACTGCTCGCGCTCCCCTAGGCCGGGTACCCGCCGAGCCACCGCCCCGTTGCTAGGCAACCGCCCTCCCTCAGGGGCGCCCCCTAGACCTCTCTGGAAGGAGGGGTCTCGCCCCGCGGCCCGCCCCAGCTTAGCCAATCCGCGGGTCGAGTCGGCACGGAAGCGGGACGGCCAAGGCTCCCATTGGGCGAAGCGCCTGTCAGGCACAGGGGAGGCGGCGCCCTCACCTGAGAGCCCAGCGAGCCGTGGGGGGCCACATCCCCCCTTCATCGGCCCAGTGGCTTCCAGATACGAGGGCGTTTTGCGGCTGGGAAGTACGCCGCGGACTTGGGTTGGCCTACCTGGCTGACTGCTCGTGCCGAATCTCCCGGAGAAGCCGGCCTCAGTTTCCCCTGAAGAGACCGGGGGAACTTGCAAGCGCAGTCACTTCCGGTGCCGCGGCAGCGCGCGCGAGCCCGAGACGCAAAAGGAGTGCGCGCCAGGAGGGACTGGCGTTGAGACGTGGGAGAGCAGCGCCCCCTGGCGAGCGATTTGAGGAAGCGCAGGCGCATGGAACGCTAATGGTTCACATTCCATCAATCTAGTTCCTTCATCCATCTATCCGTTTGTATACTACAGAAAAAGTGCTTTTTCCTGGGTGTCCGACATCGGACAGGTTTCCCAACTTGTGTATTTCCCCCCCTCACTTTACAAATAGACAGCAGCATTGACCTTTCATTGACTGTGTATCGATATTACTTGAAAAGTCTGAAGACTAGAAAGCCTTTGGATTGTTGAAGACGGTTATGAACGAGGCAAGGCAAGGTCTCTGTTTTTGTTTTTTGTTTTTCTTTTCCTTTTTTCGGAGCTGGGGACCGAACCCAGGCCTTGCGCTTGCTAGGCAAGCGCTCTACCACTGAGCTAAATCCCCAACCCCAAGGTCTCTGTTTTTATGAAGACTTATACCTTAGGGGTGGAGGCAATATCCAACTAGGAAAATACGCAAGGTAAACTCTAAGGGGAGAAAATCCTGACATTGTGATAATCATGGTGAAACGAGATTTGCTTTAGAGTGAATGAGTGAATGATCCTTTTAAAAATGCAAACCCCGGGGCTGGGGATTTAGCTCAGTGGTAGAGCGCTTACCTAGGAAGCGCAAGGCCCTGGGTTCGGTCCCCAGCTCCGAAAAAAAGAACCAAAAAAAAAAAAAAAATGCAAACCCCGACTCTGGCTGGCCAGTGCAGTAGAAAGACATTTATTTACACCATCTCGAACTATGTAGCATATGTTTGTTTGTGAGCCCAGCCTTTAACAACTGAGCCACCTCTTCTGTCTCGCTATTATACACAGTTTTTGTGTTGCTGGGGATCAAACCCAGAGCTTTGTGCATGGTAGTCAGGCTTTCTACCGGATAACTCTAGCAGTAACTCAGTTTTTCAAAAGTTTATTTTATTTTGGGGTATGTGCACGTGAGTGTGGGTGTGTATGGGCCACCATGTTTATCTGGAGGTCTGAGGACAACTTTTAGGAGTAAATCGTGTTCAGGAGTGGAACTCCCATCCTCAGCTGGTGAGGCAAGTTCATTCTTCTTATACGGGGTCTAGTTATGTAGCTGTTTAACTTGGGCTGCCCTTGACCTTGAACTCATAGCAGCAGTTCAGCTTCTGTGGACTGAGAGCTACTGGGATCTCAGCCTCCTGGTGTGCAGATGTCCACAACGTACCACAGGCGCTCTCTTTTCTCTGCTGATTCCTGACTGTGGAACAACATGGCATCAGGAAGAAACTGCTCCTCCACACATCACCTGTCAGTCTGGAGATAGCAACTCACCGTCCTCCGAAGACGTGGCAGAATACACTGTTGGCCACAGAGTTCATTCCACCCTTTTAGGAAACCCCTTGACTGACTGTGTGGTGGAGAGCTGAGCCCGTGTGGGAGCGGACACACCAGAATTGTTTCAATCTCGTTATCTTCTCTGAGCCGCAGTCATCTCAGGTGGGTGTAATTAAACCAGCCGAAGGAGGCAGAGACTAAGAGAAATTAAGAAATTACCTGAAGTAAGAAAGATTGTGTGTGTGTAAGCAGGGGTGGCTATGAGACAAAAAAGAGAGGTGCTGGATCGGAATGGACCCAGGCTAGTCTAAATCCAAAGTCATGAACTGCTTTGGGATCTCTCTCGGGATCCAAATGGCGTGCGTGTGTGTGTGTGTGTGTGTGTGTGTGTGTGTGTGTGTGTCCTTCACCACTTCACCTCTGTTGGCCTCACGTGTTCCCCTGTTAGCAAAGAGAGCAGGCAGGTCTCCGGCTTTACTGCTATGGCCTGAAGGTTAAATGAGGGATAGGAGCTGTCCACCATCCTATAAAGATGCTTGCCCATTAGCCTGACCGCTGGACTTCCATCTTGGAATCCACATACTGAAAGGAGAGAACTAACTCCAAATTGTCCCCCCCCCCTCCAGCCCCTGATAAGGTGTATACATGCATGCTCGCACCCACGTATGCACGTGTTAGATCATGGGACCTGGTCTGTCACTCCCTTCCCCTCCTGCTGCTCTATTGTAAGGCTGTTAACAGGAATTTGTAAATAAATATGCTGTTGTATTTCTTCCCTGAGCCATAGCCAGGCCCCTTAGCTTCTAGCTTTGTAAAGGTTAAGCGATGTCTCTTTCTCTCTGTTTTCTCTGGCTGTTTTGCTCTTGGTTTTTTTCTCATTCTCTTTCTCTTCCCCTCCCTCCTCCATAGCAGCTCTTTTACCCATTTACCTTAAGCTACCTCCTTAGTATTTCTATGATGGCCTCTCGTCAGCACTGCCGAGATGCCTCTGGTGTGATCCTTAGTGCTCTCAAATCTCCCCACCGTAAGGCCTGACTGCGGCCTAGGGATGTGTGCTCACCCTCTTTCGTGCTCATAGTCAGAGGGTAATTTTAAATCAGCTCCGTCCCCAGACCAGACCACTAATAACCTTTTCTTCTTAACAAATAAATGGGGTATTTTGTTTTTCGAGACAGGGTCTCTCTGTCTAGCACTGGCCTTGAACTCATAGAAATCTGCCTGCCTCTGCCTCCCAGGCCACCTGGTAAGTAAGTGTATTTTTTTTAAAAGGGACTTGTACAAATGTCTAACCCATTATAACCAGTGATTCAGTCTTTGGTGACTGATTTTATTTGATCAATGGGTATTATGTGGGGTAGGAGAGATGGCTCAGTGGTTTAGAGCACTTATTTTGCTCTTTCAGAGGACCAAGATTCAGGTCCCAACATCCACATAGTGGCTCACAACCATCTGTAACTCCAGTCCCAGGGGATGTGACCTCCTCCCCACTACACAGGCATGCATGTGGTACACTACGCGTGCAGGCAAAACACTCATACATATAAAATCTAAAGAAAAAGAGAACCTTAGTGATCCGGAGATCAGAGAGCAATGTTAGAGGGTAGGTTTTTTTTCCCAACTTGCTTGTTTTCTTTGTTTTTGAGGCAAGGTCTCATTGTCCTGGCTTCTGCTTCCCACCCTGCTGTCAGAGTGTTCTGACTGGGATTACACATGTACACATGTAAATGGCCAAACTGGCTTGTATGTGTGGGTTCTGGGGATCAAATTTATGGTGTTAGGGTTGAGTGCTGTTACCTGCTGAGCCATCTCACTGGCCTGGTTTTCTAAATTTTTTTTCTTTTTTCTTTTTTTCGGAGCTGGGGACCAAACCCAGGGCCTTGTGCTTGCTAGGCAAGCGCTCTACCACTGAGCTAAATCCCCAGCTCCCTAAGTTCTTAAAAACAAAGAAAACCAAACCAAACCCACGGAGCACCGGTAGCTCTGGTGCCACACCTTTAGTCTGAGCACTCGGGAGGAAGAAGCGAGTGGGTCTCTGTGTGTTTGAGGCCAGCCTGGTCAACAGAGTCAGACCATGTCTTTAAAAACAAAACAAAACAAAACAGAAAGCTAGAAACCTAGAAACATTAACTTTATAGGGATACGTCATCATTTAATCGCCCATTTCCCGCCTTGGGGAACATTTAGGTAGTTTCCAATCTTTTCCCATTAAAAATAATACTATAATTTGTCTTATCTGTGTTCTGCATATGTTGGCATTTGTAAGATAAAAATTCCTTTTTTTTTTTTTTTTTTTTTTTGGGTTCTTTTTTTCGGAGCTGGGGACCGAACCCAGGGCCTTGTGCTTCCTAGGTAAGCGCTCTACCACTGAGCTAAATCCCCAGCCCCAAAAGTTCTTTTCTTTTTTTTTTTTTTAAGATAAAAATTCCTAGAAGTCCAATTATCAGCGTATGAGCAGATGAGTCTGTTTTGACCTTAATAAATATTAGCAAAGTGTTCTGTATAGCAATTGTCGTAGCTTCATTAGTAAAGTGTGCTGTGTCAGCTCTTTACATGGCAAGATCACAGTGTATTATGAAGTGTGTACACGTGGGCACTCGTGTGTTGGTGGGAACCCAAGCTCTCACACAGCAGATGAACTTTTTATTGCTGTGCTCTACCTCCAGCCTTGTCCAGTTTTGTTTGTTTGTTTTATTTTGTTTTAATCCTTGCCAGTTATGGGTAGGTTAAAACTGAAAGGCATCTAGACCTATAATCTCTGGAGTTCAAGGTCATCATCCTCTGAGCAAAAGATGTTCCAGTCCTGCCTGTATTACAAGAGGCCCTGCACGTATTAATTAGCAGCCCTCAAAATTTAGGCAACACAAAACAATAACAAAACACCACAGAAAAGCAATCTTTCATTGACTGTTGCTGTGAGTGGGCTGAACAATTTATTATGCTTTTTTTTTTTTTTCTTTTCCGAACCCAGGGCCTTGCGCTTGAATTTATTATGCTTTTAGTTGTGGTAAATGTTCTCATGTTGCTTGTCTTTTTGTTGGCTTTTCTTTTTTTTTTTTTTTTTTTTTTTTTTTTTTTGGTTCTTTTTTTCGGAGCTGGGGATCGAACCCAGGGCCTTGCGCTTCCTAGGTAAGCGCTCTACCACTGAGCTAAATCCCCAGCCCCTTGTTGGCTTTTCTATTCAACTTCTTTTTCTTATTTTTTAAAGATTTATTTGCTGTTGTCTGCTGATGTGATGGCACACGTCTTTAATCCTAGTACTTGGGAGGTGGAGGCGGGCAGATCTCTAGGCCAGTCTGGTCCACAGCATGAGTTCTAGGACAGCCAGAGTTGGACAGAGAAATCCTGCCTTGGAAAACAACAACAACAACAACAACAACACAACAACAACACAACAAAACGTGTATATGTAGGGTTGCTGGTTTTTATTTTAGTTTTTTATTTTTACTTTATTTCTTTCTTTCTTTGTTTGTTTTTTCAAGACAGGGTTTCTCGTGTAGCCCTGGCTGTCCTAGAACTTAACTCTGCAGACCTGGTTGGCCTCAAACTCATAGAGATCTGCCTGTCTCTGCTTCCCGAGTGCTGGGATCAAAGTCATGCACCACTACCACCCAGCTTGGAAGACTTTGAGAGCTACTTACTGTTGTGCTCTAGGCAGTTTCATGAAATATTCCCTTACTTAGGAAGATTTGGGTGGTTTCTAATTCTGAAACTATTGTATAGTGCAGCAGACTGGGCACTGATTTCCTTATATCTGTTCTTGGCCTCCGCCTTCAGTGATGCCAAAAATTGCGGGTGGAGTAGACCACACATGCCCCATGTTTCTTGCCAGCACTAAAAATCTGCTTCAGTGATTTCAGACCTCCTTGCCTCCTGATCATCTAGGAAGGGCATTTGCACTGAGTTCTAGACCTCAGCGGATATAGAAGAAATAACAGGCACGGAGTCCCGTGGGCCAGGCTCACTTCTTAATTTGGAAGGACTTGGGCCTTCTGGTATGAACCAATGAATGGTTCTGCTCATTCCTTCATTCGTTCTTTCCATCAGTCACTGTTTGCCAGGGATTGAACACACAGGCTGGAACATACAGAGGTTGCACCTTCCCTGTAAACAAAGGTACCCTTTGTTCCCGGCTGAGCTTGACTGATCCCCAGCCCTGCATGCACCTGCTGGTTCAGTGCTGCATGTCCACGGGGCAGCCATGGCTTAGGCAGACCTTGCTCTTCCTTGTCTACTGCCTGTATCCAACCCGGCCAGTCTCTTCATCCTGACAAACGTCCTCAGGACAAACCAGCATGTGTTACATAGCTCACCTCCTAAGTTACTACGTCCCTTACAGTTACTTATCTCTCATGTTTGAGATCTGTCTATTCACTAGAATGTCAGCACCATAAGGACAGAGATTGGGGTCACCTTCCTCCTTCCTTTCTTCCTCTTTTTCTTCCCAGCCCTTCCCCCAGCCCCTATAAAGAAACATTCATTCTTGGCTAAAAATAAGAGAAATAGGAAATAAAGCTGGGCTTGGTGGCACACCTCTAATACCGGCACTTCGGAGGTAGAGGATCTCTAAGAATTTGAGGCCAGCCTGGTCTACACATTGAGTTCTGGGTCAACCAGGACTAAATAGAGAAACCCTCTCACTATGTAGACCAGAATGACCAGTAATACCTGTCTCCCTGGACTGAACGAAGTTAAAGGCATGTGTCACTGTATTAGGCATCATGGCTGGCCTTTTAATACATGCCAATTTCCCCGTATAATGGCTAAACCCGTCTCTATCACTACTCTGTCTGCCTGTCTATCTATCTAACTATCTATCAATCTATCTATCTACCACAATGAATTTAAAGGTGTATTGAATAAGAGGGAGGACTATACTTTTCCTGCCCATCCCCAAATTCTACCTCTACTTAATTTTTTTTTTTAAACAGGGTTTCTCAGTTTAGCCTTAGCTGTCCTCTCTCTGTAGACCAGGCTGGCCTAAAACTCTCTGAGATTCATCTGTCCTAACCTGAGTGCTAGGTGTGCACCGCTGCAGCCAGGCTAAAAGTGATATTTTTAAATTTTATTTTATTATGTGTGTAAAAGTGATATTTTTAAATTTTATTTTATTATATGTATGGGTGTTTTACCTACATGTTTATCTGTGTACCGTGAGAGAGCCTGGTGCCTGCAGAAGCCAGAAGAGAGCATCAGATCTCTTGAAGGTGCAATTACAGTTAGTGACTCCATGTGCTTCTGTGTGGATGCTAAGTGTCAAACCCAAGTCCTCTGGAAGAGCAGCGAGTACTCCTGATCACTGAGCCATCTCTCCAGCCTTGGCCACTACTTTTAAAAACATGCTGACTGTAGATGTATTTTCAATGTTCAATGTATTTGTATGTGTGTCTGTGACTCTATGTCTGAACAGGTCGGAGGAGAACATCAGATCTCCTGGAACTGGAGTTACAGGCAACCGTGCATCTCTGGATATGGTGCAAGGAATCAGACTTAGTCCTTTGGTAGAGCCACAAGTGCTGTTTCCGTTGAGTCATCCCTCCAGCCCCTCTACTACAACTAGTGACCAGCAGACTGAGTGGAACCATGAGAGAAGATGGCAGAGGAGAGCCTGACACCAAGAGGCCAGGAGAGTGGGAACCAGGAGTGACTGCCAAGAGGCCAGCTCAGCCAAAATGACTGAGTTACGTAGGAGTCAGAGGAGCTGCGGGAAGGATGGGGTCTTAAAGCCCAGTTACTGGGCTGGAGAGTTTTGGGTATCGGGTAGGGTTTGCCAGCTAGGAGGACCCTATAGCAGGTAGACTGGCAGCCAGTGTCCACCTTGATATGTTAAAAGGCATCTCAGTCTTTTGTCATGGGGTTGAGACCTAACAGCACCGGACAAAATCTTATTCTTATACTGGGCATGCCTGTACCCTCAGGACTCAGAGGCAGGGTCTTGCTGGTTGCCCAAGCTGGTCTGGGACACACGGACCTACCTTAAGCTCCCGAGAGCTGGGACTGTAGGAGAGTGCCACCGTGCCAGGCTTCTTCTTAGTCTTTGGTGTCCTGAAGATATTCTCCTGAGAACTGCCTGTTTTCACTTTTGTCATGGTTTCAATATGGTTGGTCAAGGGAGTGGCACTATTTAGAGGTGTGGCCTTGTAGGTGTGTCACTGTAGGTGTGGGCTTTAAGACCCTATCCTAACTGCCTGGAAGTCAATCTTCCACTAGCAGCCTTCAGATGAAGATGTAGAACTCTCAGATTGGCCCATACCATGGCTGCTTCGAAGCTGCCATTCTCCCACCTTGGTGATAATGGACTGAACCTTTGAAGCTCTAAGCCAGCCTCAATTAAATGTTGTCCTTATAAGACTTGCCTTGGTCATGGAGTCTGTTCAAAGCAATACAACCCTAACTAAGACAACTTCTTTTTTTTTTTCTGTTGAGTTTTGTCCTGTGTCACACAAATTTTTATTTTATTTTTTAAATCCTCATGGCTGGGCATGATGGTGCATGCCTTTAAATCTCAGCACTTGTGAGGCAGAGGTAGATGGATCTCTATGTGTTCAAGGCCAACCTCGTCTACATAGTAAGTTCCAGGAATGTCAGAGCTACACAGAAAAACCCTATCTAAAAAAACAAAACAACAACACAAACCATGTGTCTGTATGTCTGTCTGCCAAGAAGGTTTCAGATTCCTTGGAGTTACAGGTGGTCATAAGCCACCAACATAGGTGCTGGGAATCAAACTCAAGTCCTAGCAGAAGAAGCCATCTCTCCTCCTTCCACAGGTTCTCTTTCTTTTATTTAAGAATTGTATATTCTGATTTCTGTTTGTTCCATGTAAGTACTTTACCCACATCGTGTATTGACAGGGGCAGACAGGAGCATCGGCAGGTGGTTACTCCCGTGTTACTGTTATCATTTGGGCCTTCTGTAAGGCCTCATCTGTACAAACGTTACAGACTTCTGACAGCCTAGGAAGAAATGATACCTTAGCCTTTTCTTATGGCTGGCATTATAGCTTCCAAGCAGGCCTGAACTGTATACTTTGCTCAGGCCTTGACAGTATAGGGTGTTATAGCTCTGGAGGTCTAGCAAGTCGAGACTCCTTATTGGAACTTGACACTGGCCACAGCTCTTGGCTTGGGGGCTGAGACATTTGGCTTCAAAGACTTCACTGCTCTCTGGAACTCTTCCAGCACCCAGGGCCTGCAGTCTCTCCTTGAACTGCTCAGTTGCTTCAGCTGTTGAGCAGCTGGCAGCCTAACCATCTTTGCAGCTGGCCTGTTCAGTTGTTGCTGCCACTGCCCCTCCACTGTGTCATTGTGCCACACCATCTCTGTACTGCTGCCATGATTCAGTCTCTGCTGCTTCAATTTTTGTGTTCTCAGCTCAGCCCACACCAATGAAGGTAGACAAGAAAAGGCTGTTCAAGAAAGGCCTCTTCTAGGCCTACAGTTACGACACCAGGGGAGGCAGTGCAGGGAGGACCTTCTGGTCCATCCATTAGCACTGGCAGCTTGCTTATAAGAAGAGGTATTTGTCCAATCACAGTGTGCCTCTTCAACAGTCACATAAAGCCCTCTGCTAGACCATCGGGGCAGTGATCTTCTAGCCTGGGTGACAAATGGATACAGGGTCATCTAGAGTTCACTGAGGCTTGTGATAGCAAAGTGTTTGGTACAAATGGAAACAGCCCTAGAAGGCGCTGCGCCTTCAGGAAGCAGAGTAAGCGGCTGTGACCACAGTCCTATAACCTTCTCATGGCATCTGTGTAGTGTTTCAGAACTGCTGGTGCTGGTGCAGGAGCATTCCGGTCATTTGACTGACAGTTCTTTTACTCACGGAGGCCAGGATATCAGGGGAGAGTCCAGCGGTTACCTGCAGTTTAAGAACTCCAAGTAGCAACTGTCCTTTGCTTATTTATAGGAACTCGGACATGGAGAATGCTCACAATAGGCAGTAAGTGAAGGGCCATGCATGGTGGCTCACACCTTTAAGTTCAGTTCTTAGGAGGCAGAGGCAGGCAGATCTCTGAGTTCAAAGCCAGCCTGGTCTACGAAGATCTGATGGCCTCTGCCTCCTGAGTACTGGAATTAAATGGACGAGCCACCATCCCCAGCTAACCTTGGGACCTCTTATAAAGAGAAACATTTAATTGGGTCTGGCTTACAGTTTCATACATTTAGTCAACTAGTGTCAGGACGAGAAGCCTGGTGGGATGTAGACAGAGATGGTGCTGAACAGGTAGCTGAGATCTGCAGGCTGAGGAAGAGAGAGACACTGGACCTGGCTTGAGCATTTGAAACCCCAAAGCCCCCCCCCCCCAGTGATGCACTAACTCCAATAAGCCCCCCCCCTCCTAATCCTTGTCAGGTAGCACATTTGAATGACCAAGTATTCAAACCTAGGAGGCTGTCAGGGCATTCTTATTCAGGTTTAGAGCTTGTACTTAGGGGCAGAAAGGACCCAGGCGTAGTTTTTAAACAAAATCTCAATTGTTCAGTTTTATCAATGAAGACGTGGGAGCCAAATGCCGAGCGAAAGCCTGCTAGCTCAGGCAGAAAAAGTACCCAGCTATTTGACCTTCCTCCTCAGCCAACGTCCCAGAAGGAATGCCCTTCTCTCCTGATGTTTTAAGAAACCTTCCCCAACTAGATGTCCGTCCCTTCTACTTTCTGTCTATTCTGTCCTCTTGACTCCCTCTTATTCTCTACGGTATTTTCTTTCTTTCTTTCTTTTTTTTTTTTTTTTTTTTTTTTTGGTTCTTTTTTTCGGAGCTGGGGACCGAATCCAGGGCCTTGCGATTCCTAGGTAAGTGCTCTACCACTGAGCTAAATCCCCAGCCCCTCTACGGTATTTTCTTAATAATCTTATGTTCACTTCCTGTCAACTGGTTGCTTGTTCCAACTCTCAAACTATGGTTGATTTTGTTTAATCCTGTTAACAGTATCCAAGCAGAAAGCTCTTGGATTAAAGGCGTGTGCTAAGGCTGAGCCACACTTCAACAGCAAACAGTTTTCCCAGTAAATAAAAAAAAAAATCTCTGGGTTCACAGCGTGATCAAATATCCTGTAACACCCAAGTTTGGTTTCTAGCACTCCTATTGGGTGCTCACAATCACCTGTAACTCCAACCCCAGGGGCTCTGCAGGCCCCTGCACTCACAGGTACACATCTGCCCAATGTACCCAATTAAAAATTAATCCTAAAGCCGGCTGCTGGTGGTGCATGCCTTTAATCCCAGCTCTTTGGAGGCAGAAACAGGTGGATCTCCATGAGTTCAAGGCCTGTCAGATTGAATTCCAGCACAGCTAGCTTTACACAGAGAAACCCTGTTTTGAAAAACAAAACAATCAAACAAAAAGTCTTAAGAAAGGAAAGAACTTCATCTGCTTGCCATCGTGGGACCTTTTGCTATGTCCCACCCTGCTTAGAAGTGCTAGGAGAGGGCTGGAGAGATGGCTCAGCGGTTAAGAGCACTGACTGCTCTTCTAGAGGTCCTGAGTTCAAATCCCAGCAACCACATGGTGGCTCACAACCATCTGTAATGGGATCCGATGCCCTCTCCCGGTGTGTCTGAAGACAGTTACAGTAAACTCATATACATAAAATAAATACATCTTAAAAATATTAAAAAAAAAGTGCTAGGAGAGGGCTGGAGTGATGGCTCAGTGGTTCAGAGCACTGACTGCTTTTCCAGAGGTCCTGAGCTCACTTCCCAGCAACCACATGATGGCTCATAATCATCTGTAATGGGATCTGATGCTGTCTTCTGGTGTGTCTGAAGACAGCTATGGTGTACAGTGTAATAAACAAATAAATCTAAAAAAAAAAAAAGGTACTAGGAGACCTCTTTATCGATAACAAAGATGCAAAGATGCCCCAACCCATTCCTGGCATTGGAGGTTTTATTGGTGGCCTAAGGTGTCTAGGTTAGTTGGAGCATTCGCTCCCTGTCTTCGTCATTCTTCTATTGATGTGAAGACAATAACCAAGGCAAGACTTAGAAAAGAAAGCAATGATTGCGGGTTTTCTTACAGTTTCAGAGGTTTGATCCGTTATCAGCTTGGCAGGTAACATTGGCACAGAGGGGTAGCAAGAGCTACATCCTGATGTGCAGGCCAGGATAAGAGAGAGATTGAAGAGGTTGGGGATTTAGCTCAGTGGTAGAGCGCTTGCCTAGCAAGCACAAGGCCCTGGGTTCGGTCCTCAGCTCCGGGGGGGGGGGGGGAAGGGGGGAAAAGAGATAGATTGAGAGAGGGAGATGGAGAGAGAGAGTGAGATGGAGAAGGGAGAGGGAGAGGGAAGGGGGCTTAGGGGGAGAAGGAGAGAAAACAAAAATTCTCCAAAAAGCTCAGCCCCAGAATCCTGATATCTGTCCCAAGCGCTCTCACCTGAAGTCACCAGTCCCCGCCCCTCCCCCCCCACCCCCGGCATAAGCCAAGCATGTGATAGATCATTTTCTTTTGCCTACAATCTATTAAAAAACTTAATCAGAGTCTGCCCTCAACATTTGCAGGTCTGGTCCCCTGAGGCTGGTGAACTTGCCCGGGAGCCCATCCGAATAAACCTGTCTATTTCTTCAGCAGAGAAAACCGACTGACTATCTCATGAAGTGGGAACTTGAGGATTCTTTGGAAAGTTGGTTAGATGGTGTTTTGCTGGGGCAAATATGTGAAGGAACGTTTTGCTGAAGCAGACACAGGAGAAAGGATGTTCTGCTAAAGCAAGCACATGAAGGACATGTGATGAAGGATTCTTTGCTAATGACACACATGTATTGGTTCGCCTTACATTGTGTAGTTGAGCTGCATTTTTGTCGAGACACCATAGAAGAAACGCACCCAAAAATTCCTGATGGTATGCTGCAGACATTGCTGCTTCTGCAGACTTGGGCTGATTGGCAGAGTGATGCCGGCTAAGACAGACACACGTGCTAAAGCAAGACCTGTGGAGGACACGAGATGTTTGGAGGGTATAAATAGGACTCAGTGCACAGTGACGGAGGCTGAACTAGGCTTGCTTACAGAGCTAGCTGTGCAACGCTTGTTGGTCTCCCTCCTGATGACTGGAGCCTAGGCTAAGACCTGGCTGTCTCTGTTAGATTTGTCACCACTGTTACCACAACTCTACAGAACTGGACCGCTGGTGTATCCATGAAGTGTTTATGGGTGGATGGAGCTGCTGCTGCTGACCTGTGAACTAAACTGCCAATTTCCAGACAACACAAATAGGAATTGCTCCGAAGAACCTTTCTGTATAGGTCCACCACGCCCCCTCACCACGCCCCTCACCACGCCCCCTCACCACGTTCCCCCCCACCCCCAGTATCCTTTCTTTCCAACTACCTCTGGTGGGTGGTGGGCTACGAGGGAGGTTAAAGCATTTAGGACCCATAATTAAAAATAGGTTTTGAAAAAATTAAAGTTACAATCTCACATGACTTTAAAAAGTTTACTCAAACTAATTTTTAGTTAGTATCTAAACTGTGCTTCATTGTGCCTTTTATACATGTATGAAATGCCACATATATCATTGTACCTAACTCTTATGTGCCTCTTTTCTATTACCCGTCTTTTTGTGCTTTCCGATACAGGGTTTCTCTGTGTTGCCCCGGTCACAGAGATACACTAGCCTCTGTCTCCTGAGTGCTGGATTAAAGGCATGTGTCAGCACCTTGCACTTTTTTTTTTTTTTTTATGTGCCTTTTTTGAGACAAAGTCTTCCTATGGAGCTCTGACCAGTTTGGAGCTTTCTTTGCACACTAGCATGGCTTAGGGCTTAGAATGTATAGATTCATCCTGTTTCTGCCTCCTGAATGCTGGTTTCAAAGACCTGGGCTACTACACTGAGTTTATTGCAGGAAACACATTCATATACATGGAGAGAATAATCTTTAAAAAGTAAAACGTTTCCTTCTCACGTTTTTGGGAGGCCTAGGACGCAGCCCACTGCCTTTATATACTTAAATGGGTCTTCTCACTTCATCTAGTCACTAGATTCTAGTACCAATTCTTCCAATTAAGTAGGAACAAGCCTAGCATGATGAGACACATCTGAAATCCCTGCACTTGGGACGTGGGGGATTTATTTATTTTATGTATGTGAGTACACTGTCGCTGTCTTCAGACACATGAGAAGAGGGCATCGGATCCCATTACAGTTGGTTGTGAGCCACCATGTGGTTGTGGGAATTGAAC
Organism: Rattus norvegicus; assembly: GCF_021556685.1. Taxonomy (NCBI): domain Eukaryota; kingdom Metazoa; phylum Chordata; class Mammalia; order Rodentia; family Muridae; genus Rattus; species Rattus norvegicus. The sequence goes on from NC_141536.1 coordinate 141,290,877, forward strand.
TCAGGACCTCTGGAAGAGTAGTCAGTGCTCTGAACCGCTGAGCCTTCTCTCCAGCCCCCAAGGATCAATAGTTTAAAGTCATCCTCAGTTATACTGAGGATTCAGGAAAGCTTGGACTCAAAGTGGCCCTACCGCAAACAAAACAAAACCTCGGAACCCTATCAAGCCCTAAACAAAACCAAATAGGAGCAGAGGATTCTGGGTTTTGTAGTCGAGTCGTTTCAATGCGCCCGCGCTAGGGACTACATTTCTCTGAAGGCGCTCTGGCCAGTTGCCATCTTGTCCCGCCTCCTAACTTCCGGCGCCGCTGCATTTTCAGAGGCCAATCAGAGGGCAGAGTTGTTAACTTCCGGCTCTCTGATTGGTGCATTTGACCGGTGTCTGAGTTCAAATTTTCAACCGTACTAGTTGTGTCCGGGAGCCGTCTTAGGCGCTGGCTTCTTAGAGTTGGTGCAAGCTGAAGCCGGGAAAGTAGTGTGAAGGTGAGGGGAAGCAGCGGTGCGCCGGGAGCCATTCCTCAGTTTTCTGAGAGGGTGGAGGAGTCCGCGGGGCGGGCCATGCCAGCCTAGACAGCGCGCGGGCTTCGGACGCCGGGGTCGGGACTTGGGAGTGAAGTCTCAGATTCGGCTTCAGTATTCCTGGGAACCCCGGAGCAGAGGTTGCTCCAGGCTGTCAGCTACTAGACGGTAACGGCTGTTGGTGTAAGCACTGTTCTCCAGTTTCCGCACCAAATTTATTAATTAAGCGCTCCTAGCATTACTTTAGGGAAGGAAGTCGAGGCCCAGTGGAGGGAAATAGCCCTGCCATTAAATAGCTTTGGTGGAGGAAAAGAGATGTGATCACCAACAACTGCGTTTGTCTGAGATAGAAAACTAAATCTGGTGTCGTGCCAACACAACTGAGTTAGAGTTTAATTCCATCTTGATTGTCTTCTGTTTGGACTACAACATTCATTTTATTCCATTCTTATTGCCTGCCCTCTTTGTATCGAGTCATTAGGTGTTTCTGCCTTTTTGTCTTCCTTTTTTTGGGACATTTAAAGATTGGAAGGGAAGGATAGATGTGATATAGTATCATAAAGGTCATATAGTATTGTCAGTTGTGCTTACACCCTATTTTCTGATTCGTAATCACATATAATTTTCTCAATAGTAGCAAGGACTCCCACCAAACTGTGTGTGTGTGTGTGTGTTTGTATATGTGGGTGTGTATGTATGTATGTATGTATGTATGTATGTATGTATGTATGTATGTATTTCTGCCTCATCCTTGTATCTTCACATCCTTCATCTTTATTTGCCTTTTTCTCATATTAAAAAACAATTAAAGAACTATTTGGTAATACAATAAAAATATTGGTTTTGCTGTTGTTTTGAGACAGGATCTCTTTTACATATCTCTGGCTGTCCTGAAACTCACTGTGTCGACCAGGCTGGTATCAAACAAGAGATCTGCCTGCCTCTGTGTCCCAGGTTCTGGAATTAAAGGTGTGTGTCACCACACCTAGCTAGTAGGAATATTCTTGTATGTGGCCTCAGTGTAGTATAACACCTGTCAGATTGCCTCACATCATACTGTTTTCTCTTGGTTGGTTTGTGTCTCTTTGGTAATGTCATGTTGTCATTTTTGGTACAAAATTATTGAGGCCTGCAACTAATTGGACCAACTGATTGACCTTTGAGAGTGTATATTATGTGTTTACGTTAGTGGATGTTAGATTTTATATGTATATGGATACATAATGTATTCAAGGTTTTCCTGGTATGCTTGGAATCAAAATGCTTGATCAATATCTTCTTGCTCATGGTAGAAGGGATGACTGGGTTACTCTGTACTTTTTTTGTGATGATAATGATTACTGTTGAGATAGGGTCTTGTGTAGCCCACATGGACCTGAAAGAAAGGCTGTTCTTTTTTTTTTTTTTTTTTTTTGGTTCTTTTTTTCGGAGCTGGGGACTGAACCCAGGGCCTTGTGCTTCCTAGGTAAGCGCTCTACCACTGAGCTAAATCCCCAGCCCCAAGGCTGTTCTTTTTTATAGTTAATTTATGTGTTTTGCCTAGGTATCCCTCTGCATGAAGGTGTTAGACCCCCTGGAACTGGAGTTACCAGAACTGCCATGTGGTTGCTGGGAATTGAACCTGGGTTCTTTGGAAGAGCAGCTGGTGCTCCTAACTACTGGGCATCTCTCTAACCTGCACAGGCTGTTCTTGAACTCCTAGTCCTCTTTCCTTCACTGCCAGAATGTTGGGTTTATGGCTGTGCACCACCATAGTCTGTGCTAGACCTGGAGCCCAGGGCTTTGTATGTACTAAGCAAGAATTCTACCAATTTCCATTTTTAAGACAGAATCCGTGTAAGTTACTATTATGTGAATAAATGCTTTGGTTTTGGTTTTCAAGTATTCTGGCAATTTAGGTGTGGAGATGGATGAGACTTAATACAGGGAAGGTTGGGTTTCTGAAGCGTCTGGGATACAAACTGACTGTCAGAAAACAGGGTTTGGCTAGACAGGGACGAGACCAGGCTGCATATATGTTGAATTGGGAGTCTAGGAAGGCCCTGCCTAAGTTGACAGCAAAATAGCAAGTGTGAAAAACTAGATCATAGTAACTTGAAGTATTCTAATATGCAAATAAAAACATTCCTTTGGCCAGGTTTATGCTAATGTGCTCATTAGAACCAAATTCTCATCAGATTATCTTGCAGGTCCAGTTAAGTTTGGCTAAAGAAAAGTTATGTGGAAAAGTCCTTTGTTTCTTGTTCTTGTATCAGGAGAGATTGAATTCTACATTCTCATTATATTTTTTTTCCTTTAGCTTTTCTTGGGTCTGTTCTCTACAATGAGAGCCTGTACACTCAGCTTCTTCCCTTTTTTTAAAAAAATTTCTTTTTAACTTTTGAGCGGAGAATTTAAGTATCCTTTCACAAAGATGTTTTTGGCTTTGTTTTTTATCTTTTTCCCCCCATGGTAGCAGGAAGCAGAACTGATGATGGTGTGATTGACTAGCCTGAGTTATTATGTAAGATAGATTTGTATTTGAGACATAGTCATGTAAATCAGCTGCCACGATCCTGTATAGGAAAAAGATGGAATTAAACATTAATAGAAAAGTGTTGGGGGCTGGGGATTTAGCTCAGTGGTAGAGCGCTTACCTAGGAAGCGCAAGGCCCTGGGTTCGGTCCCCAGCTCTGAAAAAAAAGAACAACAACAACAACAAAAAAAAAAAAAATAGAAAAGTGTTGTGTTAGTCAGGGCTTTCTAGAGGAACAGAATAGTCCATATATATTAATAGATAATATATGTAATATATATGTAATATGTGCATGCATACATAATATATATATTATATATGTGTGTGTGTGTGTGTGTGTGTGTGTGTGTGTGTGATTTATTAAAAAGACATACAGGCTGTGGTCCAGCTAGTCCATTGTCTACCAATGGAAGGTCCAACAATCCAGTAGTCGTTCCGTCCTGGATGCATCAGCTGGACTCCATGCCAGTGAAGGAATGGACTTGCCATTGAGAGCAAGCAGGCAAATAGAGCAGGCTTCCTTCCACGTCCTTTATATAGGCTGATAACAGAAGGTATGGCCCAGATTAATAAGTGGATCTTCCAATCTCAAAAGATCTGGATTAAAAGTGTATTTTCCTATCTTAGAGATTCCTATTAAAAGCAGGTCTTTCCACCTCAAATGATTCAGTTAAGGGGAAGAAAAACCTAATAGGTGTCCCCAGCTGCTTGGGTTTTAGTTAATTCTAGATGTAGTCAAGTTGACAACTACGAACAGCCATTGTAAGTCAACTCAGCACACAATAATATCTACTTATGCCATTCTTAATTTCTGTGGCCATTTTTTTTTTTTTTTTTTTTTTTTTTTTTGGTTCTTTTTTTTCGGAGCTGGGGACCGAACCCAGGGCCTTGCGCTTCCTAGGCAAGCGCTCTACCACTGAGCTAAATCCCCAACACCATTCTTAATTTCTAAATGAAAACAATAACCAGGCCATTGTTACGGCTGGCATAATATAATTGTCCTTCATACAACTGCAAAAGCATAAATGTTAGACTGGATAGCAGTGTCCTTGAGGGACGTTTTTTAAATTTTATTTATTTATTATTATTTATTTATTATTATTTATTTATTTTATGTACACTGTAGCTGTCTTCAGACACACCAGAAGAGGACATCGGATTTCATTACAGGTGGTTGTGAGCCACCATATGGTCTCTGGGAACTGAACTCAGGACCTCTGGAAGAGCAGTCAGTGCTCTTAACTGCTGAGCTATACATCTCCCCCAAAACTTAAATATGATAACCACTGATATTCTCTTATTGGATATTGTTATATTACGTGGTAAGTCAAGGAAAGAACACACATCTCTTAAACACATTCTTAACGAAATATGACAGAAACACTCATGTCAATTTTAATCCTCATTTCTGCGAGTGGTTACATAGCCTTAGCTGGTATTTATTTTATTTAATATGAGTACACTGTAGCTGTCTCAGACACACCAGAAGAGGGCATCAGATCCCTTTACAGATGGTTGTGAGCTACCATGTGATTGCTGGGATTTGAACTCAGGACCTCTGGAAGAGCAGTCACTGTTCTTAACTGCTGAGCCATCTCTCTAGCCCCCTTAGCAGATATTTATAACTACTTTCCTCTACTACCCATTCTGTATTTCCCCCTCAACCCTCAGCCAACTCTTGGTCCCTTCCTAGCCCAATCCCAGAGTGACCCACACCTTGATATTTGAATGGTCTGTGCCCTTTGTCATCTTGCCTGGATTAGATTGTTGTTGTTCCTCCTAGGCTTTAATTATAGGACATGGTTGGACCAAGAGACACCTTAAAGGATCTCATGTACTCTAGACCTAATTCTCCTTACCTTCTCTGTGGAAGGAATCCAGTTTTCCATTGCTAATCTGGATCAATCACCCCTCCTAATACTGTCATTCCTTTCTTTTCCTTTTGGCTTAAGGGCATCAGAAACCCAAAGTGGCCAGGGGGAAGTCTGAAGTTCCAGTTCAATTGGATGTTTGTTATGGCTCCTGGCAGGAGTGTTACACACTCTGAAACCAAAACTTCTAGGCCAACAGAATTTGGGGTCAAGGGAACAGGAAGCAAGAATTTTCCTAGTGGGTTACCTAGTGATGATAGTGCATGGAATGATTCCCTTTTCAACACCTTGATCCTGGACCCATGGATTTTGGCTGTGGGAGAAACTGTATTGCATGCTGGATGCTGATTCAAATCATGCATTCTAGAGAACTCTGTCCCTGCCCTCCAGGCTGTGCCACCTAACTGGTGCTGTTACTGTCTTCAAAAGGTTACTCTCTCAGGCCAGCTGCTTCAGAATGGTGGGGAACAGGGTAAGGGAATCCTGGATTCCATGATTGTGGGCCCATTGCCACAAGTCTCTGGCTCTGAAATGAGCCAGATCAGCCTCTTTCTTTAGTCATCCCTGTTATTGCCCATGAACAAAGTGTCCAGGATGGTAGAAATGGAGGTTATGCCCAGGCCAACAGCATGGATTTCTACTCACCAAGGCTGATGTAGCTACAGCTGCTGCTGAGTGCCAGATCTGCCAACAGCAGAGACCAAAATTGAGCCCCAGATATGCCTGAATGAAATTCTGCCATTTTAAAGATTTCCCTTTGCTAGTATCTTTCAGGGTTGTTTCAGAAAGGGGTTTTAATGCTATAGTTATCCACTTCTGGGTGGTGCCTTCATAACATGAAGAACCATCAGTAAACCAACCTGTAGTCTTCTCTTCTGTCTACCAATTATAGGACACACCCCATGAGGCTATAGATCAAGCTTGGTATTTTTTTTAATGAAAATTTTTAAAGATTTATTTATTATATATAAATACACTGTATATAGACACACCAGAAGAGGGCATCAGATCTCATTACAAATGGTTGTGAGCCACCATGTGGTTGCTAGGATTTGAACTCAGAGCCTCTGAAAGGACAGTCAGTTCTCTTAACCACTGAGGCATCTCTCTAGCTCCCAGCTGGTGTTTTTTTTTTTTTTTTTTTTTTTTTTTTTGGTTCTTTTTTTCGGAGCTGGGGACTGAACCCAGGGCCTTGCGCTTCCTAGATAAGCGCTCTACCACTGAGCTAAATCCCCAGCCCCCCAGCTGGTATTTTTAATGGGAGTAGTAGAAACCATTGGCATTTGAGCAACTTCTTTATGTAACTTGTGTATGCCTTCAGGACCTGATCACATTTATTTGATAATAAATTGCTACTGTGCACATCCTGCTTTATAACTTAGTGAGTTAGGTAATACCCAGCTCATGATGGCTACACCAGGTTACATGATGGCCCATCATCAAACATAGAATAGTTGTTTGCTGATGACGGTAGATTCTTGTTCCAAACTCCCAAAGCTATCTTTTGTGATTCATCTCGTAGAGGTCCACCAAGGGCTCCAAACAGCATCTCAATCTGCCACCAGCACCTTGAGTGCCATTGGGTTTGTTAGGTCATTGCCCAAGTGGAAGGACAGCTTGCACAGCAGCCTGGACATGTTGAAGAGCCTTGTGTCGCAGGGCCTATTCAAAGCTAGCAAAACTTCGTCTAAGGGCCAAAATGACAAACCAAAGTGAGGAACCATCTGTCTTCAGACTCAATAGGCCCTCTAAAGTGTTACGCTTCCTTCTTGGTGGTGAGAGGGGCCAGGCACAATAACTCCTTCACCTTTGAAGGAGTGTCTGCATGTCCCACACCACTGCACTCCTAATAATTTCTTCCTAAGGTAGAAGGCCTTTAAGTTTGGTTGTATTTATTTCCCATCCTCTGATGTACATATGTTAACCAACAAGCCTAAGGTGATTGCTACTCCTTGTTTACTCAGTCCAGTCAGCATAATGTTTTCAATATAGTGCACAAATGTGATATTTTGTGGAACAGAAAAACAGTTGTTATTTGTTATGACATAAGGCTGCAGAGGTAAAACTGTAAATGCATACTGCTGGCATTGCCAATTGAAAGCAAGTTGCTTCTGGTGGTCCTTATGGACAGGTACCAGAAAAAGGTATTTGCTAGATCAATGGCTGCATATCATGTGCCAGAAGATGTGTTAATCTGCTCAAATGATACCACATCTGGTATAGCAGCCACAAATGAGTTGATGTTGATTGAGTTCTTTGTTTCTTTTCTTTTTTGTTTTTCCAGACAGTTTCCTCTGTCTAGCTCTGTCCTAGAATTTGCTCTGTTGAGTCTGGTCTTGAAGTCAGAGACCCCAGCTCCCTGCCTCTCCCTCCCAAGTGCTGGGATCAAAGGCACGCACCTACTGCCTAGCCATACACACATTTTTAAGTTTACTCTTAACCTTTTAAAATATCTTTCACCTGCCTCCAGGTTCTTCATGAGAAGTGTCTGCCGGACTGTAATACTTCAAGAGACTTGAGAGCGAGATTGTGACTTTGAGGTGAGGTTGTAAGAAGTGGACTTGAGAGACAAATTTACTATAGATCAGGTGTGTATCCACAGTGAGTAATGCTCAAAGGAGTAAGAAACATTAACATACAAGCTTCATAAATGTTTAAATAACTTTCATGTGTCTTTTTAAAGTGAAGCTATCTTAGAAAGAAATTCCTTAAATTTGGAAAAGAAAAGGTAAAACCAACCACTCATTGTCATAGATTTTAGAGAAATTATGGCTGCCTTGTGCTGCCATGTTGGGTTGAAGCCAGAACTTCACAAATCCTACCACTGAGCTAGTCTTAATCCTTTTTGTACTTTTTATTATTATTATTATTATTATTATTATTATTATTATTATTATTATTATTATATTTTGTACATATTTCTAATCTTATTTTACGCATACAGTATTTTGCTTGTACGTGTGTCTGTATCATTTGCCTCTCTGGTGCCCATGGAGTTCATGGTGTTGGTTCCCTTGGAACTGCAGTTATAGATGTTGAGAACCACCGTGGGTGCTGGGAGCCCTACCCAGGTCCTCTGGAAGAGAGCTCATATTCTTTTTTTTTTTTTTTTTTTTGGTCCCAGATTGGGGACCGAACCCAGGGCCTTGAGCTTGCTAGGCAAGCGCTCTACCACTGAGTTAAATCCCCAACCCCGAGAACTCATATTCTTAATTACTGACTCAACTCTCCAGCTCCCCTTTGGGACTTTGTTTTGGTGTTTTGAGGGAGTGTCTCACTATGTAGTCCTGGCTGGCTCGGAACTCAGAGCTCAGGGATCCAGGATGAGTGAGGGCCACCACATCTGGCTGGCCCTTTTTATACTTTCTGTCTTGACTTGCGGTCTCATGCTGTCACCTAGACTGACCTTGAATCTGCAGTCCTCCTGCTTTCACTCCCTGAGCAGTTAGTATTACAGGTCTGTGCCAGCATGCCTAGCTCGACTGTCATTATAGGCTTTTGTCTCAGTCCATATTTCAAGTAAAAAAAAATGATACTCTAGCTAGGAGTGGGGGTGGGGTAATTAATCTCAGACCTATACTCTCAGCCTTAGGGTGAGGCAGGAGAATCAGAAGTTCCAGGCTAGCTTTGCCCATACATTCATGTCAAAGCCTTTCTTTCTTTCTTTCTGTCTGTCTGTCTGTCTGTCTGTCTGCCTGCCTGCCTGCCCGCCCGCCCTCCCTTCTTTCTCTCTCTCTCCCTCCCTCTCTCTCTCTCTCTCTCTCTCTCTCTCTCTCTTTCTTTCTTTCAGATTCTGTCTCAAAAAACCAAACCAAAACACCTAAGAACAAGCTGTGCTTGGTGGCACGTCCTAGAATACCAGCACTAGGGAGGTGGTGGCAGAGGCAGTAGGAGCTGAAGGTCTTTTTCAGCATTAGACTGGACAGCACGTGATCCTGCCTCAGACATATGTCAGGGAGGTGGGGGGAGGGGTGAAGCCCTGAGTGAATGTGTTTTGTTAATATGACCACATAAATAAACAAACAAACACAAGCCAGATGTGGTATTCACACCTTTAATTTCAGCACTTAAGAGGCAGAGGTAGGCAGGTCTCTATAAATTCAAGCCAGCTTGATCTACATAGAGATTTCCAGAATATCCAGGGCTATGTAGATAGTCTCAAGACAAACTCAGCACAGTGTGACACTTGTAAGGCTTTTGGGGTGTATGTGTGTGTGTCTGCCTGTCTGTGTCTGTGTATGCAGGGGCGTGAGTACAGTGGTTTATGTAGAGGCCAGAGGATAATGTAGGGACTGGTTTTCCTTCCACTACAGCTAGAGATTGAACTCAGGATGTCAGGCCTGACCATTGTTCCTTTACCCACCAAGCCATCTCCTTTGTCCTTGCTTGTTTTTTGAGATAAAGTCCTGTAGGATGGCCTCAAATTTGCTAGGTAGCCTAGGCTGGCCAAGGACTGAAGGTCATCCTGCTGCTTCAACAGCCCAAGTGCTGAGGTTCCATTCATGATGACACCGCACCTGCCTGGAATTGGTAATGAGAGGGCGTCTGCCTGGCTGCCGGGCAGTGGTGAGTTAGAGCGAGTGTCCAGTGTGTCCTGTGCTGACTCTCGGTGTTGGGTGGTGAGGGATTGGTTTTGGATTTTAAACTGGCCCAATTTTCTTCATAGATCTGTTTCTGTAAACAGATCTGATTTCAACATAGAAGTTAGCAAATGTGGAAACAAAGTCCATTAAACTTTCTTCGGATTTAGTTTGTAAGTTTGATTTATAGTCAAAGCTAGATACAGGTTGTGCTGCTGTTTGCTGACTCTAATTTCTTATGTACAAGGGGAAAAAACGGAGAAGTTTTCTTTCTGGGTAAATGAAAATATGTGTTATGTAGTGAGATTGCTTACCCAGTGAAGGTGGAAGAGTGTTTGTGAGAAAACGGCCTGGCCTGGATGAGTTCAGTCTGACTGACTGTTTCTAATGAAGCCTTGACTTCTGTGCACTTTCTTAACATGGTGTTAGCTAGTGCTCTCCTCTGTTTCACAGAGTGGGTGCCGAGCTGCTGGGGCTTCTCTCACTGACTGGCTGCTTTGCTAGGAGCACCAGGGTGCAGTTTCAGGCTGCTTAGAATGCACTCTGTGCAGCTCGCCCACTCCTTTTGAACCTGCACCTTTGATTTATAGAGCTTGTCAAGCCTAGTTATTTTTGGTTGGAGGGTGCATGAAGAGAGACAAGAGGTAAATTTCATATGAATGTAGAGAAGGTTATGTTGCTTCTTCTGCAGTCTTCCTCGTGTATTTGTCTCCATTTGCCTTCCCTTTTCACCTGTTTCTTCCTCAGAAAAAGTTAGTCATTTTTGTTTTTGTGTTTTCTCACAGGGGCTATCCAGGAACTCATTCTGTAAACCAGGCTGACCTCAAACTCAAAAGATTCTCCTGCCTCTACCTTCCCAGTGCTGGGATTAAAGGCATGCACCACCTCTGTCCAACTCAATTGTTTGTTTCTTAAGGAAAAGGATTATACATTTCATATAATCATCTCACATTACACATAATCACTTCAGTGTGTATTTTGGGAATCAGGTTATGATATGATGATAGGTGGTGGTTAAGACATAATTGTTTAAAGAACTAGTTGATATGTAGCAATTGATTTATGCATATCATACTGGGTAGGCTTTCTTATTTAAAGAATAGTTCTACTTAATTTTATTTTGTGTGGATATTTCTGCCTGCATGTATGTGTGCCGTATGCATGCTAGGTTCCCGTAGGTCTGAAGAGCAGCAGATTCCCAGGAATTAGAGTTATAGACAATTGTGAGCTACTGTGTGGTTGCTGAGAATCGAACTCCTGATCTAGAAGAGCAGACGGTGCTCTTAACCACTGAGCCTTCTCTTTAGCCTTTTTCCCCCTCAGATTTCCTGTAGGATTATTTTGTTAGGCTGGAATCTGCACAAGCTGGGAAATACCCAACTGCCTTCCTCCCAGCCCTGCCCCCACAGAGAAGTTTCTGTCCCAAGAGTGCCCGCCCAAGGGCTCAGATTTTGACCATGTATGGACACCATCCCAACTCCTAGCTGAGATATCATCACTCCTCACTTAAACTCCATAAAACCCCCTTGCTTTATCCTGGATGTGTCACTTCACTGACTTGTAAGATTAGGTGAAGAGCTGCCTCCTAATAAAATTGCCTTTATCTATTTTTAATCTGGTCTGATCTGGCTTACATTTGCATCACTGACGAAGAAAATAAAAGCCTATTTTTATTAAAAGCTCTTTTTATTTATTTAATTGTCATTTTCTTATGTTGTTGAGGCAGAGACTCACTGTAGCCCTTGCTGACCTGGAATTTGCTGTATAGACAAGGCTGGCCTTGAACTCTGATCCACTTGTCTTTGCTTTCCAGTGCTGGGATTAAAGTGCCATCAAGCCCATTAACACTATTTTTCTCCTGAGAATATTTGCAGTTTTTTCAGGAATCTGCACTGTAGCAATTTCAGATAACTTTCAAATATGAAGTTAATTCTCTTGCTTGGCAGCTTGTTTTATTTAAGCTTTGTTTTGTTTGAATGTGGTTGACGTATCTGCCTTTTTTTTTTCTCCCTCAGTGAGACCTGTTGACAGAAATTCAATCTTGATTAAGGGATGTGGGAAGGATCCAGTTCCCACCATTCATGGGGCTCTCATTTAAACAGCTGCCTTTAGCTTTGACCTGTGTGGTATCCCACTAGGCCCCAGCAGACTTTAATTTTTGCTATTTTGACATCCTACTATTTATTGTTTGTGGTGAGGCAGTGTTGTAAAACTGTCTTGATTTAGCAGTTACTTTGCTCTGCTCCTGGTCTCTGGCCCCACCCCTCCCCTTGTTTACTTTCTCACCAAGCTTCGTCCCCAACCCTACTTTTGGTTATCTTCATCTGCCTTTCACGAGAGGATGAGAGTTCTCAGGGGTAACTGATTCATATTTGTTAGTTCGATTCCACTTCGAGGAGAGATGGGTGTTATCCTTCTTACATTTTTCTTTGTTGAGACAGTCTCACTTTGTAGCTAGCCTGGATCTCAGTATATAGGCCCAGGATGACTTCAAAATTGAGTCAGTCCTCTTGTCGTAGGTTCTCAAGGGGTGGGCTTACAGGTGTGAGACATCCTGCTCTGCTAGAGTGGCAGGGCGGCCTCCTAAGTTGGCCAATCTAGATAAAAAATAGGCCATTGGGCTGAAGAGATAGCTCAGTGGTTAACAGTGGCTACTGCTTTTACAGAGGACCCAGGTTTAAATCTCAACACACACATGGTATTTCATAACCTTGTGTAACTCCAGTCCCAGGGCATCTGTCGCCCTCTTCTGATCTCTGCAGCCAGCAGGCACACATGTAGTGCACATACATACATGCAGATAAAAAAACACTCGTGTGAGTAAAAAAAAAAAAAAAAAAAGATGGGGCTGGAGACATGGCCTAGCAGTTAAGAAAGAGCATTTATGGGGTTGGGGATTTAGCTCAGTGGTAGAGCACTTGCCTAGGAAGCTCAAGGCCCTGGGTTCAGTCCCCAGCTCCGAAAAAAAGAACCAAAAAAAAAAAAAAAAAAAAAAAAAAAAAAGAAAGAGCATTTATTGGCTGCCCTTTCAGAGGTCTGCAGTTCAATTTCCAGCAACCACATGGAGGCTTACAGCCATCTGTAGTGGGATCTGATGCCCTCTTCTGGTGTGCATGAAGACAGAGTGCTCATATACACAAAATGTATAAATAAATATTTAAAATATACATAAATACCAGAAAGAGTATGTAATGTTTGGATAAGTCAAGATAGTAGTCAATTTATTGAGCCAAAAAGTGCAAAGCAGCATTTTCAAAAAGCAGTTGATTTGAAAGTATTGTCAGATTAACAAAAATATTTAACAAAAGTTGTAGGAGTTCCAATCTTTTCTGGAGAACAAACTTAAGAGAAAAATAAATGCTTAGCTAGCTAGGCTTTCAATGAAAAGGTAATAATAAATTCATGTAATAATAAGGCATATTCTCAACACCAGAGCTTTATCGCGTGGTCTCTCCTACTGCAGGACTCCCAAGACCTTCACAGACTCAGCTACTGTACTCACGACTTCTTCATCCTTGTATATGGACATATGAACATGTTTTTTTCTGGTTTTTGTTACTTTGAAATCATAGAGGCCCAGACAGGAAGACAGAGGCCAGCCAGAGATTGAGACAAGGTCTCACTGAAGTTCTGCTTGTCCTGGAACTCAGGAACTGGCTGGCCTTAGATCTTCCTGCCTTGGCCCTTTGAGTGCCGTACCTAGCTGGAGTTAGGGTTTATCAAGAAAGGGGTTAATGCAGGTTTAAGCATGGTATTAAGAGTTGGAAAGGGGCTTGAAAGATGGCCCAGCAGTTAACATGGCTACTTTTTCAGAGGACCTGGGTTTGAATTCTTAACATTCACATAGCAGCTAAGTTCCAGATGAATCTTACCACCTTTTCTGACCTCTGCAGACACTTCATACCCAGACATACAAGTGGACAAAACATACACATAAAATAAAATGACAAAAAAAGCAGTTTAAGTAAAGGTCAAAAGAGTGCATAATCTAGGGTGATGGCCAGCTTCTCTAGATAATTGCTGGGACCACAGTTTTCCGAGGGCTTTGTGTGGTTGTGGTGTGTTGTGGTATTCCTGCCTCTTCCTCCCTAGCTCTGCTTTTCTTCATTATAGTCCTGGCTGGGAAGTGTTCCCAGTGACCTCAGTTAGCTATTGAGATCATGGGAATCCAAGATTTTCTCATGTCTTCAAGCATAGTTGTTCAAAAGGGAAAAATGTTCCTTTTTTTTTTTTCAAGCAGAGACTTTTAACTATTACCAGAGAAATCCTTCACTAATTGTTTTTTTTTTTAACTTCGCATGTGTTATTTATATGGTATGAATTCGTATGTGTATGTGTGACTACATAACAAGTTCTAGGCCCGTCTGGCTATATAAGCCACTGTCTTTACCCCACCCCCACCAGCAACAACAACAAAAAAGCTGGGTGTCCTGTCTCATACCTTTAATCCCAGCGCTCTGGAAGCAGAGGCTAAATGACTGAGCTTTAGAGGGCAGCTTGTTGTAGAGATCAAGTTCCAGGAGAGCCAGGGCGACACAGGACAACAGTGAAACCCTGTCTTAAAGAACCGAACCAAAACACAAGAACAAAAACAAACAAATGAAAAACCTATAACATAGCAGCAAGAAAACAAAAAGACAAGATAAAACAAAAGCAAAGCAAAAAATCCCCCATAAATAATGAAACTAGAAATGGAGGAGAGGGACCCTTAGGATGAAGGAATGGAGAGCCTTCTTCAGGTCAAGAGACTGCAGAGCAAGTGCCGTGCTGTCCTGTACACAAGTGGAGACCTGATGCTCCAACACTGCTCAGTCCCAAAGAGGGGTGAGGCGTGTCTGGGTGTGCTCCAGCTAGGAGATAGCTCTTTACAAGACTGGCTATTGAGCTGATATTTAATCTCTGGCCTGCAGCTTTCTCCTCTGGGATGAGGATAGTAACTGTTGCTTTACAAGGTTGCAGGTGAGCATTAGAGCTAACAGAGAGCTGGTACTTAAAACAACCTGGCATCTCTGGTAGCTATTTTTGTTCCTGTTTGTTTTTAACCGCAATATTAGTTTTGTTATGTGGTGTTTGGTGAACCCTAGCTTGTTAATCATTATCTATAAGCTGCAAAAATCAGATGTTACCATCCAGGCACAGTGGCATACTCCCTTAATCCCAACATTCAGGAGGCAGAGGCAGGTAGATCTCTGAGTTTGAGGCCAGCCTGGTTTACATAGCGAGTTCCAGGACAGCCAGAGCTGTACATAAAAAAAAAAGTCTTGAAAAACAAAACCAAAAGAAACTCAGATGTTACTTCCCAGTTCTTCCCAATTTGAGAATATAAAGTTTTTACTCTGAAGTCCTCAACTAGAATGGTGCCATAAAGAGCTAAAGATATGAATTCAGAGGAAGAAGTTGTATGGTATGTATGACGTCACTGTAGAAATCTGTTGTTTGTTAAAACAGTTATTTCTGAGACACTCTAAATCCCAGAAGTACTTCCCACATCAGTCCGTTCACTGAGAAGCTAAGGAAATGCTGGCCAAATTGCTGGGCAGTAATGAAGGTCAGGTGACTGAGCTTAGACTGTGCTGACAGTGGTGTGGTTCAGAGACGTGCGGTGTGCATGTTACCAACAAGTAGAGTTGTCGGTCATTGGTTGGGGAGCTAGCACACTCCCCTGGCGATGTGATGTTCTTCTGAGAACGTTTCCACAGTATGCATTAAGATCCTCAGTCAGCGTTTTCACCTCATTAGAATTATTTTAGAGAAAAAATGACCAATATGTACAGAATATTAGCTATAAGAATTTCTTCAAGTTTTTTGTCCTTTTGCTTTTTGTTTTCATTTGAGACAGGGTTCTTCTATATAGTCCTGGCTGTCCTCAAACTCACTTTGTAGATCAGGCTAGCTTCTGATTCATAGAGCCTCCCGCCGAGTGCTGAGATTAAAGGCATGCTTCACCACTGCCGAGCTAGAAGTAGGTTTTTTTTTTTTTTTTTTTTTTTTTTTTTTTTTTTTTTGGTTCTTTTTTCGGAGCTGGGGACCGAACCCAGGGCCTTGCGCTTCCTAGGCAAGCGCTCTACCACTGAGCTAAATCCCCAACCCCTAGAAGTAGTTTTAAAGTGGAAATATTGAGAAAAATTCTAAAAAATAGGGTATAAATAATTTTTACACGTCATTAAGTAATGGTATATGTTCAAATTTATTGCCATGGAGAATTTTAGACCTATATGAAGCAAATTCAAAATGTGCTGCTATTGCTATGTGACTGTAATGTTTGTTTACTCGCTATGTAGTCCTGCTTGCCCTAGAGCTTGCTCTGTCTGTAGACCAGGCTGGCTTTGAACTTGGATTAAGTCCTCCTGCCTTTGCCTCCTGGGTGGTGGGATTCTAGGTGTAAGCTACCAGACCTTGTTTTGTTTGTGTGTTTGTGTGTGTAGGGGTGTGTGTGTGTGTCTGTTTGTCTGTGTATTTTGAGATAGGGTTTTAAACTCCCATCCCTTTGATTCTTCCTCCTGAGTGCTTGGATTAAATGTGTATGCCTGGTTCTGGTTTAATTTTTTATATGAGTATTTTTGGTTTAAATGAACATGACTTTTATGAAATGAATTTTTACAGGTATTTAGAGAAGTGTGTGTGTGTGTGTGTGTGTGTGTGTGTGTGTGTGTGTTTTGTTTTGTTTGTCTTGTCATTTTTGTTTTTGAGGCAGATTTTACTATATAGCTCTGCTTGGCCTGGAACTCAGTAAGTTGACCATGCTGGACTCAAACTCCAAAGGATTTACCTGCTTCTGTCTTCTGTTGTGTGATTAAAGGCATGCTTCAGCACACCCAGCTTAAAGAAAGATTAAAAACATATTTTTAGTTGGTGTTGCATGCCTTTAATCCCAGGAGTTGGGAGGCAGAAGCAGGTAAGTTCAAGGCCAGCCGGGTCTACAGGGTAAGTTCCAGGACAGAGCTACAAAGAGAGACCCTGTCTTGAAAAAAAAAAACAAAAAACAAACCTTATTTGTGTTTGTGTGTGTATATGTGCCATGACACACATTTGGAAAATAGCTTGCAGGTGTCAAATCTCTTTTCCTATGGATGCTAGGAATGGCATATAAGGTTGTCAGGTGTGACCATCCCACAGATCCCAAGAGAGGATAATGTTTATGCAAATATTATTAGTTTCTACATCCCTTAGAAGATACAGAATCCCTTTCCTTCTTAATGAGATAGGGTCTTGCTCTGTAGTGCTGATTGGCTTGGAACTTGCTGTGTAGACTAGGCTGGGCTCTAGCTTGTCTTGAATTTTCCATATGCCCTGATACCCATCTCAGAATACTTTCTAGGACAAACAGCTTGCTGGGTAGGCGATTCTTTGTCAGTAAACATGCCATGTAGGCTATTTTTCAGATGACTTCAGCTATTCTGTTAACCAGATAGGAGTAGAGTGGGAGGCTTGAATCGCTGTCTGACACACAGTGGAATGAATGCAGTTTCGTTGGCATGGGGCATGGGCCTGTAGTGCTGTCTTGGTCCTTTTACTTATTCTGGCTTTGGTGTGTATGAAGGCGTTTTCTTCATGCCTAGGGAATTTTTGTCTTGTTTTCTTTCTCCCCTGTCAGTGTTAGATGAAATTCACATCCTTATACATGCTAAGTTTGCTTTCCACCACTGAGCTATACTTTCAACTGGGGAATACAGTTTTCTTACACTATTTCCTAGGGAGAACTTCTGTCTCACTCTTCCGTGCAGAAGGCACTCTGCTAGGCACCCTCATATGCACAATGAAAGAGCTTTTTTTTTTTGTTTGTTTGTTTTTCGGAGCTGGGGATCGAACCCAGGGCCTTGCGCTTGCTAGGCAAGCGCTCTACCGCTGAGCTAAATCCCCAACCCCCCCCCCCCTTTTTTTTTTTCAATGTAGGAGAAATATACTACTACTCAACCTCTTCTGTAAGGTTGGTAGCCCTGAGAACTCCTTCATCACTGTAGCATGTTATGGAAGAGCTTTTGTCTTCCGAAGGCACAGGCTGCCTGGCAGTTGTTTATGGAGTTAACTGATGCAAACATGGATGCTCAGTATTCTAGAGGAGATAAAGCTGGCTCTGTGGCTTTGGATATTCATGTGGAACAGCGGACTCTTTTTTTTTTTTTTTAAGTTTTATTTATTTTATGTATACGAGTACACTGTATCTTTCTTCAGACACACCAGATCCCATTACAGATGGTTGTGAGCCATCATGTGGTTGCTGGGATTTGAACTCAGGACCTCTGGAAGAGCAGTCAGTGCTCTTAACCGCTGAGCCATTTCTCCAGCCCTGGAACAGCGGACTCTTGCATAGCATTTCCTAGAGTTTTAGTTGGACTCGGGTAAAGATCATCAGGTGTAAAAGTTAATAATGTGTTTTAGAAATTAGGTTATGGGTCACAGAGTTGAATACATAGGTGGAAGAAGACTTGGAAATGACATATTGAGGGAAAATTAATAATGAGTGCAGCGCCCAGCAGTGAATGGCATATTGTAGGTCCTCATCAAACTCGGCCTTCTCTTACAAAAAGAAAGAGGAGGAAAAAGTCTTATCTGTGTGGGCGTGCATGCATGCTACAGCGTGTATAGAGCTCAGTGGACCACTCACAGGAGTCAGTTTTCTCTCTTGCCACCATGTGGGTTTTGAGGATCAAACTAGGTCAGGCTTGGTGGCAGGAGCCTTTACCCACTGAGCCATCTCACTAGCCCTAAACTGGCTTCGTTCTAATTCCAAAAACTAAAGCAGTCTCCCAGGCAATTAATTTTTAGGTTGATTTAATAAAAAGATGAGGCATATTTATGAGATTCCTTTCCTCTTTCCTTTCCTTTCCGTGTGTGTGTGTGTGTGTGTGTGTGTGTGTGTGTGTGTGTTTTGATTTTTGAGGCAGGGTCTTACTATTCCTAGCTGACCTGGAATTTATTCTGTAGACCAAGCCAGTCTTGAACTCACAGAGATTCACCTGCCTCTGCTTACCAAGTGCTGGGATTAAAAGCATGCAGTTTTCAGGCCAGCCCCTGGATAGTTTTCTAAATTAGAAATATAAAAACCAAAGTACTTTGTAGGAATCAATGCCTAATACTGATGTACACCCAATTTTTTGTAACCATTTTTTTCCTCAGAGGACGATCTATTGAGTGGAGTATTAGAATCCTGGAAAAAGTGTGTTCTGCACTAGGTGGGGCAATGGCCCAAGTCCCAACAGCTTACTCGTTTGATGCCCCCACCGACTTTATCAACTTTTCATCTTTGGATGCTGAAGAGGACACTGAAAATATAGACTCATGGTTTGGTAAGTGGCGCTTTTTCTTTTGCTTGTTTTTGTTTTGTTTTCAAGACCTGATTTCACTGTATGTGTACCTCTGGCTATCCTGGAACTTGCTTTTAGACCAGGCTGGCTTTGAATTCACAGATACCCTGCTTATGCCTCCCGAGCACAGGCATTAAAGATGGGCGACACCCACCTGCTGTTGCTCTGCCATTTTAAGGGTTAATATCTTGCTTGATGAGGACATTTCAAGAGCATAAGGGCTGGAGAGATGGCTCAGCAGTTAGGAGCACTGGCTGTTCTCCCCAAACCCACTGTGGCAGCTCTCAGGTGTCTCTGGCTCAGAGGATTCAATACTTTGTTCAGGCCTCAACAGCACAGGCGCGTGTACATGGTGCACACATGTATATGTGGGCAAAACACCCATACATATAAAATAAATTAATAAAGTTAAACACATTGAAGAACAAGACTGCAAAACAGTAAGTAGCCTATATATTTTCCCGTGATTTAAAAGAAAAACAGTTCACTTTGAACTACAGAAGTCACAGTTCACAGGTGAAATTAGGTTTTTTTTTTTTTTTTTTGAGACAGGGTCTCAGCCTGTCTCCCAGACTGGTCTAGAACTATTGGCAGTCTTCCTGCCTCTCTCCGCCTCTGAAATGCTGGTATTGCCATGGAAAACCACCCTGCCAAGCTTCTCTCTCTCTCTCTCTCTCTCTCTCTCTCTCTCTCTCTCTCTCTCTCTTTCTTTTTTGTTTTTTGAGGCCAGGTTTCTCTGTATAGCCCTAGCTGTGCTAGAACTCGCTCTGTAGACCAGGCTGGCCTCTGCCTCCCGAGGGCTGGGATTAAAGGCCTGTGCCACCACTGCCCCAGTACTTTTTTTATAAAATGGAAACATCATCTTTCCTAATAATTTATTATACTACAATTCCACAGAAACAAACAAACAAGACAATTCCAAAAAATAAGGTAAACTTCCCGAATTTTCCTGCCTTCTTTGTTGAAAGCGCTGTGCTTCTCTTTTCTGATTCCAACTTTGGTGTCTATGCTGCTAAAGCAGCAGACTCCTGGCCTGCCTGCCCACTGCCTTTCTGCTCTCCTATTCTCTTCCGTCCGTCCTTCCTTCCTTCCTTCTTTCCTTCCTTCCTTTCTTTCTTTCTTCTCTTTTTTTTTTAAAGACTTATTTATTTATTTTAAGTATATGAGTACACTGTAGCTGTCTTTAGATACCAGATCTCATTACAGATGGTTGTGAGCCACCATGTGGTTGCTGGGGATTGAACTCAGGACCTCTGGAAGAGGAGTCAGTGCTCTTAACCACTGAGCCACCTCTCCAGCCCGGTAGGTTTTTTTTTTTTTTTTTTTAAATAAGGCACTTTTTCACTGCATCACCCAATTTGGACTTGAACTCGCTGTATAGCCCAGGATGTCCTGGAACTAAAACTCTTCTACCTTCCAGCTCCCCAAAGCTTGGATTATTGATGCATAGTAACACACCCATTTTATAGATGTTTGACGTTTTGGGGAGGGAGGTTCAATTTTAAAAAAACTTACAGATGAATTTAGAGCTTAGACATATCAGGAAAATACAAAAAAGATGTCATAAATATATATACATGTATGTAATCTTTATTTGCTATAATAAAACATTTACAAATGTGTTATGAGTTATAAGAATTTATTAAAACATACACACTGCGTATGGCGTTATACAGAAAGGTGTGTAAGCATTGTTGAAAGCAGTATTAAATCATAACTGTAAAATGGGCTGTAGTTCTGCCTAAGCTGCTGTAAGAGTTGCACAGCTTTCGCTGTCACGGGGAGCCAGAAGTCCACGTGGGCTTTTGACTGACTGAGAGTCCGTGCTCTAACCCTTGAGCTCATGTCAGCTGATGTTGACACCGTTAGGAATGGACTGTGGGGGTTGGGGATTTAGCTCAGTGGTAGAGTGCTTGCCTAGGAAGCGTAAGGCCCTGGGTTCGGTCCCCAGCTCCGAAAAAAAGAAAAAGGAAAAAAAAAAAGGAATGGACTGTGAATAGAGGTTAATAGTAGTTTACAATTCAGAATGACAAACACTCAGAGTGTAGGTACATAAGGGCCATCCAGATGAAGTAGGGTTCAAGCTTGTCTATCCTGGTGCTGATCACATTAAACTTAACACCATTGTCATTTAGGCATACACTGAACCTGACACCTCAACATCCCACCAGCTTTAAATTTCTCTGGTGTGTGTGTGTGTGTGTGTGTGTGTGTGTGTGTGTGTGTGTGGTGTGTGTGCGTGTATCTGTTGTATATGTGTGTGTGTGTTTCTGTGTGTGCATGTGTATGTGTGTGTGTTGTGTGTATTGTGTGTCTGTGTGTATGTGTTTCAGCGTATGTAGTTTTTGTTAGTCACTGAGACGCTTGTATCTCAGTTAAGATGTTGAATGACTCTGAAATCACAAAGATCCCCTGTTGCCCTTGTATTTTATTCTACTTTTACATATTTGCTTACGTTTGTGATGGGTCTTGCTGTGTCTGTTTCTGAGGCTGGCTTTAAACTCAATCTCCTGACTGGATTGTGCCTGGCTTGCTATGATACCTCTGGCCTCAGGCTGTTCAATTGTTGGAGACAGAGTCAAATCTGGCCTTAAGGTTTCCAACCTGTACCTCCCTCGTGCTGGAAATTGAGTCTTAGTTCATTTTTTAATTTAATTTAATTAATTTATTTTTATTTTTATTTTTTGGAGCAAGGTCTCATGTGTCTCAGGTTGGCCTTGAACTCACTGAGTGTCTGAGGATGGTATTGAACTTTATAGTGGAGAACACTACCACCCTCAGTTATGCAGTGCTTAGTTAGGGCTGCAGTAGATTCTTGTGCATGGTAGGCAAGCACTCCACCAAACTGAGCACTTAAAAAGTTTAATTATGTATATGCATGGGTATCTTTTTTGAGTATATGTATTTGTAAGTGTGTTTGCCTACAAAGACAAGAGAGAGATATTGGATCCTTTGAAACTTGATTCGATTTTGATAACCATGCTCATATCTTCTGAAGAGGATTACATACTCCTAAATACTGAACTCTCCAGCCTTCCCAAAATAATTTTTAAATAGAGACATGGTATTAACAACCTAACCCAGGGGGCTGGGGATTTAGCTCAGTGGTAGAGCGCTTACCTAGGAAGCGCAAGGCCCTGGGTTCGGTCCCCAGCTCTGAAAAAAAGAACCAAAAAAAACCCAACCTAACCCAGAAACAGATGAGACAGTCTGATTTAATTCTGTGGTACAAACCTAAAACCAGACCCCCTCCCCCGTACCCTCCTAAAAATAATGTTTTAAACATTTTAAATTTTATTTATGTGTACATATTTCTGTGTGAATGAGTGCGGTACCCATGGAGGCCAGGTGAGGGACCTGAGATGATAGAGCCTAATTTACAGGTACTTATGGGCTGCCTGACATGGGTGCTATGAACTAAACTTGGGTTTTCTGCAAGAGCAGCAAGTGCTCTTAACCATTAAGCCATCTTACCAGTTCTCAGCTTATAGATATTATTTTGATATAAAGTTATTAAACTGTGAGTCCAGTTGTTGATGAGGCCTCTTCATTTAGTCCTTTCTCTTGTCTCCTTCTTCCTCATTAAGAGGCATTAACATCAGTCTGTGGTAGGAACAAAAATGACTTTCGTAGCTGCACTTACCACTTACAATATAGAGTCCAAATGAGATGGTGTCTGGTATTTTCTAGGGGAGGAATTCAGTGGTACCCCCAAGTGTAGGGCCCTTTTGAAGGAAGGGCAGTTAAGGGGGCCTACTGTCCTAGGGAGGTCTTGTCCATGCCCCAAAGCACTGCAACTCAGAGGTAACCCCCAGACTGCCCGAAGATTCCTTTTTACAAGTTTTCTCTATGTTCCCAAAAGCCACAGAAAGGAGATACTAACATAGCAATTTTAATGAAATTGAATATACAGGGTCTGGAAGAAAAAAAATAATCCTATTCTTCAAACACCATCTTAGCTGCAGTATCTTTCTTTTCTTTCAGCCTGTCACATCTTTTCACACGGTTATAATCAGAATGTCCATGCATGGTGTAGTTATTCAGGGCTTGCTGCGCTCCCGTGGCCGGGCACGGTGTGCTGTAGCTGGAGAAGATTGTTTTTGCGCCAGCTTTAGTCACGGTAGAACCCAAGATAAAGCTTCCCAAAACTCTGTTCTGCTTCACTCTCACACACCCCACGCACGCTCTATGAATAGGAGCGGTCCCTTGTAATCTCACAGTTCCTGGTGGCCAAATTTCTTCAAGGGCACCGTGATGGATTTAAATGGTAGATAAGAGCAGATATCTTAACAGAGGTAGGAGTGTCTCAGCACAGGATCTGCAGCTGTCCCTCTCTGGAAGACGCTGGGTGCTGCCATGCTTCGGGATAGGTTTGCAGTCTGCCCTGATGTGTAGAGGCCCATAGCGCTTCCTTTCGTTGCTAGTGTTGTTTGCTAACAGTGCTGCAAATGGATTCCTCCCCATTTTAACGCATGCCTCTCCTCTGCTTTGCTTCCTTACTGATTATTTCACAGATGAGAAGGCCAACTTGGAGAACAAGTTTCTTCGGCAGAGTGGAATAGGAGAACCTTTTCAGGGGAAGACGTCCTTGAGAAAAGCCAAACTTCAACAAGGCTGTGTCACACCATTGAAGGCAGGTAAGGAGACACAGCTTAGACAGGAGCCTTGAGGGGAGCTAAGGGAATCACCAGACACTGGAATTTTGGTTTGTTAGTGAAATGTGTGAATTCAGTTCATGGTAAATGTACTCTGTTTCCTGAGATAGGAAGAGCAGTCAGTGTCTCAACTGCTGAGCCATCTCTCCAGCCACAGCACATAGCTTTTATAAACAGGCCTTCTGTATAACTTTACCTGAGTTAAGGCTACCATGCATAGGAATGATAATATTAGATGTGTGCGATACGTATGATTTTCATTTTGAATTCTGTAGTCACATATACATGCTATGCATACCAGATTACATATACAAATATCATATATGTATATAATTTCTGATTTTCTTGAGATTTGAGTAATAATGGTTTTATTCCTCATTTGGGCGGCTATTAATTTAATTAAAAATAATTATTGTGGTGCTGGAGAGATTGCCTAGTGGTTAGAGCACTGTCTGTTCTTCTGGAGGACCCAGGGTTCAATTCCCATCACCTACATGGTGGCTCACTGCCGTTTGTAACTGTGGCTGTTTTAGGGTATTCTGCAGTAGTCTGACTAGGTTTTTGGTCTCTCGTAGTTGATAACACTTACTACAAAGAGACAGAAAAGGAAAATCTTCAGAAGCAATCTATCCCATCAAATGATTGTCCTTCCCTGAATGCTAAGAGAGCTGTGACAGGAACTACTCCCATCCAGCCTCAGAGGTAAGAGTGGGCACAAAAGTGGATAGTTCTGGTTCTGCTCAGTCAGTGTAGTGACTGGGTCATCTGTGTCATACAGTTGGGTCCCTTCCGTTCCTTCAGCGCTTAGGGATTGGAGCCTGCAGGTTTGACTTACAGCTGAGGGCGTATAGACTTGGTCAAAGCCAGGATTCAAACTCGTCAGTCTGAGTTTTAAAAGCTGGGTATGGATAAGATTGTTTTTATGTGTGTTATGTGCATTCATGGTGGCTGTGGAGTGGGAAGGGTGTCAGGCCTCCTGAACTGGAGTCGCAGAGTTGTGAGCCCTCATGGATGCTGAGAGTAGAGCCACCGAGTCATCGCTCCAGCCCTCAAACGTCTGTCTTCGTTTCTTAGTATTACAGAAGCTTCCTCGTGGTTCTGCTTGTGTATGTCTTCTACTTTATTTTTATTCTATTTTCATCTTTTTTTATTCATGCTTAATATTTTGTGCTGCAAGAGTTTAAACAAAAAGGTATGCTAAGCAAAGCACACTTTCTACTATGGGATTACATTCCAGCCCTTATTTAAAATTCTAAAATTACATTTATGTATTTTTATTCTTTGTGTGTATGACCTTGAACACATGGACAATAGTTGAAGTGTGGGAAGGGACTGGAAAGTAAGGGGTTGGGGGTTGGGGATCGATGAAGACAGAGTCTATGACGATGCCCAGACTTCAGACTCTGGAGACCAGCATCAGAGTGCAGATCTAACTTTATCACGTATTACATAAGCTGGGGAGGTAAACCTTTGCTCTTAGTCCTTCTAGGCCAGTCTTGTACCACTGATCTATATCCCAGTACTCACTCAAGTATCTTTATTATTTTATTTTAACTGTTTTAAAATTTGAGACAGGTTCTCACTGTGTAGCTGTGACTGGCCTGGAACTTGATGTATAGACTAGGCTAACCTCACCCCCTGCTCCCTTACATCTGTTTTTGCTTGCTTATTCTTTGAGACGGGGTTTCTCTGTGTAGCCATGGTTTTCTTAACTCATCTTCTAGAGCAGTTTGGCCTTGAACACTAGGACTAAAAGGATATACTATCTCACACCAGGGTTCCTTAGATTTCCTGAGTGTTGAGATTATAATAGAATGACCCTGTGTAGTCTGTTTGGTTGGTGCTTTTAAAAATCTAACTTACAAACCACCAGCATATTTAAATAGCAGGATTTTATGGTTGGAAATAACAGGTTTTCAGAAACATTAGATTAACAGAGAGTACATAATAAAGGTTTTATTGGCCTTTTAGTTGATCTACTTTCTGAAGAACATTTGGCCATCTGTAGAAATTGTATTCATAAGATAAATTGTGTCATTTCTACCATAGAAGATCTGTTAGACTCTCTGCTCAGAAGGATTTGGAGCAGAAAGAGAAAAACCATGTTGCCTCTGTTGAAATGAAAGCCAAGAGATGCACTGCTCCCACGACTGATTATCCCCCCAACAAGAAAATGAAAGTGTGAGTACCCGCCCCCGCCTGGGCACTGGGTTCTTTCCTGAGTTGAGGGTTACAAAGTAAAATTACCAAGGGTCCATCTGCAGTCTGCTTGGTGTCCCTGAAGGTTGGGAAACTCCAAAGCTACGTGTCCCTTCTAGCAGGTTTGTCCCCAGTGTTACTCTGTGGCGGGGACTGACCAGAATCTATGGTGTTCATGCTTATGACTGTTTTAATCAGGAGTGTGTTTCACCACAGGAGTACTCCATGAGTGTCTAAATAATTTATGCACTTCACGGAAGTCAGACCCAGATTGCCGCTGGCCTTGGTCAGCTCTCTATGACATCTTAGCTTGAGCTTCGTTATCAGAGGGTGACTGCTATATCTAGTCGGATCCCTGTTCAAGAGCGTACTGTCAGGAAAGGGAGGCCTTCCTCAGAGATGATACTTTTTATCTCAGTTCTTTAGACCGTCCGTCCCTTGGATCTCCCAGTCGCTGTAGAGGCAAGAGCAACACTTAGTTATGGCTGGGTTACGGCTGCTCTCAAATTTCCTAAGAAACTGATCTTAGATGTCAGGAACGTCGTCCACTGTCTTCTGTTTGTTGACTTGATGACATAGAATCCTTGAATCCTGAAACACTGCTGGATGCCTCAGCTGACCTGAGGGCTTTCCCATGGTTGACCTGTTGGGGCTGTTGCTGTGTTGATCTGATGATGTGGTCAGAGAACCGTGTGTGGTTTAATCATGCTATTAGTCCCCAAAATGAGGGTGTGCTTTAGGGAATTGAAATTTAATTTTTCGTTCATTTTGAATCAAGGTCTCATAAAAAGAAACCGGAGGAAGAAGAGGAGGGCAGTGCTCCAGCTACTTCAAGAAAGGATGAAACTCTGGAGAGGGCCAAGGGCAAACACACTGTGCCTGCTGTGCCGCCTGCCAGGTACTGCTTTCCCAGAGTAAACCTTAGAGGGAGAACAGTAAATTATACATTGGTCTATCTTCAGTCCAGTTGGTACGACACACGTTTGGGAAGCTCTTAAAGGCTGTCTGTGACCTGAAAGGTGCTGAGGTAGACGGTAAGCAACATAAGGCATTCACAGGACAAGAGCAGTACACATTCACCAGCCACACAGCCTTCCTTGAGCTTCCTTTACTCAGTAAATGGACGTGATTTTAGTCAGTAACCAACTTTGGGGTTTAGTTTTATTCCCTTGCCAAGAGATCATCGCAATGTTTTTCTGGAAAATCTTGTTTATGCTTTAATAGATAATGGTTGTATGAGTGATGATATTTATTGCCAGTTTTATTTCTGAAATTAAAAATCAAAAAGATTTGCAGTGCCACCACCTTTTCATTGTTTTTGTCGTATAGGCTGACCTTGCAATAACTGAGGATAGCCTTGAATTTCTGCTCTTGCTGCCTCTACCTCCCCGGAGCTGGAGTGGATAGGCATTACCACAGCTGCTGTGCGTCCCACTGCAGATTAAACTTTGAACATGGTTTTATGAGAGTAAAGTAAAGGGTGCTTAATATAATGTTTACCTGCAGGCCTCTGACAATTATTCAGTTATTAACATTCAATTATTAAGCAGCAGTGGTGGGGGTGTGGGTTCTCATGGTGGGTTAAATCAATGATTTACTGCTAGGGTTCCTTTCTCTCTTGCCAGAAGCTTCATTTCTCACTTGCCAGGTAAGAGGGAGACTTGGAGCAGTTAACTTTTATTGAATCAGGAAAACAAAGTCATGCTTGCAGTAAGAAATACTTTTTATGGGGTTGGGGATTTAGCTCAGTGGTAGAGCGCTTGCCTAGCAAGCGCAAGGCCCTGGATTCCGTCCCCAGCACCGAAAAAAAAGAAAAGAAAAAAAAAGAAATACTTTTTACACAAGCAAATATACACAGACACGTGTACACTCATACACACATTCACATTTTCATTCTCATTCTCACACATTAACACATTCACATTTTTGTTGGGCCTAACCACCTGTCTCATCTACTCCACAAGTATTTGTGCATATTTACATATACATACCTATACTTAGGTATATTTTATATGCGTGCGTGCGTGCGTGCGTGCGTGCGTGCGTGCGTGCGTGCGTGCGTGCGTGCGTGCGTGCGTGCGTGCGTGCGTGCGTGCGTGCGTGCGTGCGTGCGTGTGTGTGTGTGTATGGTGGATGGAGCAAAAGCCCAAGCGCCAGTGCAGAAAGAACTCATTCATTCTGGATGAAAAATAAGCTCCAACCTTTATTTCAGAGAGAAAGAAAAGGCTTCTCCCCTCTTATTGCTAAAAGAAAGAAGCCCAAGGGTGGAAGGGTAAAGCCCTGTACTTGTCAGTAAGAAGCTTGCCTGCTCTCTCTGCTCTCTGTTCAGTTTCTCTCTCTTTTTGCCTCTCTCTCCTCAGCTCTGTAATAATAATGTCATCATTCCTAGTTTTACACTGTTTTTAGAAGAATAGATCACATGGTATTCCAAGCATCTTTTTTCAAACATTCACAGAAAGTTAAAGCATAAATTCTCATCATAACTTGACTAAGGAGTTAAAACAGATGTTTACATGTGTTTCCATTCAGAGTTGTTATCTAACTAAACATTCATTGTGTCACTGGCTCCACAGGTTCATTAAAGTTAAAAACTAGGGGCTGGAGAGATGGCTCAGCGGTTAGGAGCACTGAATGCTCTTGCAGAAGTCCTGAGTTCGATTCCTAGCAACCACATTGTTACTCACAACCATCTAACGGGATCTGATGCCCTCTTCTAGGGTATCTGAAGACAGGGTACTCACATACATAAGATAAATCTTTTTTTTTTTTTTCTTTTTTCTTTTTTTCGGAGCTGGGGACCGAACCCAGGGCCTTGCGCTCACTAGGCAAGCGCTCTACTGCTGAGCTAAATCCCCAACCCATAAATCTTTTTTTTTAAAAAATTAGTTAAAACTATAATTCTTACGTCTAAGTTAACACAGTATTTCAAAAGGCAAATCATCTGTCTATTGTTTCATTAGTATTGAAATTTTGTATAGATAAACCCAGTCAATATTTGATCTTCTTTTTTTGCACCTATAATAAGTCGTTCATTCATAGTTTATGGTCTTTAGTATCAGATAATAGTTTTACAGCCAGCCTAAGAGGAGTGTTTTCCTTGATTGTAATCTGTTTCATGCCTACTTTCTATCTTAGTACAATTAACTCGTGATACATGAAGGCTTGCAGGGTCCTAATTGAAACTCATTTTATAAAGGGCCCAATAATTACTAGTATAAATTTAGGAATTTATAGAATAATTATCAAGAATTAAATCATCTATTTGTCTACATGGCATCACTACCACACGTCTTCACTGGTCTGCAGGAAATCTCAATAGGGTGGACTGATGCCCAGGGACTATTATATTAATTTAATATGACAGGAAAGACATATCAGTGGCAAGAATCCATCCTGAGATGAGATTTCTGAAAGCCTTGCAATTAAGAATTATCCATCGCAGACTGGGCAGCACGATATGTCATCTCTAGAGTGTCACTTGTAGCCTTTACCCTTTCCTAGATGGTGCTGACAATCGACGGGCCTGGAGCTGGTGAGGTAACCCAGGCTGGCCTCGGATTCACAGTCCTCTGGCTTTAGCCTCCCAAGTGCTGCAATTCTAAATGTGGCTTTCTGGCTTTTTAACTTAGCTCTTCCTGTGCCATAAAAGATAGTCATTGGTGTGAGTCTTCTGTGCTGTCTTACTATGTTGTGTAGTTAGTTTTAGCAATTGTTCTCTGAAAATTTTATAATCTCTTGTGTAAAGTAGCCTCCTTTCCATGTTACCCAAGTGAGCCAACATCTCTTTCTGGTGGCTAAACTTTCGTTTTGGTAGATATCATGGGTTATAAACACTCTACGAAGCAGCCTAAACCTTTTCCTTCGTCTCTCTGTCCTGATTGCGGTTTCTAGGGAGAAGACTGTAAAGAGTACTGAAGAGCAGGAGTTAGAGAAGAGTCTGAGAATGCAGCAGGAAGTGGTAGAGATGCGGAAGAAGAATGAAGAGTTTAAGAAGCTGGCTCTTGCAGGGCCAGGTCAGCTGGGCTCACTGACACTGAACATGAGGGTGCTTCTTAGAAATATGGTGGCTTTTTTTTTTTTTTTTTTGAGGTCTCTATAGCAAGAACAAAATAAATAAAAATACAGTCAATTTGAGTAGTCAGCGTAAGACAATGTGTTTATTTAAAATGGTGACTATAAGTTCACCTGCACCTCAGGAGTTACCAGATTACCCAAACTTGTACTTTCCCAGACTGTTGTTCTTCTCTTGTGTTAGCTAAAGATGACAGTCGGTCTGGCCAGTTTGTCATTTCCTTCTTCATACTAATGGCAGAGGGTAAGAAAGAGGTCTGTCACATTCAGTTGCAGTTAGAAGGAAAAACGTGACGGAATGCCGAGCTTGTCGACTCGCTTTGTTCTGACATAGTTGTGTTGGCTCCAAAGCTAGAGTCCTGCTGATGGATGGAGAAGTACCTTGGGCTTTATAGGCTCCCCTCTTAGGATTCTGAATCAAATTTTGCATTTATAGCCACTCTCTAGGGGCTGGGTTTTCAGTGTATGGAGTATTTGATTAGAATTTGTAATACCCTGGGTTCCATCTCCAACACTATTTAAAAAAGGCAGGGTATGAGATCATGACTTTATCAGAGCTATGACTACATTCTAACCGTGGGCTCCTCTCCTTACCTCATTTGCCTCTGAACCAAGGCTTCAAGCCCAATCCAACTCAGTCATAAACCTAGATCCACAGTAACAGAAACACGGAAAGGATTAGAATTGTAAAGGAACTCACTGATGATCTCTCTTCTTAATGCTAACTGTGTGTTTTCCTCTGTTCCTCAGGGCAACCTGTGAAGAAATCCACCAGCCAGGTTACCAAGACAGTTGACTTTCACTTCCTCACAGATGAGAGAATCAAACAACATCCCAAGAGCCAGGAGGAGTATAAGGAAGTGAACTTCATGTCCGAACTTCGAAAGCATTCTTCCACTCCTGTAAGTGAGCATTCTTATTACTAATTTAGTAGGACTCAGCTGTAGCGCTTTTGGTTGTTATCTACAATAGGATGATTGAGGGAGGCTTACTCTTTGAATTAGTATAGATACAAATTCCCTTTGAACTCTGTGGCTGTCAACAGAACACTCCTCTGGGAAAGCATGTTTCCAAGTTGGTGTAAAAATTAAGATGGGACATAAAGCAAATTTGTGTGGCACATTTGAGTGGCCTCCTCCCACCCGTCAGGCTCAGGCGTAGAGAAGTGTGGAAAGGCGTGCACCACCACCATCTGGCTTTATTGTTGTTGTTTTAATGTTCAAGAATACTAGGTGCGCCTCTAAGTGTGAAGCCAGCCCTCCAGCCTCCTCTGTTGGGTTTTTGTTTTTCTTGTTTTTAAGACAGGATCCCAATTAGTCTAGGCTTGCCTCAAACTCAAGGGTGACCTTGAAGTCTTGATCCTTCTGCCTTCACCCCCCTGTGATGGATGGTGGGTGTACACCACCAGTCCTGACTTCAGGCACTGTTGTATTTTCCTTTTACTATTTGTGTTTATACCTATATGTCTTACGAGTATGTGTCATGTAGATGTGGGTGATGGTGGAGGCCAGAAGACGGAGTGGGATTCCACCTGACAAGTGGAGTTTGAGGGTTTGAGTTGAAGTATGTCTGATCTACATAGTGAGTTCCAGGCTAGCCAGGGCTATGCAGAGAGACCCGTCTAAAAAAACTCACCAAAAATAGATAAAAAGTTAATGATGCCCTTTAATGATGGGTGGGCTTTGCAACAGTCAGTGTGAGGGAATGTATATATGGAGAGATGCTAAGCTAGGCTTCTGCCTGACCTGATGCTGGCCCAGCAGCCCATACCAGCAGTGTATGTTTGGTTTTTTTCTTTCCCATTCCCTTTGAATTTTAAGAAAACTTGATCTAGATTGGTTCAAAACATTTATATACTTGGGAAACAGCATGTGTACTATTACCAAGTAGTCTTGTAATGATAAAGGGCTGGTAAGCCAGTGTAGGGCTGGTAAGCCAGTGTAGGGCTGGCCCTCGGAGCGCCTGTGCTGAGTGTGGGGCTTGCAGAAGCTCTCGCCTCATTTGCTGAACAACTTTTCTTTTCACAGGCCCGAGGGACCAGAGGATGTACCATCATTAAGCCTTTCAATCTGTCCAAAGGAAAGAAAAGAACATTTGACGAAGCAGCGTCTACATATGTGCCCATTGCACAGCAGGTTGAAGCCTTCCACAAACGAACCCCTAATCGATACCATCTGAGGAACAAGAAGGACGAGAGTGAGTTCCTCCCAGCACCTCGCTGGCCAAAGCCCCTTGTCCAGTCACCGGCACAGCAGGGTGATTGTTCAAAGGCAGGGTAGGAGGGTGAGGGGAATGGTGCAGACGCTGGTAAGTATGTGTAGATTTGGTAGTGAACAATGAAAGGATTTTAATTATTTCTGTCTTTATGAAAGGAATTTCTACAAGAAGATTAAGGAAGTCTAAAGATGGGAAATAATGTAAAAATAACTTATCAGGAAAATATGACAAAGCTGAGTTGGTGATGCTTGCTTTTTTTTTTTTTTTTAAAGATTTATTTATTTATTATATATGAGTACACTGTAGCTGTCTTCAGACACACCAGAAGAGGGCAGCAGATCTCATTATAGATGGTTGTGAGCCACCATGTAGTTGCTGGGATTTGAACTCAGAACCTCTGGAAGAGCAGTCAGTGCTCTTAACCACTGAGCCATCTCTCTAACCCCCGATGCTTGCTTCTAATCCCAGCATTTGGGAGGTAGGGGCTCAAGTCCAGCTTGGTCTAAACAGTAATTTCGAGGGTGCCTGGGCTGCACAGAACTAACTAGTCTCAAAACAAAACTGAATATGGCTAGTATTTTGGGTAAAATGGGATGTGTTTTGGGGTATCTACACATCTCTTCTGTTTCGTATTGTGTAGCACTTTGCTTTAGGTGGCCCCGTGACTTGCTTTAAATACAGTATTTCTCTTTTCTTTTGCCAGTGCTGGAGATTCAGCCTAAGACCTGTGCACGCTAGCAAGCACTCTGCCAATGTGCTACTTTCTCAACCCTAAATACAGTATTTCCCAGTATTGTTACTATATTCTAGTATTTTAAACTATGAAAAAGTGATTCTTTTTATCCCTATAGAATTAAGTTTCCACCTAGCCAAGGCTTCACAGTCAAATTCTTTTTCAAAAGAGAAGCCAGTAAGTAAATTAGATAATTAATATTTCTCACTGTTATATAAGGTCTAGATAGGAGAATTCCTTCTAGGCAATTATGAAAATCAATAGGTTTATTATTGACCAGGGAACCCAATACCTTTTGTAAGTGTTCACAGTGCTCTAAGTCATTGGTTCTTAACCTGTGAGTTGAGGCATCAGAAAACACAGATACTTAGATTACAGTTCATACCAATAGCAAAATTACAGTTATGAGGTAGCAACAAAAGTAATTTTATGGTTGGGGTCACAGTGACACGAGGAACTGTATTAGGTCACAGCATTAAGAAGGTTGAGAGCCGCTGCTCTAAATAATGCTGTTGTCAGAGTTGTTCTCCCTCTTTGCCTCTAACTCTCCATAACTGTCCCCATTTGACTACCTGAACCCCCTTTCCCACCACTGTGTGGTGCAGCTATCTTATGAGGTTGGGTTGAAAGTTGAAATGTAGTAGCCATAAACTACTGATCTTCTGCCTTGGCTTCCTAGCTGCCAGGATTACAGACATGGATCGCCATGCCTGACTTTACCATTTGACTTGCTATGAGTGGTGGCCTGGACGCTGTGATACAGATGTTTTGTGAAATTCATTACTCAGTGGTTTGCAAAGATCTAGTGTCTAAAAATTGTAAGAAAAACATCTGTCAACAACAAGCAAAATAGTTGGTGTTCTCCATAGAGGCCTATGCAGTGGCAAGGACCCCATCAGACAGGGCTGCAGAGATGGCAGAAGAATTCACCCAGAAACTGTCTTCAATGACGATGACAGGAGAAAGGGAGGGAACATTTGTCAGGTTGAGTGGCATAAGCTGAGGTGAGCGTAGGAAAACAGATTGTCTCGTTTGTTTTTATCCAGTTGGTTCAGCACTTACAGGTGACCTGGATTGTGGGGAACTAAGCAGACATCTGTGATTTTGTTTTATAGGCTTGTTACCCTCCAAACCTGTGAACAAGATTGTACGAGACCCCCAGACCCCTATACTGCAGACCAAATACCGTGCAAGGGCTGTGACCTGCAAAAGTGCGGCAGAGAAGGAGGCCGAGGAACTTGAGAAACTGCAACAGTAGGTCCCTGGCAGTGTTTGAGGAAGCTGGCAACACCCACCTGCTTGCCTGCTTTCAGTCCTGTGGTGGCTGTTTTCCTTTTCGTGAAAATGCAAGCCATTTAGTGTGTCCGTAGCCTGTGCTCCTGTCTCTGACTGGAAGTGGGACTGTGTAGGTGCCCTGGAGCAGAATCTGACAGATTCTACATGCAATGCCATGGCGGTGGCAGAGCTACCTTTGGATCTAACTAGGGATAAGGCTCGTCAGGGTAGACATCTCTTTCTGATCTTCAAAGGATTTGCAGCTTTACTCTTGGAAGAACCTGGAACTTAACTGAAGTCAGCCTTGAAACTTGTCTCCTTAGACTTTCCCTAGACATTGTAGTACTGGGGTGAACCCAGGGCCCTTGTTCATGTAAGACAAACAATGCTGTCGGGCTAAACCCCAGGCCTTTTTCATTATTAAAGCTTAAGTTTTCAAGTAGCGTCTCCCTAAGTTGGCTGGGCTGGCGGTGTCGCTGAGGTTTGTCTTGATTAGCCCAATTGCTCGCTTCTGCCTGAACTACTGGGATTGTAGAGCATGTAGCCAGTCTTGGCCCTGTCTATCAGCTTTTTTTTTTAAAAAGAGATTTATTTATTTTATGTAAGAGTACACTGTAGCTGTCTTCAGACACACCAGAAGAGGGCATCAGATCCGATTACAGATGGTTGTGAGCCACCATGTAGTTGATGGGAATTGAACTCAGGACATCTGGAAGAGCGTCTCTTAACTGCTGAGCCATCTCTCCAGCCCCTCTATCAGCTTTTTTGTTTGTTTGTTTTCTTTTGTTTTTGAAGACAGGGTTTCATGTATCTTTCGCTGGCCTCAAAGTAGCTATTAGCTGAAGATGGCTTTAATATTTTTTTTAATTTTATTTTATTTGTGGGAGTTTTGCTTGCATGCATATCTATGTACCACTGGCATGCCGGGTGCCCAAGGAAGCCAGAAGAGGACATCAGAGCCTCTGGGACTGGATTACAGACAGACGGTTGTTAGCTGCTATGTGGGTGCTGGGAAATTTTTGGGAGTAACCCCTGAGCCATCTTTCTAGTCCCCCAAAGTTTGGGAACTTGAATTTCTGGTCCTCCTGTCTCTGCCTCAAGTGCTAAGATCACAGGCCCTGGCACTCATAGAGCCCTGAGCCCCAGCAGGGCTTAGGTAATATCCTTTAATCAGGAGGTGAACATGGCTACCGACAGGAGAGATTGTGCTGTTCATGGTGGATCCTCTTAGTGCTTAGTGATAGGCTTTCTTCTACTTTGTGTCATTTTTATTTTAAAAAGCCTTTTGTGTTTGTTACAGATACAAATTCAAAGCACGGGAACTTGATCCCAGAATTTTTGAAAGTGGCCCCATCTTGCCCAAGAGACCACCTGTTAAGCCTCCTACCCAGCCTGTTGGTTTTGATTTGGAAATTGAGAAACGAATTCATGAGCGAGAGTCAAAGAAAAAACCCGAAGATGAACAATTTGAATTTCATTCCAGACCTTGCCCTACTAAGATCTTGGAAGATGTTGTGGTAAGAATTCTTGAGGGGTCAGGGGTTGGCAGAGGTGGCCTGCCTGTGACTGAATATCTGCCCAGAAATGTTCAAGTTGGTCCTGTAAGCCAGACACCAGCATGTCACTGGAGGTGACAAAGAGGTACAGCAGAATTGGACTTCAAGTCTCGTGAGAGAGGCAGCATGAGGTTAAATAATAGACATAGGAGTATGTGCTCTGCAAAGAGATGTGGTTTAAAGGGCTGCACAAGAGAAGCTGTGAGCGAGCGCCTGGTGGAGGAGGCAGCCTTTGACGATGTGCAGTAGAGTCGACATCCTCCTGCTGTCACTGTGTTGCTGTGATGGCTGACACTTGTCCCTCTTTCATATGGAGTCATCCCTTAGTATTTGCAAGATTGGTTTCAGAACTTCACATAGATAACCAAGGTCTCTACATGTTCAAGTCTCATAAAATATAAACTAGCACACCATACACTATGTTTTCCTTTGAGATGGGGTCTTGCTTTGTTTCTCAGACTTATCTTAAACGTCTAGGTTGTCCTTAGATCAGCCTCCTAGTAGTTGGGACTGCAGATTCATGCCACTGTGCCTGTCTTAGGGCTTGTCATCTTTCCCTCTGCTTGGTTTAGAGTCATCCGTGAGTGAAGCTCTAAGACATTACCTCTGGGCACTAGTTTGTGTGTGTGTGTGTGTGTGTGTGTGTGTGTGTGTGTGTGTGTGAGAGAGAGAGAGAGAGAGAGAGAGAGAGAGAGAGAGAGAGAGAGGGGTAGGTTTATATGAGAGTGTTAGTCCTTGCATGCTCACGTGAAGATAGAGGAGAACTCTGGGATTTAGTCCTTGCCTATGATGGGTTATGGGATCAAATACAAGTCAGGCTTGTTCATCGAGTGGCCCCTCCCCTCATCTGGGTTTTATCTTCCTGGCCTGGTTTTTAGTATTTTATGTAGCATACTAGAAATTGTTCTGGGATGTCTAATTGAGTCATATGCTT
Organism: Rattus norvegicus; assembly: GCF_021556685.1. NCBI lineage: Eukaryota > Metazoa > Chordata > Mammalia > Rodentia > Muridae > Rattus > Rattus norvegicus. Next base: position 141,327,306 of record NC_141536.1, read on the forward strand.
CTTCTAGGGTGTTCCTGAAAAGAAGGTTATTCCAGCCACTGTCCCTAAGTCACCAGTTTTTGCACTGAAGAACAGGATCCGAGTGCCTGTCAAAGAAGATGAGGTGATTCCCTGGGAAGAGGAAGCCTTCTTTTCCTTTTTCATGACCAGTCGGAGTCTTAATCATTTTTTTTTTTTTTAAAGATTTATTTATTTATTTATTTAATGTATACAAGTACACTGTAGCTGTCTTCAGACACACCAGATCCCATTACAGATGGTTGTGAGCCACCATGTGGTTGCTGGGAATTGAACTCAGGACCTCTGGAAGAGCAGTCAGTGCTCTTAACCACTGAGCCATCTCTCCAGCCCGTCTTAATCATTCTTTATACTTAATGGGGCCCAAAGGCAATCAGCTCTTCTCCGGAGTTGTCTATAAGAATAATATGAATGTCTGACCATCTGTTTTGTTCCTCTGAGAGCACTGAAACTGGCTAAGATGTGACTCAACTTTCAGTGATAATGGGTCAGAGTTTGTAGTTAAGCCTCTGCATTCCTGTAGCTCTGGGATCATGCAGCTTTTGCAACATAGTCAAGGGTTTCCTGAGCTATTACCTCTCTTCCTGAGCTTAGGGAGGGGCTTTTAAAATTCACACGAAGCAGTTACATTGTATTGTTCTTGATACCCAAGGGTCACAAAGGTAACTGAGGGTGGTGAGTTCTGGGACTGTAAGATGTGAATTGTCATTGATCATGCTAGCTTCTTATTATAGCTCCTATTTTATCTATAAATGTGCAGACTTGGGGTAATGTTATAGCAGATCTCAGCATAAACCTTTTTATAGGTTCAGTTGAAACTAAAATACTTGGTAATCTTATGTTACTAGCTTGAACCCAAACAACTTGCTTGGTCCTATTCTGGGTTTGGCAACCATTAATTTCTATCACATGTTTTAGTGGAGTCTGAGTCAGAGTCTAAGGTGTAAGTGTGCTTACTCAGAATCTTTCTTCAAGTCTTCATTTTACCTGTCTGATGTCATTTAGTTATTCCGACAATCCTGTGAGGAACTTGAGAGTCTTTTTTTTTTTTTTTGGTTCTTTTTTTTTTGGAGCTGGGGACTGAACCCAGGGCCTTATGCTTCCTAGGCAAGCGCTCTACCACTGAGCTAAATCCCCAACCCCGGAACTTGAGATTCTTAAAGAGTTACTGTGTCAGTCACTTACCCAGTGCCCTTGCATTGCTTTGACCCATGATGTGGTCACTGAGTGGGCATTGTTTTTCTTTGAAAGGAAAGTCATCCGTGTGGAGTGACTTGCATTATCTGTGCCTTATATCATCTGGTGCTTTCCGAGTCCTCATTCCGAGCTGGGTGAGCAGGGAAAGATGAGTCTCGTTTCTAAGACTGTAGTTTCTCTCTTAGGAAGAGGAGAAACCAGTAGTGATAAAAGCTCAACCTGTGCCACATTATGGGGTGCCTTATAAACCCCCCATCCCAGAGACAAGAAATGTGGAGGTGTGCCCGTTCTCCTTTGATACCCGGGACAAAGAACGCCAGTTGCAGAAGGAGAAAAAAATAAAAGAAATGCAGAAAGGAGAGGTAGGTGGTTCATTTCTGTAATCTGCTGAATACTGTTTTGATCCCTCGAAGGGAACCTTTCCCCTGTTTGTGTGTCTGTTTTGAGCAGTGTTTTTCTGTGTAGACCAGACTGGCTTTGGATATGTGGTTGTCCCCCTGCCTCTGCCTTCCACATCTAGGATTACAAGCATGTATAACACACTTCACTCAGAGTGGTTTATATAAAATTACTATATAGAAATATATATAAAAACATACCTTTAAACAAAAAGTATATGTATACGTGTATATAAAATTACTATTGAGATCATTGTTTCCCACTGATGCCTGCATGACCCACTATGAAATACGTATTGGGCTTTGGAAGAATTTACTGGGAGAAAAACCTAGCAAGGTCCATTGCTTTTCAGCTAGGCCATCCTGCTCTGAAAATTGAATTCTTCTGCTTGTCTTTTCAGGTTCACACACATATTCAGGGGTAAATATTGCTTTATCTCTGTCTCAACTTGCTTTCTGTTGCTGTAATAAAACCAAAGCAGCTTGGGAAAAGGGTTTGCTTGGCCATGTTTTCTCAGATGTTCCTTCCCAGATAACTCTGACTTTTATCAGGTTGACAAAATGTTCACCATCATCCTTGTTAACAGGCTTCTTTTGGTTTTGTTTGGCTTTCGGGATGTTGTCTCAACATGTAGTCTAGGCAGGTGTATTGACTCCTGATCCTTGGAGATCTGAGATTACAGGTGTGGATCACCATGTCTGGCAAGCATTCTTTACAATTTTTTATGGTCAACCTGTTTCATGTTGCTCTTGTGTTTTCTTCTTTATCATTAGGTGCCCAAGTTCAAGGCACTTCCTGTGCCCCATTTTGACACCATTAACCTGCCAGAGAAAAAGGTAAAGAATGCGACTCAAGCCGAGCCTTTCTCCTTGGAGACAGACAAGAGAGGTGCCTACAAGGCCGAGATATGGAAGCACCAGGTAGGAATGGGGAGCGGCTGAAATGGTGGGTGTTGGTGGTTTTTGGGTGTGTAGGTGGGTGGGCACGCTTATGGGCCGCAGGCCTATAGATTGGACCTGTAGATTCACTATCTATACTGAAATCATCTGGGACATCAGATTGGATTATTTTAATATTATTCTGTGTTAACCAGGAATCACATCACGTTTTCTAAAAAAGGCCAGGCAATATTTATTTTAGATTTTATAGGTTCCATATGACTTCTGTCAGGTATTTTCTCCTTGCCTCCCTTCACCCCGTATGCATATTTGATCCGTGGAACATGTAAAGACTGTCCTTAGGTCAGGTTTCGTTTGGCCGGCAGGCTGAATTTTGCTCATCATAGTGTAGTCTCCTGGGGAATGGGAGACTCCTCCTTTGTCGGGAGTTTCTGTACTATCTCATCTATTTCCTTAAGTTGGTGCTTTTGGTAAGAAATAGGTTGGGAGAATTGGTTCTTAATAAGACAGGCTGTTTTTTCAACGTGGTATATGACATAATTGTTTTTTATTTATCATAACAGGTGATAAAAGACAAATGATTGGTTATAGGTTGATATAATTGGCATATAATTTTGCCACTATCCCTGTTCTCTGTCTCACCTCAAAACAAACACTAACCAGGGTTTGATCGACCCTTGGGGTCTAATTACTCATTTAGAAGAAATAAGGGGATAAAAAGCTCTCTTTTGGGGTTGGAGATTTGGCTCAGTGGCAGAGCGCTTGCCTAGGAAGCGCAAGGCCTTGGGTTCGGTCCCCAGCTCCAAAAAAAAGAACCAAAAAAAAAAAAAAAAGCTCTCTTTTTCTTAGTTACAAAGTTCAGAACCTTTAGGATGTGTATTACGGCTATAGTAGTCAAGAAACGTTGAATGCCGCTGTCTGACAGACCTTCCTTCTAACAGCTGGAAGAAGAGCAGAAGCAGCAGAAGGAAGCAGCTTGCTTCAAGGCTCGTCCAAACACTGTCATCTTCCAAGAGCCCTTTGTTCCCAAGAAAGAGAAAAAATCAGCTGCTGGTATTTTTTTTTTTTTTTTAATAAATGTACTCTTTTGGGGGTTGGGACAAAATATCAAACTTTGTGGGGGGAGGGAGGGTGCTAGGACTCAGTTGTATCAGAATAATGCTTTGTCAACAAGAACTGATTTATCTGAAGGGACGGTAGCTTTAGACCCAGCCTTTTGCTTGTGTTGGAGCCAGTAACTCCCCTTGAGTATTGTCAAGTATGTTGGGGCAGACTGATAGCAGACACAGATGGCCTTTCAGGGACAGTCACAGGCTCTCCACACCCAAGAAGGGAGTATGTAGATGAAGGAAGGTTTTGAACACAAAGACTGGTTTCTTAGGCGTTGGACAACATGGCAGGAAGTTGGGATTTGTTTACTTCTGTCTTACAGTAGCCGTGTAAGAGAGCAGCATGCAGGCCTGAGTAAGCCACCTCACCTCGCTTGTCTCATTGCTCGCTCCTTAGCATTTTTCGCCATGGAGTGACTTCACTCCGTGCTTCTCTTTCCTCCTGGCCTAGTCCTAGTGCGGGACTAGGTTCCTGAGTGCTGTGTGTGCATCAATGTTGTCTTTGTTTCTGTACTCAGAGAACCCTTCTGGTTCTCTAGTTCAGGAACCTTTTCAGCTGGCCACCGAGAAGAGAGCCAAAGAGCGGCAGGAGCTGGAGAAGAAAATGGCTGAGATGGAGGCCTGGAAACTGCAGCAGTTGGCAGAAGTCAGGCAGCAGGAAGAGGAGCAGCAGAAGGAGGAGCTGGCCAGGCTCCGGAAGGAACTGGTAATCTACTAGGGGCACGGGCACTCACAAGCCCTGGCTGGTCTCTGTTCTGTTTGCTTGTGGATCCGGGAAAAATTGGTCAGCACCCACACTGACTGTGAATGTAAACAGGCAGACAGCACAGTCTCTCTTGAGTCACCTTGAAAATCAGCCACCGTTTCTTTGAAGTTATTTTCCCCGCCAGGTAGCTGCCTGTTGACTTTGTTCCCAGTACACGTCTGTTTGTTACAGCAGTTCTCAGGGTAGGTCAGTGGCAGCTACCCCAGTGCTGCTCGTCAGTGTGCTAACTCGTCACTCCACAGACGGACGCCTCCTGCTTCCCCAGCTGCCCTTTTTGATTGTTCCTCTTCTGCCTTTGGTTTGGTTTGTGGTTTTGTTGAATACTAAGAGTTAATCAAAGAAGCTTAAAATTGCACTCTGACAATTTGTGTACCCCGACCCTGAGACAGAATTTCTCTGTGTGGACCATGCTGGCCTCAAACTCAGAAATCTGCTTCCTGGGTGCTGGGATTGAAGGTGTATACCACCTCTGCCCAGCAACTCCAGCAATCTTTTTAAATTTATTTTATGTATATAAGTACACTGTCTTCTGACACACCAGAAGACAGCATTGGATCCCACTACAGATTGTTGTGGTTTCTGGGAATTGAACTCAGGACCTCTGGAAGGCAGTTCTCTTAACTGCTGAGCCATCTCTCTAGCCCCCTTATTTATTATTTTATGCATATGAGTGTTTTGCTAGCATGCATGCGTATCCACTTTGTGTGTATGCCCAGTGCCCTTAGAGGTCAGAAGAGGGTGCCGGATGCCCCGGGTCTGGAGTTACAGATAGTTGTGAACAGCTGTGTGGATGCCAGGAATCGAACCTGAGTCCCTTGGAACAGCAATCAGTGCCCCTAACCACTGAGCCATCTTTCCAGCTGCTGTCACAAATGTTTAACTTTATTTAACTTTTAAATGTTTAGCTTTTGTCTGCTACAGTTAAGCAAGGCCCTTCTTCCTAGTAAGTTACCCTGGGGATAAGCTTGAAATTCTAAGTGTGTATGTGCCAGCCAGGGCAATCTCACTGAGCAACAGTGGGAACCTGTTTGGGCTTCGTACTTCTTCTGCCCTGAATCTGTAATTGGGAACTGTAAACCTGTGAACTCTTCTCCCGGGACAGCTGTGCACAGTGGTGTGGGGCTCATCTCAGTGACTTTGTTTCCTATCTCTGCAGGTGCACAAGGCAAATCCAATCCGAAAGTACTCAGCAGTGGAGGTGAAATCCAGTGAGCTGCCTCTGACCGTGCCGGTGTCTCCTAAGTTCTCCACTCGGTTCCAGTAGAAGCCGCCGCATGTACACCACAGGCACAGAGAACACGTTTTCAGACTCACCTACGTGTGTGGAAACATACCTGAGAACTGTGGAGGCCAGGTTTTGAAGATCGAGTTACATGGAGACTTTGAAGCTAATGAGACAGCACTCATTTAGACTCATCAGACTTCCTGTAGTTATTTCCTGCAGACATTAGCTGGCCCTTTCCTGTTGGTCATAACTCTGGCCAGGACTTCAACTATTCATTTTGGCATAGTCTACTTTTCACCTAATCTCCCCCTTCTCCCCCTTTATATATGTATTTTAAGCATAAAATAAAGGCAGTCAAGTCCTAGGTCTGGTTTCAGTCACAGTGTAAGTGAGAAGCAGCCAGTCTGTAGGATTCCTTCTTCAGAAGAGTTTATGGGGGAGCCCTGCACTGTGAGGCAGCAGGGAACCTCCGTAAGGGCACCAAGGAAGTCGACTGCATGGACCCCGAGAGACCCCCCGGAGACGCTGCTGGGCATGTTCTTCATTGTCGGTGCAGACAGTGGAATGTCACAGCCTACAGTTTCCAGCCTGACTGCGAATAACTTCCTTTAAGGTCACAAGGATTTATTTAGTCTCACTGTTTTCTGGAATGCAGTCCACCCTGGAGGGGATGGTGAGGTGATACGGTTCAGTCTGTGTGATAGAGAGCACAACTCAGGCTGGAAGTTAATAGTGGCCTGGCCCCTTCAAAGGCCTGTCCCTGTTGGCTTACACAGGCCAGCTGGGCCTCACAGGCCAAAGTTCTACCACCTCCCAAAGCAAGTGCCAGGCTGTGGAGCAAGAAACACACCAGCCTGTGGCAGGCATTTTATACCTAAATGATGGTCTTCCACCCACGAGTACTATAGCTCACGGCTATTGCCTACCTTCTCTCTAGCTCTTGCTGTCCTAGAACTTGATTCTAGACCTAGAATGGGCTAGCCTTGAGTGATTTTTTTTTTTTTACCTGCATGTATGCACATGGAATTCTTGCATATGCTGAGCCAGTAGATGTCTGTGGAATGTGTCCAATGCTCTGGAATTGGAGTTTCAGACAGTTGTGTTGGGGAACCCTGCTGCTAACCATTCTGAAATTACCAGAAAGCCCCGACTAAGCTGGGTGCAAAATGGTGGACTACCTTTGTCAGCAAGGCTTCCTCCTTTCTACCTGGGGGAGCCCAGACCCCACACTGCCTACCTGCAGAATATCACCTAACCTTGGTTAGATTACAGGCCTAACTTCCTTTCTACCAATACGAACCTGTTCAGTTAGCCCCTGAGATCCTTGGAATGCCTCCTCGTGCTAATGAGACATCTCGGTACCTTTGCTCACCCTGGATAGTCCTACCCCCTCCCCTCACAATATAACACCTGATTCAACCCAAATAAATTTGATCTGTCTTCCCAATGCTGATCCCAGAATGTCCATTTCAGGCCAACAACTGAGGGAGACTGGAGGATCAAAGCTGTGAGATACCATGCACGTCCCAGGAACTAATCCTGGGTCCTCTGCAAGAGGTGTTCATTCATTGTGTGGCCAGGATAGTCCTCAATGTTGTATGTGACATTAAGCCTATTTGTATATTTGGTTTTTGTCTATGCAGTGACCACTTTTAGAATCTATTTCTTACAATGCTCTGTAAATTCAGTGGGGGTGACAAAGCCAGACATTGTTTCTTACAGTCTGATGTGTGATCTTGGTCCTCCTGGAGACCCACAAAGCAGTCAAGCTTAAAATTTCACTCTGGCAATTTGTGTCGTGTCTCCCCTCCCAACCCCCATCCACAGACAGGATTTCTCTGTGCAGCCCTGACTGCCCTGGAACTGTAGAGCACCTCCCCTACTTGTCGACTTTAGATATCTTCGTGCAGCGTCATCATCTGTTAGCTGTTTTATTTCACAAAAACACAGTGCTGCACACATGTGCACTGCTTGGCACTGTCCCACCCTCTGCAACGCCAGTGAGAACAAAAGCAACAGAAACACTTGTTTGTATTTAATCAGGAAGACAGATTATGGGCGCCTGCGTGTTGTGGTTGCTACTTAATCCTGCTCAAATCAACCTGGCTGTGGCAGTGCGCATGCACACACACACACACACACACACACACACACACACACACGCACGCACGCACGCACGCACGCAACCTTTTGTTTTAATGGGCCACTCCTAAACCTCCATGCGGTTAACACACTTTCCCCTCCGATATCCCCAACTCAATTAACTTATTAAAATCTATATTCCATCCTGGCTTCCCTAGACCCAGTGGGGTCCCTGGGGCCTCTCTTTCCCACCTCTTACATGTTGGCTGTCTGTCTGTCCTGCACTTCTCAGGCCTGCTCTTTCACCTTTCCCGCCAAGGTGGTTGTCAATCTTCCTTCCCCTTGCTAGAGAATTCTGAAGCCCCGCCTCTTTCTCCCTGCCCAGCCATTCATCGGCCATTAGCACCTTTATTTACCAATCAAAACCAACTGGGGCAGGGACCCTCAGCGCCTTACATGCGAATTCCTGTGCAATGTTGGGAACCCAGTAATAAATACAGTGTTAAGCAAATCCATGTACTTGCTGTCACATTTCTGAAGAGCCGTCACCTGGGGATTCCGAAGAGGAGCTGTCCAGGAAGGAACTGACTTGCAGCTTGGGCTTGAGTTTGTCGAGGAGATAGTAAGCACAGCTGGATTCTGAGTGCTTTTGTTTAATGTTCAGTGTGGGCCCCTGAGAGACCAAAGGATCCCCTGAGCTGGAGTTGCAGTTCGGCATCCATGGCGTGGGTCTGTTGCCAGATCAGTATGTGTGCCTAACCAGAGCCATCTCTCCAGCCCCTCCGAATGTACTTTCTTGCCAAGAGTTTGGATATGGAGCGTAAGAAACAAAACAAAAAACAGGACCCATCCTTGGGGTACAGATTTGGTTGTCCGTTCTTGGAGCTCTCATTTTTTTCTGGTCACTTGATGTCTTCTCTCCCCATGTCCTGATCCTTCTCCAAGCTTGCCCTCTGTATGTCTCCGCTGCTGTGCCAGCTGCTCACCTCTGGAGCTGGGGATACCTGGCCGTTGCTGGGGTGACCTGGTTGATCATGGGGATATAACTTTGTGCAAGGGCCGAGTGGGACAGAGTATGGTAATCTCTGTTGCCTTCCCCCCGGGGGGGGGGTTAAGGAAGGTGGAGAGGCCATGGCCATCTTGTTTCCTTATTCCTTCAGTCTGTGTCCTTGAGAGTTTCGGTTTCCCACACAGGTAACTTGGACGTTTTTCTGAAGAAAGAACATGCCTGAGTTAAAATTTTGTACATTTTAAGCTGGGCTTGGTGGTGCATACCTTTAATCCCAGCACTCAGGTAGAGGCAGGTAGATCTCCGAGTTTAAGGCCAAAGCAAGATTCTGTTTCAAGAAAATAAATAAATCAACAGATGATGAATCTCTGCGTTTGGACATTTTATACATGGAACTACTTTCCCCAGAATTCTAGTTTTGTAAATAACGCGGTCATTTTAGGTGTTATGTATATGAGTGTAGGTGCCTGTGTAGGCCAGCGGAGTCAGATCCCTGTGGGAACTGGAGTCACAGGTGGGTGCTGGGAACCACTCAGGTCCTCTGCCAGAGCAGCCTACACCGCCCTACACTGAGCCTCAGCCCCCGCCCCCGCCCCCGGCTTTCATCTTTCATTAGTTTCCATTTAAACCGACATTTCCTAAAATAAATTTGAAAAGAGTTTACTGGATTTTTACTAAGAAATCCGGCTAACATTTTGCCGGGCAATTTTGTAAAATCCCCAACATTTGATGTGCAGATTGCTGAAGTTACCACAATTTAGAGCCCATCTCGAGACGGTTCTCACTGGTGTGGCTTCCTGCTGCCTCTTTCTATACTGAGGTCGCTGTCAAGATTCCTTCGCCCATCCTTTGCTTTTCTGGAGTTTGGCTACCATGTTGGCTGCTGTTTCCTTACATAGGTCCCTTCCCATGGAGTTTCTGTCACTGGGAAGTAGAGCTGAGGGGCTGGCAGACTGGTTGGTATTGCTTGTTATAGCATTTCAGAGAGACCTGAATACAAACAGTTGTCTAGCAGGATGGGCTGGGACTCAGCTCACAGCTCAGTACCGTGGGGGGTGGGGGGCGCGCAACCTTGGCTGGAAGAGAACCTGTGATTTTTTTCAACACTGTTTACACAATAAGTGTGACAGTAAGTATACTATACTGCCCCTTGTCAGAGAAATAACATGCTACGTAGACCGCACGGCTGCCCTTTCTTCATCTCCTATTTTTCATCAGTAACCCATTATCTATCCTGTTTCGTTGAAAGGTTTTCGTATGTGCCCACATACATTTAGCCAGGAGGTCTAGGAATCCAACTTAGTCCCTTGTAGATGTGAGGCAAGTGCTCTACCACTGAGCTATCTCCTCAGCCCTCCTAAACGGCAACAGAAAAGGCCATGCTCTTGGAGGCACGTAGCAGAAAAAGAATTAAGTTCTAGCATACTGCACCGATTTTCATTTTTATTTTCAAAACAGGGTTTCTCTATGTGCCCCTGACTGTCCTGGAACTTTCTCTGTAGACTAGGCTGCCTCAAAGACTCATCTGCCTCTGCCTCTTGAGTGCTGGGATTAAAGACGTGCACCACCGCTTCCATTTTAAAAATTGTTTTTTGGGGTGGCTGGGGAGAGGGAACAACCTTATAGGAGAAGGGGGAGGGGGATAGGATAGGGGGCTTATGGATGGGAAACCAGGAAAGGGAATAACATTTGAAATGTAAATAAAAAATATCCAATAAAAGATAAGTTAAATAAAAAAATTAAAAAAAAATTTTTTTTACAAAGTTTGTACACGGCATGCATATGGTTCAAAGCCTCGAAGGTAGAAAGATGTCCCACCTGCTCAGTTGTCCTCCCTAGAGATGGCGTCACCAGTTTCTTGTATCCCAGTGCCCTGGCAGCCTCTGCACACATGTTCCCACCTCTGCCTTTATTTTGATACACAAGTCACATGACTCTTGCTCTTTTCAGTGTTTCGTGGCTTTGAATGATGGAAATCCTGCACTGTCTTGAGTATGTCCTGGCTTCCTGAGCATGGAGCCTCATGGGAATCTAGCAAGGTGGCAGTCGTGAAGCCCAGGGGCAGAGCAGCAGCTGGCCTTGGCTTGGCTGCTATTTATTAGCTGGAGGGCCTGCTTGAACCTCTGCTGTGTTTACTTAGCCAGAGCTCCCTACTGGCACGGCTGTTTTTGACCTCACCCTGTAGCTCAGGCTGGCCTTGAACTCATGATCCTCCTGCTTTATCCTTCCAAGTGCTAGGATTACATGTCCATACCTCTGGCCCGCCTCTAGCATCATTCTTTTCAATTTCGTAGAAGTCTCTGGGGGAAGTTTCTCAATGCTGACAGTAGCAGTTAAAAAAGCTGTGAGCCACGTGGCTAGGCTCCTATTTCCGAGGAGGCTGAGTTTCAGTCTGGTGGTGTGGATCGCTCGGAGCCGGTCAACATTTCTGAAGCCTGAGCCGCCATCTGCCTCACAGCCTGCTGGGATGCTCATTTTAGGCAACATATAAAGTTTCCTGGAGACAGGACAAACCTAGGCCTATGGGAAGAGCAGGAAGGTTAAAGTGTGTGGTGCTTTGAGCAGTGACGAAGGTGTAACCAGGGAGCCCACATGTTTGCTCCAAGGCCAAGAATTCCAGGACAATTTGTTACTAAGTTAAAGCCAGCAGTTGCTACAGAAAAGGTGGGCAGAGACATGGGCCTTGTGTTTCCACTGCCTTCTGATATACTCACTGTCTTGATGCTGTCAGGGGGGAGAGAGGAGGATGGTGAGCATTGCTGACGTCCCAAATGGCGCCGATGGCTTTTGCTCTTTACTGTCTTTCGTGACACAAGCTGAGCTCAGGCCAAGCTATGACTTGTGTGCTGTGGTCCTGGGATCCCCGAAAGCAGTGTGCGAAACTGTCGCTCACTTGGAGAAAGTGTGGTTGCAGTCAGGCAGGCTGGGGGGTGGGTTAGGTTTATCAGGAAAGATGCCAGCCTAGAGACATCAATGCTTGCCCTTCCCGGTATTCCCGGCCCCGGCACTGTGGGCAAGTGCCTGAACATGCCAAGAACCTTGGCCAAGGGCTCTTGCCCTGCTTGATTGGGCTTCGACAGTATTCTCGGGTCTTCTTTCAGGAGCAAAGGTCAGAGAAGGCAATCTCAGCATGGCAGACTATTAAACAATAAACGTGAGAAGCAGTTTGGAGGTTACACTGTTTGACAGTGTTTAGTGGTGAGGGGAGATGAGTCTCTAGGCAGGAGCCTAGACTCACTCTGTGCAGAAGCCATACAATATTGTCTTAATCGCCTCTCCTTACTGTATCTTCTTTAAATTATTATCTTCTTCCACTTGCCAGTCCTCCTCGTTAGTAAAATATAAGCTTAAAAAAAGGGGGGGGGGAGGGACAGAAATCCTCACAAGTAAATGAAATGACCTGGGAGGACGCCTCATTTGCAAGCCTGTGACCTGAGTTCAATCCCCATCAATCCCCAGAACCCATGTGATCCGAACCAAGTGCACTTGTGAGCTCTTGTCATCCTGGTGCTGAGGTGTGGGCAATCAGATTTCTGGGGCCAGCCTAGCCTACGAGGGGAGTTCTAGGTCAATGCGAGTCTCTGTCTCCAAAGTCAGTTAATTAATGTATGTGTGGGGCCGAGTGGGGAAAGGTGCTTTCTGCTAAGCCCTATGACCTGAGTGAAATTCCAGGAACCCTTATGGTAGAGAGAATGGATGTCCCCAATTATTCTCTGACCTCCACGCATAAGCGAAGGCACACATACATACACAGTAAGTAAATAAATGTAGTAGTATTTCCAAAGGGAAGGAAAAAAGAGACTAGGGGGCTGGAGAGATGGCTCAGTGGTTAAGAGCACTGGCTGCTCTTCCAGAGGTCCTGAGTTCAACTCTGTGTGGTGGCTCAGAACCACAGCAATGGGATCTAATGCCCCCTTCTGGTGTGTTTGGAAAATAAATCTTTAATTAAAAGAAGAAGAAGAAGAAGAAGAAGAAGAAGAAGAAGAAGAAGAAGAAGAAGAAGAAGAGGAAGAGGAAGAGGAAGAAGAGGAAGAAGAAGAAGAGTATAAAAGATTCTTTTAAAAAATAAAGAGTGTTCCTAGGAACAAGACCCAAGGTTGTCTCTGGCATTCACGTGCACACACATGCTCCCAAACACACACAAATGCACACACACAGGAACACAAGTTTCCCTAAACGCTACTACAGTCAGGGATAAGGGAAGACAGAGTTGGTAAGGTGCCTGCTCTCTAAGCATGGAGACCTGAATCTGCACTCCAACACCTATGGACAAAGCCAGACCCAGGAAGACCCGGAGCTCTGTGGAGCTCAGTCTGAGATCCTGTCTCAATAAGGTGAGGGGTGACTGAGTGTCTGACAGTGACTTCTGCCCTTCTCACACACATGCACCTGTATACCTGACGGACACAGACAAGCACATGCAACACACCGTCTGACCCACAAAAAAGCACGCACTTTTATTTGCATGTTATTCACGCTTGCAGAGCAGAAAGCCGCTTCGAGCTAACTTGGTGCCCACATTACTGACACCCATGGCCAGCAAAAACAAAACCTAAAAAAAAAAAAACCAAAATAAAAACCCAAAAAACGTATTGGCGCTTAGCCAAGCCTTGCTGGAACTAATTCTAGCTGTGTTGTTTAAAACCCAAGCTTGCAGCTACATTGTTACAGTGGACCTCTTGTCCCACTGCCTTCAGGTCAGATTTGAAAAGAAAAGGCCCTTGGTCTTTCTTACTCTGGGGGCTGCGATGTGAAAGCGTGGGAGTGGAGATCATAATCTCACTCCTGTAATTGACAATCGACCATCTTTAACACATCATGCCTCTTTTCAGAGTCTCAGTTTCCTCCTGTGAGGAAGGTTGAACCAGGACAATGCCTGAGGCTCCTTTCATCTTAAATACCTTCACAGTTTCCCCTAGGTGATTTCTTTAGACACTGCCATCCACTTTCATGCTTATGTTCTTCTAAGGCCTGCCGCACTGCACCGGGAGAGTGCCCCCAGCTCCCAGCCTGGTTTTTCCACATGCACTTCAATAAAGCACATCGGAGGCCAGTGTGCTGTCTAGTTGAGGACTGTCCAAGTGTTGTTCTTGAAGCGGAAATCTAGCCCAGATCACTCCAGGGGACTAATCCCTGAATAATGTTGTCCTCTGACACACACATATTTTCTGATGTTTCGCTTGACCTTGGAACTGGTTAAAGACTGCACAGAATGTCCAATTACTAACAGACTCCATAGGCCACCCCTGGCCCCATCCAAGATGCCCCCCCCCGAAGTGGTCCTTCTGTCATTGGAGGTGGTTTAGGATATTACAATAAAATTGACACCTCATCTTTCTCCTTTTTATTTCTTCCCACAGCCCTTCACTTCTATGGCATTGGTCACTAAGGGGACTAGTTGCTTTGCATCCTTGTCCAAAGTTCAGGAGGAACACGGGATAGTTAAATAAACCTGATATTAGGGAGGAGTTGGGAGTTGCTCCTCTGGCCTCATGGCCTCCTGCATGACATTTGACTTTTCTGGACTTCGAGCTCACTTTAGTTGCAGAGATGGGGGTAGAGATGTAGCTCAGTGGGTAAAGTGCTGACCTGGCATGCCCAGAGCCCTGGGTTCAATTCCCAGTCTCTGTGTTAAAACCAGCCATGATGGCAACTGCCTCTAATCCCAGCAGTGGGGACTAGGAGAGTGGGGAGCAGGAGAAGCAGAAGTTCAAGGTCATCTTTGGGCTATATCAAGTTTGGATTTAGCCTGCCAAGCTAAAGACTCTGCCTACAAAAGAAGACATGAGGAAGAGAAGGGTTGAAACAAATGGGTCTTTCCACCAGCTTGGTGAAGGGGAGGTTACTCCAGGTCTAAAAAATGACCTTGGGCACTGGGCTCGGGGCACCGATGGTGACTGCTAGCTTCTGCGATCAGGGCCACATGACCACATTTGAGCCACATATTCAGTTGTCAGTGGGTATGTGTCACCAGCCGTGGCCAGAAGCCCCTGCTGCTTATCCTTTGACCACCAGTCTGGCAGGACAGGCTCAGGGGCCCTTAGTTAACAGCCAGTGAAAAGAAGCTTTCTTTTGCAAGGGAGGAGGCTCATGGGAATTCACAAAAGCAAGAAGAGCTGGGCATGGGCTTTAGCTGAGCGGGTGGCAGTCTGTCCTGCTGGCTACGGGCTGCTGTCTTGGTGATGGGCTCCCTGAACTTGGTTTGGACTGTTCTCGGCTTCCTGGCCTTCGAGCATAGGCTTTTCCATCTTTCTTGAAGTTTGTAGTGAGGGGATGAGAGACCAGTGCAGGAAGGGGTCAGCTTGGCAGGATGGTGAGGTGAGTGTCAGTGTTTCTTTCCATGCACTGACACTGTTGTCTATTGCCACGAGCTTCCAGGCAAAGGGGGGGGGGGGGGTTCAGCATCTTGGCCCGAGACCTTTCTCCACGAAGGCTCGGAGATCGAATCGCCCAGAGCTAGAAGTGCAAACTCTCCACCCTCATTGTGGGCCCGATGAATCAGACACCCTGGGGATGGGCCCAGGCAAATGTGTTTTCATGGGCCCTCTAAGGGAGAGTGTCTCATGCCTAAACAAGGGGACCACTGTGCCAGGGAAACGACCTGCTGCTCCTGACTCAGGTTCCCATAGAGCTGGCGCTACTCTCTCATGTGACCCTAAGTGCCCAGGCTAATCAGAAACAACCAGCTTGAGCGTGCTTTCCTTCCTACCCCGTGCCCTGGGGAGTTTCCCTCTCTGGCTGTTCCAGCTCCTGAGTTCCTTGAGTGGGTGTTTATCTCTTTGGTAAGACAGCAAGACTAGGAGAAAGATGGGGACAGATGCCTTTCCATGGATCCTTCCAATAAGTCACGTGACAGACCAGAGGATTTTTTTTTTCAATGCTGCTGAAAGTGACAAGGTCTGTCTACCCCCAAAGTTTCTTGGGGAGAGCCTGTGCATGGATGTGGGTTTTCTTCAGGGGCTCCTGGAGGGTAATGCCTGGGCCTCTGCTTCTGAGCTAGGGCTTCCCACACAGAACTCAACATTGTGTGTGTGTTGGGGGGCCTCCGGCTAAGCCTTTCACAGACAATGGGATAGATCCTTGCCCTTTTAAAACCTGTTGCCAGCGGAACAGGCATGCCCTCGATGTGGGCCATGGCCTGCTAGATGTGCAGGCTCCTGCCTGGGTTGTAGCAGCTGCTGGTCATCAAAGTCACAAGCTTCAGCAACCCTAAATGATTGCCAGAGTGGTCCAGGTGTCAGGTCAGCTATATCTAGGCGGAGCCTCCTCAGCCCCTGCCTCACTGTTGGCTTGGATACCCTTCATTGTCCCAGGCAGGGCCCCATCCACCCAGCAGCAATTTGGAGCTTGCCAGGCATCCCCTCATTCTTATGGTCACCCAGCTTAGTTAGCCAAGAGACCTGGAGATTTAAAAATAGCACAGAGGCAAGCCAAGGCCAGGAGCCGCCTGTCTACACAACAGGACAGAACACGCATTCCCCACTTCTTGAGCCATTTCCTGGGATCATGTGTTGAGAATAACTCCCAGAACAGGTTACTGACTCCTGGGTCTGAACTCTGCACAGTCCAGCACTCCAGGACCCATCTGTAATTCACTCTGTCGCTTTGCAGTCCATGCACTGTGCTCAAGCCTGCTCCGGGAACATTTCCTGTTCTTGGAACAGCTGCACCGGACTGGGGTACCCTCCTGCCACTTGATCCTATAGGGAGGTGTCCAGTGGCTGTGGGCAATTTTCAGATGACCTTGTTCCTCTGACGTCATTAGGCAGCTATTTTTAGCTTTGCTGTTTATGCTGCAGAAGTTAGGCTGGGGTGGGGGAAGGGGCAGAGGAGGGGCTGGGCTGCTTTCCCTTGTCCCAGAGCCATGCCAAAGAAGGAGCATTTATTCTTCCATATTAATAGAACTCCTACGGGGGCCACCAGTTGATGACAGTGTCTCAATATTCTTACTTTTTTTTGTTTGTTTGTTTGTTTGTTTGTTTGTGTTTTTAGATAAGGTCTCACCTCATATCCTACCTGCCTCCTCCACTTCCTTGGTGCTGGGATTAAAGGTTTGCACCACCACGTCTGGTTCTTATTTTCTTCACACAGGACTTTACTTTCCAGTGGCCATTGCTTCTGGCACAGAGTATAAATGAAGCCTGTAGGGTCCAGGGGGTGTTCAACTTAAAATTCTGGTTGTGCCTCTGAAGCCTCAGGTCTCTTTCTCCTCTGCCTCAGTTCCCTCTTAGAAAAGGGAGTAACTTTGGCATCTACTTGGTATGGTGAGAGCAGGTAATAAATCCTGGCTCTGGGACAGAGTCAGCACAGCGTGAATATCAGTGTCTGTCACCATCGACCACAGCAGCACCATGTACCACTTGGGACACAGGGTTGATGGCAATGCGGTTCTTAACGCCTGGGTGTGCAGGATCGGGAATGGCCGTACAGCCTCACAAATCAGAAGGAGCATCTGCCACGCACATCACTTCCTCCTACCCCTGGAGGGCTTTCAAGGCAAGGGAGAAGTGGTTTCTGTCCCAGGGAAGCCCCTGGCTGCACCTTAGACTCTTCTGGGGAGACGCCCCTTCCTTAGGCTCTGATCTAACATGCCTGAATTCAAGAGGGGCAGAGGCATCTCTCTCTCTCTCTCTCTCTCTCTCTCTCTCTCTCTCTCTCTCTCGCACGCACGCGCACACACACACACACACACACACACACACACACCCCAACAGGTGCTTCTGCGTGCACTGTTCTGGGCTAAGAGGCAAGGATGTTCATCCTCAGACGGTTCCTTTGGCTCTACTAATGAGACTTACCAGGACGCTGCCTGCCTCAGCTAGCCCTCTCTGGGGACTCGGGCTTTTCAGTCAGTGAGTGGTCTCTGGCCTGGCTGTCTTCCATCGTGGGTTTGCATATGAACCATCTGAAGTGCTGCTCAAAATGACAAAATTCCTAGCACCCCATCCCAAGCAGCCCTCATCTGAAACAAATCCCAGAAATTCAGTCGCTGAGAAAGCTGCTGAGAGCAGCATTTGACCACAGGCAAGACTTTCTGTGTGTTTCAGATCTCAGCGTCCCCCTTTCCATGCTCTGTGCATGTGTGTCTGTCCTGACATGGTTCACTTATTTATCTATCCAGTCATAGCTATAACGGATCATATAAGGAGCTAGAAAATCCAAACCAGCAAAGAGACACTTAAAATGTCCCCGTTGTTGTCACCTTACCAACCAACATCAGCAGCACCGATGGGGGGCTGTGGCAGGGACAGGGCTTTCTCCCAGGCCTGGGAAGGTCTGACAAGGCTCAAAGTGGGTGAGGGCAAGGAAAACAATGTGCTGATGACAGCCCCAGTGACTCTCAAAGAAGGCTTGGAGTGGAGGCCGAGGGAAAGGCCATTGCTCAACTGCCTGGATTTTCCATCACAGCGAAGAGGAGCGGGGAAGGGTCAGGCGGGGAATGTCTCCTCAAGCAGGTCCTTGTAAAGCCTCTTGGCCTGACTAGTTTCCTTTGGGGAGCCAAGAAGCAGTGCTGGGTAGAGTTAACCCCTGCATTTCCTGTGAGATTGCCTGGAGACGGGCAGGAGCGGGAGGCCGAGCTCCTGGAAGGCAGAGCTGCCCAGGGCAAGTGGCCTAAGGAGCCGTGAACTCTGGCTAGAGAGGCCTTCTCTCTGGCCTTGTTAAATCCAACAGGCATAATTGCATCCTGCTGACCTTAATTCCCCTGGCGGGTTTAATTGGGCCTGGCACTGCCCCACTTCCTGTTTTGGCCCTACAGAAGCAAAGGGCGTCTGCGCAGCTGGCACGGGGCAGGGGGGAACCCCTTCATGAGTTAGGTGGGCAAGGGTTCTGGCAGCCTGTTGCAGGGTTGAGGAAGTTTCCCTTCCCCGCCCCCTTCTTCCAAGACAGTGCTGAGAAGCCTGGGGACTCCCTGTGGAGCAGCTGACAGGACCAAGTCATCCAATACAGATCAGAACCACTCCAGCCTCCCATCCCAGCAGAAGGCACTTTTGGTAGAACAGGCAAAATAGCTGAGCTTTCTCTGCGCCGGTCACCACATTACCAAGTCCCTGGCCCTTTTGCTCTGTGACAAGTGCTCTACATACACAGGCTGGGTACAAATTCTCAGCCATGCTGGGTGCCCACAGGTCTCTAAACAATGAGTTTCCTTCTAGGAGCAAGTGGTCCTCCAGCAGAAGAGACCACTGGGACACATGTCATCCTCATAGCTGGTGGTCTCACCTCCATTGTAGCAGTCCTGACTCCTCGCCCTCTTACCCAAGAGTGCTGCTTCTAGATTAAAGGCACAATGTCCTGGGCTGGGGAGACCCACTCACCAGAGAGCATTGCACCAGAGACAGTCAGCTGTGAGGCAGTCGCTCTCCTGGTGGGCACTGTACAATACTGGTCCTACAAGCATGAGGGCCTGAGCTCCATCCTGGGTGCTCATATAAAAGCTTCGAGGGGCAGCACTTGAAATCCCAGCACTAGAGAGGCCAAGAGGTAGATCCACAGGGCCTAGCCGGCCCTGCTGAATTGGTGTGTTCTAGGTTCAGTGACAGACCCTGTCTAGCTTGTGCTCTACTGCTGTGATAAAACACCATGACCAAAAGCAACTCGGGGAGGAAGGGTTTATTTCTGCTTATAGTTGACAGTTCACCACACAGGGGAAGCAAGGAAGAAGCTCAAGGCAGGAAGCTGGAGGCAGGAACTGAATCTAAGACCGTGGAGGATGCTGCTTACTGGCTTGCTCCTCCTTACTTGCTCAGCCTGCTTTCTTATACAACCCAGGACCCAGGGATGGCACCGTCCACAGTGGGCTTCTGCACCAATCACTAATCAAGAAAATGTCCTATAGATTTGCTGTCCTATAGGCTTATAGGCTTGCTGATCTAGGCATTTTCTCAACCTAGGTTCCCTCTTCTAAGATGACCCTAGCTTTCATCAAGTTGACAAACAAGCAAACAAAACCCACACAGGTAAAGCAACCGAAGAAGATGCAGTGACATCGACCTCTGACCCCACTACCCACAATGCTCCTCAAGGGACTGGCCAACGTCGGCGAGAGTTCCTATTAATTATTTTTATGTGGGAATCCTAACAAGAACAGCAGATTAGAATAAAAATCTGTTATGACGAGAGCTGGCTCTGAGTCTGATCATTTTGATGCCACTCACGGGGCTGAGGAGGTTTGGGAAAAGCCATTTATCTCCCACCTTCTCCCTCCCCCACCTCAGTCTCTGCATCTTTAGCATGAGCAGCACTCAGCCTCTAGGGACTCTCATGTAGGTCCTGGGAGCTGGGTAAAGGAATCTCTTAGCATCATCAGACCTGGCTTTTAGTGGCCCCTCATTGAGTGCCTGACAGGAGACACATTGATAATCACAGAGGTAACCAGGGGATGTCTTCAAGGGCCACCACAGTAAAGCAATCCAGACTCTTAGCCAGCCTTGCTAGTCACTGGTCTATTATGGTAGGCACATGAGAGTTACCATGTATCCCTGCCTAGACTATGAATTCATCATGGGAGCAACCAAGGGGCATTGGGCATGAAGAGATATCTAACCTTTCAAGGTAAACCAAACCATGCTGGGGAAAGAGCCAAAGAGAGGGCCAGGGGTGTCTTTCTCACAGGTGAGGACAGGAGAGACATTTCAAGCTTCTGAAAGCCTTGGGGGAGAAGGACATGGCAGAAGGGTGTGAAGCTTCTAATCTGTATCTCTAGCTTCACCATTGAGAGCTTTAGCCTTCCTCACCTTCATCCAGAGAGTGGGGTGAGTGTGGTCCACGTCACCACAATGACAATACGCAGTGGAGAATTCAGACAATGCCAATGGAAAGTGCTTGGTGGCCCGGACTCCCTTCCTTACCTTAGGTGAGGTTAGGTTCACACCCAGACCAGCCCCTCATGGGTAAGGGCTCCACAGACATTGCTTAATTTTGCTTCCTGGAAGAGGAATGTTGCCTGCTGAACCCTGAAGAAGAGGAACAGTGAACAGGATCAGCCCAGAGAGGAGACCGAACCAGGGATGGGGGAGGGGCTCGGACTTTCATTTTTGTTAGCTTGTGTCAAGCGCCTTCCATGTCTGCTGGCTTTCAGAGAAACCGTGCATTCTAAAATTCAATATATTCTCACCGCTCAAAGGAAACAGTAAAAGAACCGAAGAGGTGACATTTGTCATCTCAGCGCTCTGGAGGCTGATGAGGGAGGATGGAGAGCCTAGGCTACTGTGGATCATATAGCGAGACCCTGTCTCAACACCAAAAATAAAATTAAAACAAGATAAGAAGCTTTGACGCCCCATTTCCAGCCAAGTTCTTGACAAAGACGTGTGCACAAGTCACAGACCCTCCGTGCTATTTCACACCGATTTTCCCCTTGGGAGGCTACTTCCTATCGGTCCCTTAGCAGCTTCCTAGTCCCTTTCACAGCTCCTCGTTTCCCCCACCTTAGAGGTTCCTGCCTGCCTCTGCAGGGCAATGACCAGCAGTGGTGAGCCACTGGAAGGTTTGCCTCAGTTGGGATCTGAACCCAGAAAGCTACCCCATGACCTCGGCCTTGGCCAGTGCTCAAGCTTCCTTCCAGAAAAATGTGGGCTGCCAGCCCCTGGGCAGTGGGGAGGACCCTACAGCATGGTCCTCCCTACCCCATCTCAGCCTGAACACCTTGAGCTCGGGTCCCCATCCCTAAAGAGACTTCCCATCAACCTCTTCTTGGGGAGGGTCATCTTATATTTCCACTGGCCTCCCTCCGCTGCCCAGCCAAGCCTCCATGGCCCCAAAGAATCCAAGAAAAGAAAGTTTTCCCTAGGGGAGGAAAATCAGACCTGTTGACAGTGAAGTGATCCTGGCATGATTTCTTACCCAGAGATGGTCTGAGTAGATCCGGATACCTGGGGCACAGGGCTGGGCACTGGGATCACGGCGGTTCTCCCCAAGCTCCTAGAAACCCAGAGAGGTATGGCATAGAGGTGGGCAGAGCCATTCCTGGGCCTGGGCATAGTCTTGCCCTTCAGCCTGCCCAAAGGCCCCTCTTCTTGAAGCCCCTTCCCGTATCATGGCCATAGCCTGCTCCCAGGGCCCAGATGCCCCCTCCCTTTTTCTTCCTAATGGTTCCAACGCCATTCTACCCCATGTCAGGCCGTGGGAAGAATGCCGTGTCCTCTGAACGGGGGCCAAGAGTGACAGGTGGTGGCAACCCGCACTGCATGGCCCCTGGTGTCAAAGATCCTCCTCTTAGTCTCCGCCTCCACTGCCCACGCCCCTGCCTCCGCCTCTGCCCACCATGCCCAATCCCTTACAACCACCCCAGGATTTCGCCTGACTAGCTGCAGCAGACTGCCGGCCACCAGGTTGCCCCTCTCCATTCAGGTACATCTCTCCTTCTCAGTTGGCTGGCCTTGGCCTTCTCTCTCCACAGCTGGAAAAGCGGGGGCATCTGAAAATCCGATACACTTCGCTCCTCTTTCTGCAGCTAGAAAGACTTGAGTTAGACAAGCAGAAGCACACGCCTACCTACCTCATGGCTACAGAAAACGGAGCAGTTGAGCTGGGAACCCAGAGTCTGTCAACAGGTGCCAAGCCCGGGGCAGGAGATAGGAGGGAGGAGCTTCAGAAGGGATGTTTCTGAAGCCAGGGTTAGGCAGGCTTCTCACAGGGAAGTCCGTGCCCAAGGTTCTCTGCTTGGTGCAGGAGGGATTTGGGAATGGGGATAATCTGTGGGTGGAGCTGGGCCGGGTCCAGCACCTGCATGAAGCCTTTGCTGGAGGGGAGATGGGACACCTCAGTCAATGCCTGTTGGGGGTTCACTTTAAAACTAGAACGCAAGGACTGTCGGGAGGCCAGCAAAGCCTATCCAGAGGGGGAGAAGCTGGTGCAGAGCCCCCAAGCTCCAAACAAGACTGTCACCAAGCGGCTCCAGAGACTTGGAGGGACAGGCTTTGAGGGGTTGTTCCTGAGTGGGGACCCAGAGCAGGTCTCTGCCCCGCTTGGCAGGGGAAGAAAGGCAGGGATGCTGATGGATTTCCCCCGTCCTTTGCAGAACAAACACCTAAAGACGCAGCAGGTGATGGATCTCCAGCTTCAGAGAAAGAACCCAGCCTCCCAGACACAGAGAAAGACCTGGGCCCCACTAACACGAAGAAAGACCCTGGCGCGCCGGATCCAAAGAAAAATCCAGATCCACCCTCCCTGAAGAAAACTCCCGAAGCCCCTGGTCCAGAGAAAAAGGGTGACTCGGCCCCAGCTTCAGCCAGCAACCAGGGCCCTTCAGGAGAGGGTGATGGAGGTGGGGGCCCTGCTGAAGGCGGTACGGGGCCTCCTGCAGTCTTGCCCCAGCCCACTGCCACAGCTGATGCCAGCATCCAGAAGCTGGACGCCACGCAAGCGCCCTCGGGCAACCAGGAATCTGGAGAGGCCAAGGCAGGCAAGAAGGCAGCAGAATGCCGAGAAGCAGGACGAAGGGGCTCACCCGCCTTTCTTCACAGCCCTAGCTGCCCCGCGATCATCTCCTGGTGAATGGCCCTGCTTGGGGAGGGGGAAGTCTCATGGCTCCTTTTTCCAGACTTAACCTCCCTCGCTTTGAGTACTGGATATTATCAGATCTTGTGCTGGGGAGGGTAGTTCTGGTTCAGGAACCCACACAACCACCCTATCTCTGAAGAAATGATATTACCTTCATTCAGAGAACAGAATGTCGGACAGAGGATGTCACCAAAGACTGGCTACATGCCCCACCCTCCACTAGGCTTCTGGGTGTTTGTTTCACGAGTGGTAAGCTGGAGTGTAGCCTTCTTAATTTAATACAAAAAGACGACAAACAATTCATTCATAAGCTGGTGCAACCAGTTAGGCACAACTGGACACTCAGGATCTGCAGACGACAGGGACACTTCTCACACCAGTCACAGTAACACATTACTGGCAACACTTCTCATGACAGTCACAGTAATGCACTACTGGCAGTTACATGGTAACATTGTATTTATTTATTTTTTCTATGAATCAGGAGCCTTATAGCTTTCCTTATTAGCCACATACTAGCAGCCAGGTTCTGTCAATAGGTCTTCCCTGGGTTGAGAATTGGCCCTTAATGTGGACAAAACAGATGGCAAGTTTGGTCTGGAAGCCTCGAACCTGCTTGAGGTGTCTCACTTCTTACCTTCTAGTTCTGAGAAGACACTGGCCATGAAGCCCTTAAGCGAGACAACAGAGCTCATCTTTGCAGGGGTGTCTGAAACCCCTGATCCCCAAGATCCTGGTCCAGCTAAGGCAGAAGGAGGGACGAACACGCTGGCAGAGCGGAAAGAAGAGGCAGAGGCAGGCCAGGCTGAGCAGGCTAAGGTGCAAGGGGACACCTCCCAGAGGATCGGGTTCCAGGCTGTTCCCTCAGAGAGAGCAGAGGTGGGGCAGGCCCTCTGTCTCACGGCCAAGGAGGAAGACTGCTTCCAAATTCTGGGTAGGTAGGGGCAGACTGGGGTTAGAGTGTCCCGGGGATGGGGGAGGGAAGGGATGGAGTAGTCCCAGTCCTTTCTTATGCAGGGACCTAAATTACCCTGATCCACACCTCCCCCAGGCTCCCTGATGCAAATGTCACAGGGCACCAGGTAGTATTTCTTTCCGATAGAGACGGGGAAGGGAAACAAAATGTCCAAAAATGATGAAGACCGTTTGACTCAAAACCCCCACTTTTGACTTTCTTCTACTTTGGTTAAGAAGAAAATCACACAGATAAGTGTAACAACGAAAACTTTCTGCAAAGTGGAGTTGGGGCTCTCTGTCTGAGGAAAGGTTCCAATGTCAGTTGCTTTGAAAAGAACTGGTGGAGGGCAGCGCGTCAGGGAGCCATAGCTGCACAGGTGTTTGTGTGAGGGACCAGTTGCGAGGGAAGCTGGGGCAGCACTCTACAAGAACTGGGAGAAAGCCCTGGGGCGGTGGGAGAGCAAGCTTGAACAGCAGGAGGAGTGAGGGGATCCCAGCACGGGTGCAATTGGGCTGGGGGTAGGGTGACATAGGGTCAGGAGAGCCCAGAGTGTCCTGATACCCCCTCCTCCAGGCTGAGGTGCCCTGGGAGACCAGCCAGTCTGCCTGGCTCGCGGCAGAGTGCCACTCAGACAGGGTGGGAGGACCTGGCGGCTGGGCGGTGGCCAGGGGCCCTGCCTCCTGCCCCCGCGGCTCCAGAGACCTCCGCCCTGCCCAGAGATCACATCCTTGGCATGACAGGACCTGAACCACCTCCAAGGGCCGTCTGATTTATCACCAGAGTGGCTTCCCTGCCGCCTCTATTTTTAAAGGTTTCCATTCCGATGAGTCAGCCCGCTGGCCTTCGGAGCCCGCTGTGCTCATGATGCCCACTAGGTGGCGGTGTCCCACTATCGAACTGCTGTGTCCCTGGGCGCCTCACCGCGGTGTGTAATCAGGTGGCCGGCAAGTGTCTCCACCCACACGGTCATTCAGACACAGCAGTCCCACTGTCTGGGATTCCACTTCACAGCTGCTGTATGGGCTTGTTCGGGGGTGTGGCTGTTTTTAATTGAAACAGCCTCCCTCCTCCCTATAGCTTGTATCTAAGTCCTGTCAGCTGGTTAGTTGTCTTACCATTCTTCAGAGACCCTGAATCCCCATTGTTGGAGACAGATGTCCAAGGTCATTTTGGGTGTATAAGGCTGAACTCCAATTGGGTGGGTCTGATAATCCTGTTCTGACCAGATGTTCCCCAGGCGTCACTTTGTGAACTCAATATTTCTTGGGGGGTGGGGCAGATCAGGAAGGAGGCAGTGATGTTAAAGACATTTCCCAGAAGTCCTCACTAACAGCTCAACTCTGTCTTCTTAGATGATTGTCCGCCACCCCCAGCCCCCTTCCCACACAGGATCGTGGAGCTGAGGACCGGAAATGTCAACAGTGAATTCAGCATGAACTCAAAGGAGGCATTGGGAGGGTGAGATAGCGAACCAAGCTTGGAACCACTTATGGGGGAGCATCCAGCCCCTGTGGCCCAGACACACCCCGTAGGACATGGTCCACATACTTGTGCTTGCTTCTCTGTGCTCACACATGTTATCCATCAGGTCTCCCAATGTGCAGTGACCACGGTCACTTTCTGGATAAGCCTTTGGCCATTCCTAGTCTGTTCCTCTCTGCCCCATGCTCTCCAGCCATCATTTTGGTAGAGTAGCCTTTGCTTCAGGAGGGAGTAAGGTCTGGTGGGACGAGTGCTCCTATTTTTCAGAGGAGCAGCCAGAGTCACCACCCGGCCTGTGTCAGGAGAAGGGAGCACAGGCCTTTGGTGACCCCTGGGTGTTGGAAGTAGCCTCACTTCCGGCCTTTCATTCTAGTGGCAAGTTTGGAGCTGTGTGCACCTGCACGGAGAGATCCACAGGCCTCAAGCTGGCAGCCAAGGTCATCAAGAAACAGACCCCCAAGGACAAGGTAGTAGGGGAATGCTGGCCCTGCAGCAGAGAGATATTCTCGGAGTGGACATCTCTTATCTCTTGTCAGTGCTAGGCTGGGACCCTGGTGTGAAAAGCTTGTGCCACACAGAGAGAAGGATGGACAAACAGCCTGTTACAGGAGCCTGGTGTCCCTAACATAAACCACACATCCAATTTCTCAGGGGACTCTCCCTTCTAGGCCCCCTGTGCAGCTCAGAGGCACCGGGGAACATGGCTGCTAGCTCCGAGCCTAGCTGGGAGGGATGAGTTTTCTGTGTGGCTCTACCCAGCTCCTGTGTGTGGATTTTTGACTTATTTATTTGATTGACGGACTGAGAAAGGGCTTGTGCGTCCCAGAGTGTCCTTGAACTCACTTTGTCCCCCCCCCCCCCCCCCCGGAGCTGAGGGCCAAACCCAGGGCCTTGCGCTTGCTAAATCCCCAACCCCTTGAACTCACTTTGAGGCAGAGGGTAACCCTGAACTCCAGATTCTCCTGCTTCTGCTTCTTGTGTGTTGGGATTGCAGGAGTTTTCCACTGCACCCAGTGGTTCTGGGAATTGAACCCAGGACCTCTTGCACCCCAGGCAAGGACTCTGCCAGCTGAGCTACACTCCCAGCCCCAGATCTGTACTTTTGACTGTTCTTCCCTGGTCTGTACCACCAGATCTGGTTCAGAACGAATGCTCAGAGTCCTGTGATAATTCACATAACCAGACGCTGCGTGAGTTAACTGGAGCCAGCTGTTGGTTAATTGATCACTGAGCATTTTTTTTTTTCTTTGCCTTCCACCATCCCAGGTGCCAGAGGGATGTCACAGGACAGGACTGAAAAAGTCCCCAACCTCGTGGGAGCAGCACATCAGAGTATAGGGACAGATAGATGACGAAACAAAGAGCATGACACCAGGTGTTGAGAGGTGCCATGAAGAAAGAGAAGCAGGACAGGGGCGGGGAGTTTGGTCAGAGGGACCATGTTAGATATGGGCCTCTCTGGGGAAGCGGTAGGCAAAGTGTGAGCTGGATGAAGGGCAAAGAGATGCAGCTAGACGGTCTCACACTGATGCCTAGAGTTTAACAGCCGCCCTGGGGATGTGGGCACAAGGAGAGACCTGATGAGCGTTACATGTCAATGACATGGTGTAAATATTCCTACCATAGCTTACATCAGCCCACCAATGAGACTGTTGATCTGCACACTTTCTGAAAGTTAAAAGTGACAGTTGTTTAGCGTAGAAAGGGCGTAACGGGTGGCTGGGTTTCTTTTTTTCTTTTTCTTTTTTTAAGAATTATTTATTTATTTTATATATAGGACTACACTGTAGCTGTCTTCAGATACACCAGAAGAGGGCATCAGATCTCATTACAGATGGTTGTAAGCCACCATGTGGTTGCTGGGAATTGAACTCAGGACCTCTGGAAGAGCAGTCAGTGCTCTTAACCACTGAGCCATCTCTCCAGCCCATGGCTGGGTTTCTAATGCAGCTTAGGTGGAACTGTGACAAAGGCCTTAGTGATGGACTGTCAGTGGGCATACAGAGACGATTGCTCCTAGCTCTTTGTCCCTAATGCTTGGGTGAAGGCTTGTGTCTCTTTCTTTTCCTTGATGACTGTAGGCAAGTCAATCATAGAGAAGGGTGGTACCAAGGACTTACTTAGCATACGATAACATTTGGGGTTTCCTTAGATCCCCCAAAGGGAAATGGCAAAGATAGCTGCTCTGTATTTGAGAATCAACCCCATTGGGGGTGGGGGTTGGACAGGGTCTTATAGTGTGATCTAGGCGGGTCTTGAACTCTTGACCCTCCTGCCTGTGCCTCCTGAATTTCGGGATTAAGAGCATGTGCTCCCCGTTTGCCTAGGAAGCGCAAGGCCCTGGGTTTGGTCCCCAGCTCCAAAAAAAAAAAAGAACCAAAAAAAAAAAAAAAAGAGCATGTGCTCCCACATTTGGCTTTGGAATGGCGCCCACCTGCCTACGACATAGTTATAGCTCTTTTCTAGGTGCTCAGGGTGAGGTTATAGGGAGAGAGCGATGGAAGCAAGGAGGCAGGTGGGAG
This sequence comes from Rattus norvegicus, assembly GCF_021556685.1. Taxonomy (NCBI): domain Eukaryota; kingdom Metazoa; phylum Chordata; class Mammalia; order Rodentia; family Muridae; genus Rattus; species Rattus norvegicus. The sequence continues at coordinate 141,355,474 of NC_141536.1, forward strand.
GAGCTTGGAGTGGGTGTTGGTACCCAGTGGATCCTCTTGATATCCTCGCTCCTCAGGAAATGGTGTTGCTGGAGATCGAGGTCATGAACCAGCTGAACCACCGCAATTTGATCCAGCTGTACTCAGCCATTGAGACCTCTCACGAGATCATCCTGTTCATGGAGTAGTGAGTGTCCACTGTGGGAGTTGGGTCTGGGTGGCAGGGCTAGCAGCCCAGAGCCCGTCTGTAGTGGGGTCTGTGTACACAGCATTGAGGGCGGCGAGCTCTTTGAGAGGATCGTGGATGAGGACTACCAACTGACGGAAGTGGATACCATGGTGTTCGTCAGGCAGATCTGCGACGGGATCCTCTTCATGCACAAGATGAGGGTCCTGCACTTGGACCTCAAGGTACTGGGCTGGGGCCTCCTGAAGTTGTTGACACAGACTCATTTCTCTCTAGCATCCCTTATTCCTCCCTCTCAGCCGGTTCAGAGTGTATCCTGAGTGCTGGCTAAGTGCAAGGGACAGAGAGGGGAGGGTGGGGGTGGAGAGAGGCAGGCCTCAGTCTCAGCTTCCTTGGAGCTTACAGTCCAGTGTTTGGTGCCCTCCAGCTGCTGGTATTGCACAACATCAATCTCCACGTTGGCCCGAGACAGGTACACTGGGTATTTACTCGGAACGAGAACCTAGAGGGTCCACTTCATATCAGTGAGTGTTCTGGGACACCGCCATGGAGCCCACTGAGAAGCCTCATACCAGTGCATGGGAGGCAGGCACTAATGATGAACTCTACAAGGGACTTTCATGTCCTGAACTGACAAAGTCCCTTGCACACAGCTGGTTAAGGACGGCCAATAGATTTTACACTCACCTCCATCTGTGCCGGTGACTGCTGGGAGCTTAGAAACCTGCCTAGGGCTTAGAATCTGAAGAGGGGACCACAAGTCACCCGGTGTCTCCTGTCCCCATAGCAGATGTCCGTGAGTATTAAGCTGGAGTGTTAACAAGCTCCATCAGCACAGAGCGGGTATCCACGTCTGTTCATTCATTTAACACACAGTGACCAAGTCCCTGCTACAGGAAGGAGCGCTCCTAGTGTGGGACTAGGATGAACAAACATGTTCCCTGTCTGTTTTACAACGTCCGAATAAATGAAATTCGTTTAAAAAAGGGTTGGGAAAGGCACAAGCGAGCATCCAGGACACGCAGAGGGAGAAGATGGGGAAATAGACAGTTGTCACCAGTGGAGACAGAGCAGTGGATGGGACATCCAACGGCTTCTGGCTTTGCTCAGTGTCATGTCCTGAGAGGGCGTGACAGTCTCCCAGTGGCTTCTGCAGGTACCTAGGAAGACAAACACAGGAGGAGAGAGATGGTTTTCATGGAACCTAGGTGGAGCAGGGGCCGTAGAAGGCCAAGGTAGGAATCAAGAAGAGAGCTTGTGGGAACGAGAGGCGTGTGCTTTGGAAAATAGGAGTTACCTGGATGGAGGTGCATGGAGAGCGGGCTAGGAAAAAGAGTGATTCCTGAGTTATAGGGACAGATGGAGGTTCTTCTAGGAACTAGGACAGCTGGATGGCTCCCTGGGGGAACATCAGAGGTCCCTTGTGAAGGCTGATTTTCATGGGGAACAGAGTAGGTCCCCTAATTGAAACACAAGGTCCTGAGAGAAAGAACTCTGCCTCCAAGCGTGTGACTTTCAAAGAAGAATTTGCAGGTTTGAGGCAGGTACCGCCCGCTGAGAGCAGCAGAGAGCTGTTGGAGGCCTCCTTGTTATGTTACCCACTCAGGCCAAGGCCCTCCAGTTCCCGATAGCAGCCCTGCCTGGCCTCCAGCCAGGGCACACTGCCTATCAGCATACCTCAGTTTCTCCACCCTCCGCAGGACTGAGAGGAGAGAGATCCCACCTGAGCCTACTGGGTAGTCTTGCTCCTTCTGAGAGCATGCAGGCATGGTGGCTCTCTGAGTACTACCTAAGGATCTCCTCCCACGTGTGGGACCCCCGCAAGGGACCAGGGTGGAGCTAGGGCGGTGGAAGGAGGGTGAGCTGGGTCAGAGGCTAACCCGCCCATCCTTCTCTTCAGCCAGAGAACATCCTGTGTGTGAATACCACCGGGCACTTGGTGAAGATAATTGACTTCGGCCTGGCAAGGAGGTACCAGTGGGGTGTGAGGAGGGTGGGGCCTGTGGTGGGATGGAGAAGGGGGGAGGATGTCTCTGGTGGCCACTGGGCACCTGAGCTCTCAACCTCACGTCCAGGTATAACCCCAATGAGAAGCTGAAGGTGAATTTTGGGACCCCGGAGTTCCTGTCACCAGAGGTGGTGAACTATGACCAGATCTCTGACAAGACGGACATGTGGAGTCTTGGGGTGATCACCTACATGCTGTGAGCCCTGGGGAAGGTGGTGGCTGCAGTCAGCAGGGGTGCAGGGATGGGTAGAAGAGGACAAGACTGGCCTTAGGGTTCTGCTGAGGTGGTCCTACCTTCCTGATCCTTCAGCCTGGGTGCATTTATTTTGGGTGAATGCTAGGGAGAACCAGAAGTGGGGGGACTTTGTACCCATTTTATATATGAAACAACTAAGGTCCCCTAAAAGCACAACATCCCACCCTAGGGAAGATTCTGGATAGCAGATCCCCATGCTCTGGGTGGGGACAGAGGGACAGTGGATTTCTCTTTTGCGTGTGCTCACTTTGTGTTTCACACTTGCTGTTCCTCATCTTCACTGCAACCCTGGGAAGCTGGGGTGACTATGCCCATTTTACAGATGAGAAGAGTGAGGCTCAGAGAGGGGAAGTGACTTGCCCAAAGTCACCCAGCCAGATTCAAACCCAGGTCTGTCCCACTCTGGAAGCCCGGGGTCTTTCCAACACATGCTGCCTCCTAGGCTCTGGCCCACCCTCAGCGGCTGCCACCTCACTCTCTTGTGCCACTCTCCTCTCCTCTAGACTGAGTGGCCTCTCTCCCTTCCTGGGCGACGATGACACGGAGACCCTAAACAACGTCCTGTCTGCCAACTGGTACTTTGATGAGGAGACTTTTGAAGCTGTGTCAGACGAGGCCAAAGACTTCGTTTCCAATCTTATCACGAAGGACCAGAGGTGAGACTTGCCAGGGCTGGGGACCCTGTATGCTCTAGGACAGAGGCATGCCCGGGTCAAGTGGACCTGGCATGGGCCTGCCCTCACCACAGTGCCCTCTCCACAGTGCCAGAATGAGTGCTGAGCAGTGCCTCGCCCACCCCTGGCTCAACAACCTGGCAGAAAAAGCCAAGCGCTGCAACCGTCGTCTCAAGTCCCAGATCCTGCTTAAGAAATACCTCATGAAGAGGCGCTGGAAGGTAGGAGAGCCGGGACAGAAACTGAGGGTCTGAGAGGCGGGAAAGCCCCGTTGCCAGCTCGAGCCCTACCAGCTATGCCTTGGCAATCTCTGTTGACAGAGCCTGGCCTTGTCTGGGAAACATGGGCTTTTCTCTGGGTCCTGGGCTAGCTCCCATTCTGAACTGGAGTTGTTCGCCCAACCTGCCTGCCAGGGGAGGATCATTAATCTAGGACTCAGGCTCGGGGGAGCACCTCCGACTCCATCACGACTCTCCTCCTTCATTTCCCAAATACTTAATGAACAGCTGTTACTTCTAAACTCCCCTCTGCTACGGCAGAGACAGGAGGCGGGAATCTGGGTCGTGTGGACTTAGCTTTCAGTGAAGGGTAGAGAGTTCTTAAGAGGACGGGTCGGAGTGCCAGGGGTCGGGTTACACCTTCAAACAGGGTGTGTGTGTGGGGGGAGCAGTGAGGATGAACAGGTGAATCAAGACCGCAAGGAGAGAGGGGGCAGGAGGAGAGGGAGTGTGAAGCCTCGTGGCAGAGCCCCGAGGTCGAGTGTGAGCCACAGGCAGCAGGATGTATGGCTGGGATAGACTGCGAGAGGTCGGAGTGGAACAGGAGACAGGCTATAGAGCAGCGGTTCTCAGTCTCCTGATGCTGCCACCCTTTGATACAGTTCCTCGTGCTGTGGTGAACCCCAACTTACTTTGGTTGTCACTTCCTAATTGTAGTTTTGCTACTGCTGTGAATCATAATGTAAATATCTAAAATCCAGAATGATCATAGGTAACCCCTGTGAAAGGGTCATTAGACCCCCCAAAGGGGTCCCAACCCACAGGACCCCTGTTGAGGGACTCATGGATTGGGATGAGGGGCTTCCTTTGCTTGGGCCAAACGGTGTCATGGCACCTTTTATAGCTGGGATGGTACTCTGTCTCTCCTGGCCTCCGACTCTCCTTTAACGACAGGGCGATCTTTGAAAAGTCTTCTAGATTTTTTACTTTACATTTACTTATCATTTATTTATCGTGTGTATACAGAAGGCACAGAGGACAAACTCATGCTGTGGCCTAGAGGTCAGAGGACAGCTTTAAGAATCAATTCTGTCGGGGTTGGGGATTTAGCTCAGTGGTAGAGCGCTTGCCTAGCAAGCTCAAGGCCCTGGGTTCGGACCCCAGCTCCGAAAAAAAGAATTGGAAAAAAAAAAAAAAGAATCAATTCTGTCCTTCTACCATGTGGCTCCCATGGGTTGAACTCTGGCTTGGCTGTAAGCACCTTTGTCTGCTAAGCCTCCTCTCAGGCCAGAAGGGGGAACTTTTGAAGGGGCCTTGAAAGGCCACTTGACTATCCCCCAGGTTATCTCCTACCAGAGTACTGACCAGGATTCCTCTTTTGTCCCTTAGAAAAACTTCATTGCTGTCAGCGCAGCCAATCGCTTCAAGAAGATCAGTAGCTCGGGGGCACTGATGGCTTTGGGGGTCTGAACCCCAGGAGCGGCTAAAGCCTGGATGCAGCTGCGCAGTGGTCAAGGCTGAAACCACACAGCTCAGAAGGCCAGAGAGAGCCGGCCAGATCTCTAGAGCAGGCTGGTCAGGACAAAGCTGCACCAGGCCCAGAGGCTTGGGGCTCCGCAGGTCCTTAGGCTTACCGCTTCCCCTACGTGAACATGGAGTGTGGCCTGGAATCCATCTTGCTACCGCCTCCTCAGCAGGGCTGTGGCCTGTCAGCCCCACCCAGACTCCAAGGACAGCCAGGCCATTCCCTAGTCTCTCCCTAGCTTGCCCCTTTGAACTGCTGCCCCGTAGCCTTTTTTTTGCCCCACCTGGGGCACTCTTGCCTGGAGCGGGATGGCCGGGGGTCCAGCAGGTGGGCTGCTGTAGTGGTGGTGGTGGATGGGAAGATTCTAGGAGGGTAAGAATGCAGTCCAGCTGCCAGGGGAGACAGAGCAGGCTTTGTGTGAGAGGACCTCCATGCCCTGCCTCACACTCCCAACAGATACAGCCTTGCACACACCATCTGGCCTCCTGGCTCCCCACCTTCTGTTTTTGTGACCACCAACACATAGGAACTTTGTGAGAGAAAGCCAGCCCAGGCCTGGAGAGGTGGTGGTGGTAGCGGAGAGAAGTCTGGGAGGCCTGAGACCACCCCCCTAAGTTTACTTGAGGACCGAGTCTTCCCATCCTGGCTACTCTGTACCCATCCCAGGGGCATCTGAAACCCCAAATAACAGGATGAACTGGCCACAAGGAGTATGAAGCCGTCGGGCAGACCCCAACCTGCTCTCAGCTTGTGCCTTATAAATAAACACACAGGTTGGAGGCAGCCTCCTTCCCTCTGCGCATGCACACACTCGTGTGAGATTACTGCATTAGTTGCGCACCTACTATGTGCCAGGCACCGAGTCTTCACATCTGCACATAGTGTGGTGTTCACGGATGTAGGCTCAGGAGCCAGACTTCCAAACATGAGTTGTGTTCAGGTGGCTTCCTCACTGTGCCTCAGTTTCTTCTCCTAGGAGGGGGATGATGTCACGAGAGTCAAAGTGTGCAGGGTGGCCCATGCTGAACTCTGGCCGTGGGTTCAACATGGATTAGTTCCTTATTCTTCAGAGGACAGGGAGGAGGTAGATATGATTTGTATCTCACAGAGGGAAACTGAGTCAGGGGGTGAGACAGAGGTAAGACTGCGTCACGGAGAGGAGAGAATGATGGTGTATCATCAGTGGAGATAAGGGTCTAGAACTCTTCACGGCCCATCGAGGAAATGGAAGGGGGTGGGCAGTGTCCTTATCCACATTCTGTAGGCTCAGAGCAAGAGAGGAACTTGAAGCCTACTCAGTAAGCCGGGGCCTGAGGCTTGAAAAGAACTCTTCCCGTGAGCTCAACATTGAACAAGGTTGGCAGAGCTCAGGGTATCCCCGACAGGCAGAGAAGCCTGCTACAATCAGCCTTGCTTTCTGCTCCCTCTGGCCTTGCTTATCTGGGCCTCCCATGCAGTCAGGGGCCTCATGCCACTGTGTGGACTTTCTAACCGAGCCCCAAGTGAGACAGCTTGGTGCGCGGGGCTGCCAGTGTGGCAGATAGAAGCCATGACAGTAGTGAGCACCAGGTCCCCCGCCTGCAGTGAGCAGCATGGAAGAGTTGCACCCTTTGTCTGATGGAAAACCTGATTTCAGGAAGGCTTGAGAGGCTGCAGGGAACCAGGAGCAGTACCCAGACTGATCAGGCACTGTTTCTGCTCTGGCTGCTGCCTGCTACCCTTGGCTTGGGCCTTGGGTGTGTCCACAGTCAGACCTCAGTGATGATGTCCATCTTTCTCCTGCCTCCACGACTGCAGAGCCAGGCACCACAGCCCTGCCTGGCCTGCTCTTGCAAGCAGCAGGTACCAGATGGGGCATGGGATTTGGGACTTGAGGGTGTCTAAGCATGACCTTAGCACTGGGAATCGAAAGTTCTGAAAACCTGTTTTGGGGCTGTGAATGGCAGATGTACTAACAGCAGGGCCCCCACGGTCACACACTGTTGCCCACTGCCCACTGGCACCCTGCTGCCTCCCCCCACCCCCACCTCCACCAGCCAGGCCTGGGTTTCCACTGAGTGGTCCTTTCTGCCTCACTGACCTCACCCTGGCTGAACATCGGGCCACACAACACGATAATGAGTCACCCTGAGAGGGGAGGAAGGAAATGAGATTCAGCCTAAGCAGCAGAGATCCAAGGCTCAGACCCAACAGGGGAAACTGAGGCCACATGAAGCCACAACAGGGAAAGCCTCTTACCGAAGACTTCAGCAGTTGGCGTTAGAATCTTGACTCCGAGCTCATTCCCTTTTTATTTTTTATTTTGTTAGTTTTTCTTTTAGTTTTTAGACACAGGGTTTCTCTGTTTAGCCCTGGCTGTCCTGGAACTCACTCTGTAGACCAGGCTGGCCTTGAACTCAGAGTCCTACCTGCCTCTGCCTCCTGAGTGCTGGGATTAAAAGCATGCACCACCACACCTGGCTCTTGCTTCCTCCTCTCTAACTTGATCACAATCTTAGTTCTTCCTTCTTCTGTAACTCCTAAAGCCATCATGGTAGCTGAGATAGGAAGGGGGGCCCATCTACCATTGATGAGGGAACAGGTTCACAGAAGAAAGATGACTTGCCCAAGGCCACACAGCTAGTTAATACGTCCCAGGCAAGAAGCTCCCCAAAGCCATAGGCAGGGATAATCACCCTGCAACCCCAAATCTACCGTGCCACCCTTCTCCACCCAGAAACATGTCTGAATGAGCATCCCAGGTCCCTAGAGCAAAGAATGCAGACTTGAAGTACAGATGAGAGGGTGAGGCTTTATAGGGATGTCCCCATCTCTATCCCCTCCCAGACAGGGTCTCTGTAGCCCTGGCTGTCCTGGAACTCACCAGGTTGGTTGAACTCACAGAGATCTGCCTGCCTCTGCCTCCCAAGTGCTGAGACTAGCTGCGTGCACCACTCCGCCCTGCTTCGTAAGGACCCTTCGCTCTCTCAAAGCCTGCAGAGCACACTCTCAAAGCTGGAACCCTCGCCCTGTTGCATAGCTGCATCTGTCTCTCTGGAGACTGGGACCCAAGCCCCATGGCTTTCGGTTGAGTTCTATCCCTGGCAGTCATTGGGTGAAAGGAGTCTGTACCCGAGATCTGGGCTAAGGGAGGCAGCAGTCCACAGCTGACTGAGGACTGCCAAGTTGGAGCCAGACCTGAGTAGAGTCTGCGGCCAGAGCTCTGGACCTGGGACCTTGCCATCCCCAGGATGCTAGGCTATGAGCTTCCCAGGCTCCAGGAAGAGCACTTCCTGCTTCTCGTAGTTCAGGGGCACAGTGTCTGTTCCAGCAGCAGTGCACTGGACCTCCTGTGTTACCAGCATGTGCACCTCCCTGGAGCAGGGCTTGGGCACCCCTTTGGTCCAAAAAGGGTTAAGAGCTTCCAGTGGACCCTCCTCCTAGCTGGGCCTAACCCAGAGAGTGTTCCTCCAAGGCCATTTCCTGCCTCTGGGCCTGGGCCAGGCCCACAGTGACCACCCCCTGGGTCTGGAAGCCACCGAGGCCACATCTGGTTTGGATTACACCAGCACTGGTGACGTTGCCTTTTCCTGTCTGAGTCTAGTGGCCTTGAATTCCTCTGGCCACCTTGAACCCAACTAGGCAGTGGTGGGAAAAGACGCAGCCCTTGCTTGGCCGCCCAGAGGGAGCAAGGCCGCCAGGGTTGTTCTGGGAGGTGGGGGGCTGCTCTGCACCTGCTTCTCCTCCCCACTCTGAGAGGAAGCGCTTCTTGAACCCCAGCACCATATTGAGAAGATCCATGTGTTAGCCATCCAGCACTTTACCGCTAAGGAAACTGAGGTGCAGGCTTTCCCAGCGAACTTAGCATGTGTGTTGTGAGCAGTGTAAGTGAAGTCTTCCTGGGCCAGTCTCCGGAGAGGCTCATAGCCTCTGGGACCTCAGAGGTAGGGTAGAGGCTGGGAGAAGCTGGAAGAAAATCCAGGAAACTGTAGGGGAAAGCAAGAAGGAGTCACCAACTTGAAGTCTCATCTCCGTAGAGGTGACAACACTCTAGATGAGGGCACACAAGAAATAAGGCGTTCTGGGATAGTGAGGAGAGTGTGGTGGACAGGGGCGGGGGGAGGGGAGGAGTTGTAGCACACGTGCACTCTCGTGTGGACACACACACACACACACACACACACACACACAAGACTGAAAGCAACTTTACCTGAGTCCATTCTAGTAAGGTTTTGAATATGTTGATGGAGATAATTTGGGGGAAATAATCAGGGGGACTCAAGGCAGAAGGGAGCCACAGAAGAGTCGTGAACAGAGGAAGAGGATGGTAGCATCCATGCTGTAGACTGATAACTGCTGCCAGGCATGTGAGTCAGTTGGAGAGACCGGGAGCAGGGAGAGCAGAGGAGGCTGTACCCAGCGGCAGAGTCAGAGCAGCGAATCAGAAGGACTCAGATACCTTAAGGTACCCAGGGCAGTAACAGACCCAGGATTCCAGGGGCAAACTTCCCTACTTGCTCTCACGATCCTGTCTGTAAAATGGGTTAATGACTTTGCTTCCCCAGGTCAGTGCCAGCCACTGAGATGCCCAGGCAGAGCCTGATGCAGGCTCCTGAGTCCATATTTGGGTATTTCAGCATCTGCTGTGTTCCACATCCGGGACAGCAGTGAATAGACAGAGCCCCTGGTCTCAGGGACCTTCTTCTAACAGGCAAACCACACTGACCTTAGCCTGTACTGACAGGGGGAGAAGGGAGCAGAGGTCAGGGAACATTCATCTGAGGATGCTTGATGGAGCCTGGGCGTGAGAAGGAAGAGAGCCCTGTGGAAAGTGGCAGAAGGATGGGCATGAAAGCTACTGAGGGGAAAGCCTTTGAATGCATGCTCTTACTCACAAGCCCTAAATGGTGCTGAGCAGGCAGGGAGTCCCTGGGGTTCTTTGAGACAGCCCATTGTGAATGATGAATGATTCACTTGTAACCGTTCACCACATCCCTGCTGAGGTAGGAAGAGGAAGAGTGAACAGGGCAAACATAGGGCAAGACCCTTCCCACCCCTGAATCCATGTCCTTAGGTACAGACTCACAACTGTGAAAGCCTCACAGCGGGGCCATGGGAAGGCAGCATGAAGCTGTAGGAGAGTGTGCAGGACAGTTAAGAGGACCCAGGCTTTGGGGCTCCTTCGGAGGGATTGTGGGTAAGTGACAGGGATTGTATGTAGAAAGCCATCCTGCCGAGAGGGGACACTCCTTGGAGAGTAGGCGCCAAGCACAGAGCCCTGAAAGTGGAGAAGCTCATCTGAACTGGCCACAGGGAGGAAGGACTTGCACCTGAGTGACTTGCTGCACAACCTTGGTACTGGCTTAGAGGACAGTGATCTGGGGCAGCCCCAGTCTTCCCGGCTAACAGAGTGACTAACAGGCCTCTGGTCTCTGTTTTTAGCCACAGATCCACTTCCTTCTGTCCACCGACTGACTCCAGAGTCGCCCACCCATTTACCAGCAGGGTAGGAACAGCGGAGGATCAGGCACCTCAAAGGATGCTTTTTATCCTAATTTTATCTCTGTTGACCAAACTATGCATGAAGATGCCAGCCCTAGGGATGGAAAAGAGCACCCACATTTTATAGAGGAGGAAACTGAGGCTCAGATGACTGACTCCACACCGCCAGCAAGTGGAAAGGACAGAATTGAAACCCATGGAATTGGCTAGTCCTTTCTCTACATTCTGTCCCTTTCTTCCACAGCAGCTAGACACTGCCTTGGTAGGGGATCCACCATGGTAAGGGGGCATTCACCAGGCCCAAATACGGATTTACTTCCTGTAACTAATCTATATTGCAATTCCGAATGCCACGCCCTGCTCTAAGCACTTTGCAAATGCTAATTTAGAGAATCCACGAACAATCCTGTGGGGGCAAACACCACTTGTGTATCATTCTGAGGAAAACAGGGAGAGGAAATGACTTTCCCCAGACCACACAGCTAAGACAACACTGAAGGCAACCTTGCCTCTGGCAGCCTGGGTTACGGTACTGGGAGCTTGGCCGAGAGGTGGGGTGTGGTGGGGGTTGGGGGTAGGGGGGAGGCCTGTTGGGCTGAGGTCTGGATTCCTGGGTTGCTGCACTCCCAACAGTTAGATGTGCCAGGCCAACACAACTCCCCCTGCTTTCTCATCATTGCGGCAGCCAGCGCAGGAAGCCGCCCTCTGGGGGAGAGGGTCTCTCCCAGCCAAATGCTTTCTGGGGGTGTGGGAAGGCATGAGTAACTTGCAACTCAAGGCAGGGGAGTGCCTTCCTCAGGGAAGGAAGCAGAGGGTGGGAGGCAGGTCTGAGAGAAGCTCAGGGAAAGAGTCTGTGAGGTGGGCCCTTGGGGTGGTGGGGACCCCATCTATGACCTTGGACCTTGGGCAGGCAGACCAAATACCAGCAGGTAATGACAGCCTAACAGGGTCACTGTGTTTTGTTAGCGCAGGCCCGTCCTACTTCCTGGAACACGCATAATGGAAGAGTGGGTCAGGAGACACCCTGTCAACTGTGCATTCCAAGAATCCGAGCTGCCGTGCGTGATTAAGAACTCTGGAATAGTCTTAAATACTGAGCCTACCATTTTAGGGTTTGATTCAGTCTCAGAACCCTTTCTGCTCTGATTTCCTGAAGAGGAGTAAATGGTCTCTGGAGCCCCTGAGGCTGTCAGACTCCACATCCCTGACCTAAGCATCGTGTGGGTGGATTGAGGGGACTGCTCTGTCGGCCTTGCTTTGTGACCTTGGCCTTGACATCTGTATCAAGACATTCTGTCTGTCTGAACTGATGAGGGGCACTTACTGGCCCGACACCCCACCCCCCAACAGTCAGACAACGTGTGGAAGTGTCTCTGGGCCACAGAGGAGTGTGAGGGCAGACGCCAGTGGGAAGGCCGCCACTGGGTACGGAGCAGAGAGTAGCATGAGATTAGCATGTCGAGGCTTCTTGGCCAAGAACCTCCAAAGATGGGATGTCCTTAAGGCGGTCCCTCAGGCCAGATATTCCCCTGAGACTCAGATACGGAATCAAATTGCCCACTTCCTATGCTGGACAAAGAAAGTGAAACCAGAGTGGGTGAGCCTGGTCCAAGATTGAATCATGTATCTGGGGTAGGTCTAGGCCAAGATCCTACTTGAGGGTCATCACCACTTCTTGACAAACAAGAAGTCTCGGGGCTTGAGGGCAAGAAGAAACTGTCTGTCTGTCTGTCTGTCTGTCTGTCTGTCTGTCTGTCTGTCTGTCTTTCCTTCCTTCCTTTTTTCTTTTCCCATTCTTCCCAAACCCCTAGATCAAGCAAGGTCTCCAGCTGGCTGCCCAGTCTCTCTATGAGCTGCTCTCTTGGGTGGTAATCAGTGGCAGTGGTACAGGTGGTGACCACTAAGGACACGGGGAGAGACCTGAGTCATCACCCGGCCCAAGCACAGGAGGGAACAGGCGGGAGCCTTTCCTGAAGAGTCCCACGTTCTTCTTCTGGGACACAGACACGGGGCTCAGAGGCTGAACATACTTGGGAGGCTGGGTGCTTTCCCCAGCCCTGATAGCTTCCCATCTTCCTAGCAGCTAGGATACAGGCTGAGGAGAGACTTGGGGTCACCAAGGCTCCAGAGGAATGCAAAGCAAGGAACAGTGCCCAACAGAGGCCTCTTTCCCTGACCCAGCTGAGAAAGAATCCTCCCTAGGGACTCTGTCCTGTCTCTAACTGACCGTGTCTCCCCAGCATACTCTTACACCCACACCCACCTAGAGGGTCTCCTTTCTCTGTGTAGCTGCATCCCTTACTGCATGGGACCCTGTTGTATTCCCTCCCAAAAGCTCACTGTTTTGCTGCTTGGGGTGCAGCAGGCAGGGTAAGGAGGGAGAAATGAGAGGGGAGGAGGGGGGAAGTGTGAGAGGAAGAGGGAGAGTTCACATCCCCAAGCTGGCCAGGCATTTTCCCACCGCCTTCTGGCCACAGCAGGCTTGGCCTCTCAGGTCCCCCTCCACCTCGGTTCTGGAGTCTGTGGGAACCAGACAGTTCAGTCAGGCCAGCCAGCAGGCTTCCTCTAAAGCCCCAAGGGACCTGTGAAGGGAGGAGGGAGTCACAGAGGCTGAAGTCAGGGAGGCTGCCCAGGGCTTTTGGAGGAGACTAAGCCACCTGCCCAAAGAAGGGCAGCCACTGGGTGCCACTTCACGAGACATAGGCTTTCTGGACTCTCCATAGAAGACTAAAATGGGGGCACACCAGCACTTTGATCCCTTTGCCTCACCCCATACCCAGAAGATGAGACTAAGGGGCAGGAAGCCTTTCCTGTCTCTTGCAGTGCTGGGGCGACAATGAGGACTCAGGTTCCTGGCTGTTCCTCTGGTGGCTATCATGCCAGCTGCCGTGCACCCTATTCTACCCAAGAGAATACTCAGTTGTCTCTGCTCAGTACTTAGGGCAGCCATGAGTCCTGTCCTCCCCCCCCCCAAAGAAATGTGTTCATAAAGAGTCGTGGGAGGGGGGTGGCGAGATGGCTTAATGGGCAAAGGTTTCTGAGTTCAATCCTTAGGACCCACATGTTGGAAGGAGATCAACTCCTACAGGTGGCTCTAATTCCTGTGCTGCCACGCACACACACGCACACACACACACACACACACACACACACACACACACAAACAGAGAGAGACACAGAGAGAGAGAGAGAGAGAGAGAGAGAGAGAGAGAGAGAGAGAGAGAGAGAGAGAGATGAATGTAATATAATTCTGGAAAAGGTCACCAGGAGATCTCAGGGATCCAGGGACCCAGGGACCCAGGGACCCAGAGACCCAGGGACCCAGGAGAGGTCCTGTTACTGTGGGGAATTCAAATAAAGACCAGTGCTACTTTTAAATCTTGGATCCCCTGACTGCACATGAGTGAAGGGTGTCTTGTCAGTTCTGGTAATGGGAAAGGTCCTCCTCTCTCTGGGGCCATCCTATGCTGCCCTGGGCCAGCTCTCTACTTTGCGCCTTCCTTCTGTTTTCTTCAGAGCCATGCAGACCTGGGTACCCTTTACCCTCTGCCACTCCTTTTTCCCTGGAGCTTGGGTGAGCCCTAAGCCTCAGTTCCCACCATTGTAAATGGGATTGATATTCCATAGAACCCAGACAAGATGACAGGAACGAAGCCAGGAAGGGGATGGCAGTGGACATGGTGAGGCTTCACAGAGGGTCCAGTTACAACCAAGGATGGCAAGCAACCCCATCGGCCAGCCTAGCTTTCCCATACTCTGTGGATCTTGGCTGCATTTCCCCTCCGCCTGCCCTCATGCCCTACTTTCCCTTCCTGGGAAACTCCCCAAGAAAGTCCCCAGGAGGAGAAAGCCTCAACCACGATCTTTCCAGGCGGGTCCCCCATCCCTGCTGTGCGCCCCCCAAAATACCTCCAGTCCACCACACTGCCCACACAGAATCCTGGCCCTTAGCTCCAGCCATTCAGCAAGAAGACTCTTATCATCTCACTGGCTTTATTAGCCCTGAGAACCACAGAGAAAAATGTTGAGGGTTCCATTTCCCCACATCCCAAGTTTGTCAGTAGGTCCCCCCAGGGACCTGGCTGACTGCTCACTTCTGCCTTCCGGTCCTCACAGTCCTTGGCCTGCCAGGGCTGGGTTCTTGCAGAATACCCTAGGTCACATAGCCAGTCTGAGTCTCCAGGGAACAGTTGACAGAAGCCCTACAGAGGGGCTGCTGCAGTCAGTCACTCGAAGAAGAACATTCCCGGTGTCCGGTAAAGACAAGGGGGTAATCCCAGTGGATAGCCAGAACCTCCCTGGACAGGGAAGCCCCCAGGCACCCACGGTTCCTTGGAGTCAGCTGGCAGGGGCAGTGGAGCCCGGTGAGAGGCCGAAGGTGTTGAGGATCCAGGAGTGGCGACTGCAGAGGTCAAGAGGTGTTCAAGGCCTGGGTCAGCCCCCATACAGAAATTCAGCGTCTGCATCCGGCACTGGTAGCTGCTCCCGATGCTCTCCGGAGCCACACTGGGTGTGGGGGCCTTGCCGAGACTCTCAGCTTCAGAGAAGGCAGATGAGAAGCCGAATGCCGGGCATGGTGAGGGCGAGGTGGCTTCAGAAAGCTCCCTTGGACCTCCAGACTTTGCCGAGCACATGTCTTTGGGTCCAGTGGGCAGCTGGGGCCTGGTGTCACTGGTTGTTGGGCACATGTTGGCTGGCAATGACCCCATCAGACCCCCAAAGCCCTTGGGGTTTGGCACCTCTGGTGGGAATGGGCACAGTCTGCCAGTTGTGGTGTTGGGGGCTCCTTGATCCGGGCTGGTGGCTCTAAGGGGTCTGTGGTCTGCCTTGACAGGGCCCTTGGTGCCCTGGGCACCTGTGCGCTTGGTGAAGCGTCTGCGGCGACGGAGGAAGCTGCCGTGCTGGAACATGTCGTGGCAGTCTGGATCCAGGGTCCAGTAGCTGCCCTTGCCTGGCTTGCGGTCATCACGAGGCACCTTGACGAAGCACTCGTTGAGAGACAGGTTATGGCGGATGCTGTTTTGCCAGCCTGGCCGGTTGTGCCGGTAAAATGCAAAGCGGCCCATGATGTAGCGGTAGATGCCACTGAGGGTGGCGCGCTGACCCGGTGAACTCTGGATAGCCATGGCAATCAGGGCTATGTAGCTGTAAGGGGGCTTGCTGGGCTCTGTAGAAGGAGCCAAGGATTCTGCTGTGGGTGGCTGCTGCATGCTGGCTGTGTTGCCGAGACCGCAGAGCCAGGCGCGGTACTCAGAGCTGGCGAGCTGTACAGGCTGCCCAGTCTGTTAAAAGACCTACTGGCCCAGCCTCCCAGCCTAGAAAGGCAAAAAGAGGTGGGCCCACCAGGCTGCCCTTCCCTCCTCTCTCACCGCCCTTGTCAAGTCTAAGGAGGCGGGTAAGGGAGGCCAACAGTGAAGCTGCGAGCAGCTGCTGGGTGAAGAGGTGGGAGGGCAGGGACTGGCCCTGAAATTGAGTGAGATAGGGGCAGGCAGGCAGGCAGATGGATGGACGGACAGATAGACACAGGCACGCATAGAACCAGACATGCAGAGACAATTAGCATACACAGAGAGAGTGTCAGCCACAACAGAGGAAAAAAAAATGAAGGAACCTGCAGACAGAAGGAACTGTGGAGACACAGATATGACCCAAGTTAGATCAGGGGGGCCAGAAGGGGAGAGTCTAAACAGAGTCCCTGTGGAGTGAGAAACGACACGGAGGCTTCTTGAGTACGCTGGTTCTGGCTATCTCTCTCCTCTGCCGCCTCCTTCCCACACTGTGGAACCCTCCGGGCCACACTATTCAGGCCCTGGGTACTGGCCTGTAGACTTTGGTGGGCTCCAGGGACGATAAAGATGTTGCTCAACCCAGTTCCCCTGAGCCCTGGCGCCCTCTAGTGACCGATGTGGGGAGGACGGCCAATTGGACAGAGCCCTCAGCTTCCCGTCTCTGAAATGGAACTAAGATGTCAACATCCAGACGATGATGAAGACGCAACAGAATCCCTTAGAAGCCGGTTGTCCTGGGAGAGCCTAGCACAGAAGTGGTGCTGAAAGTTCTGTGAACCCATGCTCCCCCAACCTCACCCTGGGACTGGGGTACAGCAGAGGCCAGGACAAAGTCAGCCCTTCCAACGGGTCAAGTGTTTTCTCCATGCTCCTCCCCTACAAATCTGTGGTCAACTGTTGTGGGCTTAGCCAGCTCACGACCCCCGTCTACACTCACCGCTCAGACCGAGACTGCTACAGAGATTTTCACAGCTTCTTTTGAACAGAGGAGGGTTCTGAGGCCCAGGGAGGTTAAATAACTTCCTGAGGTTGCACAACTAATGCATGATAAACCTGGTTTTAAAACCAGGTTTTGCTTAACTCCTTAACATCATTTCATTTGTGAGGGTCAGGGATGAGGGCAGCCATAGGACCCCAGCTGTGGACCCCAAGAGCATAAAGACCATGCTGTTTTGCTCTGACCGCCATATCCAGCACTGGGCCCTGGAACATAGCAGCAACTCAATAAACATTCCTGAGATGACTGGGGAAAAAATCCAAAGAAATTCGGTCCTTTGTCAAATCATATAATTTTTTTCCCCCATAGAGTGGCTGTTGGTTGGGGGTGGGGTTCAGTGGTAGAGTACACGCTTAACATGCACCAGCCCAGGGGTTAAGTTACCTTCCTGACAAAGCCAGGGGAGGACAGGGAGGTGAGCTGCTTGTTGAAGGATCTCCTTCCTGTCCTCAGAAGTGTGTGATAGCCAGCAGGCACTGGGTGAAGCTAGCCTCTGGTCTTGGACTCTGCCTTAGAACTGTGTTCATTTCTCCAAAGACAGAGTCCTCCAGCTATTGGTGCAGTAGCCAAAGCCCAGGACTCTGTTTTGGGTCACCTTCCAGGTCCCCTGAAATAGAGGTGACAGGTAGGACAAAGGGTCTGAAACCGAGAGCACCCGGGTGGTAGGTCTCTGTTTGCTGTCGGTTGGCCCTACTCTAAAGAGGTCTTAGGGTCTAATCACTGGGAAGCAGTGCTTCAATGCAAACTGGGAGCGGTTTATGACAGGCTAAGGCTGGCTCCATGAGCTGACCTCATGACAAGTGATTTTATCCTATATCTGCCTCAAATTCAAGGGGCTTCCAGCTCAAGTGCCAGCTGAGTCCCAGGCCCTGCTTCCAGTGCTTCCTGCATTGTAAGGCTCCGTCCTCCGGGCAGAGGGGTGAAGGGTGCTTTGGACTTCACTGTTAGTGACCTGGTCAGATATCTCCACTGCCTCAGGGAGGGTAGTGCTGAAGGTAAAGTCCAAACCCCGTGGCAGACTGCTTTTAGTAGAAGTGAGAGAGGAAGCAGCCATCTTGGGGCTCATTCTGCTGTGTCAGAGGGTGAGGATGCTTCTGGCAGAGCTGGGCTGGGGATCTTGTGAGGCATCAGGTTACAGAAGCTTCCAGTAAAGGAGGAGCTGGTGAGCAAAGCATGGGGCAATGAGGCAACCCTCTTCCCACATTCTGGGTGGGAGACATGCTCGTCTTTGAACCACATAGACCAGAGAGTTGTACAGGGTTGGAGAGGGCAGCTGGGACGAGGGGGAGCTGGGACTAGAAGGGGTTGGGGAAGGGAGGCTGATTCACATGAGTCACGTGACCCTCCTCTCTGGCTGGTCTAGAGGACCTGGATACTCCTCACCAAAGCGCAGACTGGTGCTTAGGCTCAGGGTGGCCATCCTTAGTTGGGCTGGCAGTTCTCCTGGCACAGAGACTGAGCAAAGGGCCAAGAGCTTTGCATTGCACCTGCTGCCCACTTTGTGCTCATGTCCGTGTGCCTGTGCCCTGTGCCCATTTCCATGTCCAAAGATGCCCTTGTCTATCCCCCCATGGGCCTAAAAGGAATCTCCCGCCAGTCCTGATACCCATGTATTTTTGTCTTCTTTTTTTTTTTTTTTTTTTTTTTTGTACACTCTCCACTGCCCAGGCCGGTATGTCCATGTCCCCTGGGTTTGCTTGCTCTCCTGTTTGGTGCCATCACAGCACCCAGCTCAGACACTTTGTGAACACTCCCTTGGGCGCCACCCACAGCAGCAAGCTGGGCGCCAGATATCACGTGCAGCAGGCGCTGCACCACTCACATCGCCAGTGGAGGCTCCTGAGTGTCCCCAGGTTCATGCTGCAGCTTTCTGTCCAGCACAAGGTGGCTTCGAGCACCAGCATAGTCCTGTAGAAGAGCTGCACATGCAGCCATCAGTCTGCAGGGAAGAAGAGACAGAGGAGGGAGGAGCTCCTCCCCCAGGTCCCAATATCCATAACGCCAGCATCCTCCTTGGCATGGACCTGGAGGTCCTCCGATTCCCACTGAGTGAATTTTTGCCATTTTGACCTCTCAATCAGCATCACTGATATAGAAGTTGGGCAGTAGGAGTAATAGATCCCATTGTAGACGCTCATAGTTTGAGGACTCATTCAGTACAGTGCTCCTCTTGTGTGTTCGAGGATCTGGGTTCCATCCTCAGCACCAAATACAGCCAGATGAGGCCTCAACTCTACACAAAAGCTACAGACAACCGAGGAATGCTGACAGCTGGATAAATAGTTTTCCTCAGGGAAGAGCACACCAGTTAAATTATGCGATACCAAATGGTAAGTCCTGTAAATGTATATATACACGTACACATCATACAGACTGAACAGGTTGTACTTACGTGCTTAGGAACACACACACACCATCATCACCACTACCACCACCATCAATAACAACAACAAAGAAAGAGGAGGCCATGAATCTGAAAGAGAGCAAGAGGCAGGGTACTTGGGAGGGTCTGGAGGGAGGAAAGGGAAGGAGAAATGATGGAATTATAATATCTTACAAATCGTTAACAACAACAAAATAAGTCTACACAAAACCCAGGCATGACGGCACGCAGTTGTAATTCCGGTGCAGGGGGTTGGGGTAGAGACAGGAGGATCAGAGGTTCAAGATTCTCTGCTACATCGCAAGTCCAGGCCAAAATGGGCTGTACCAGACCCTATCCCCAAACCAAATAAGGAACGCCTCTAGTTTAGTGTCAAGGACATCGAGAGGCATGACTTGGGGTCTGGGATTCCAGAAGCTTCTTCCAGTAGAGCCTTTTATAAGATTTATTTTTATTTATGTGCATATATATGTGTCAAATCTGTGCAGGTGCCCATGGAGACCGGAAGAGCCCATTAGATGCCCTAGGACTAAAGTTATAGGTGGGTCTGAGTCAGCCAGCAGACATGGGTGTTGGAAACCAAGCTCCCATCCTTTGGAAAAGCCAAAAGAGCTCTTTATGACGGAGCCATCTCTGCAGCCCCACCAGCAGAGGTGCAAACACAGTAGCAGACACAATCATGAGGTCAACAGCTCGCACCTCCCTTTCATCAGCAATGGCCCTGAAAGTTCAGGTTAAGGTCTGGGCTCCTGCACCAGCCTCTGAGAGCCTGTCCTCCCTCTGCTGCTGGACAGCAGAGACCTGCTAGTAAAAAGCTGCATGGGCTCAGACAAGGTTAAGAGTACAGGTTACCACAGTGTGAGGTGTCTGGTTGCAGAATGGAATAGCGCTGTGTCTTAGATCTAGGCCAGAGAGAAGACAGCAATGGGTGAATGGAGTCAGTACTGTGGTCAGGCAAAGGGCCCGGGACACAGGAAGCTTCTGGCCTGCAGACCACTTCTTGTCCTTTTCTTTTGTGGCTAATCCAAAGTTCTCTGAGCATCGGAGAGGGTCAGCTGTGAAGGTGGAAGAGGAGACCTGGGTCCAGAGGAGCTGCCAGGTTATCTCCCTCTGAGCAGAGAGAGCACAGGGCAGTCTGACGCCAGCTAGGGCTAATGGACCCAAGAGTTGATGAGGGTGTTGGCGGGCACAGATTCAGATGCTGGGGAGAGAAGCCCTGGAGGGAAGGATAGGGAGAATGACAGAATTGGGGTCACAGGTAGACTGGATGCTGAGGGGGCACTGGGAGCATGGGAGATGAGGGCGTGGCAGGGACACAGATGATGGAGAGACCTTCACAGGGACGACAGATAAGTAGACAGGAAAGGGGAGGCAAGCAGGGGAGGAGGGGACCAATGAGAGAGCTGGATATGGAAGGACAGAGGAATGGACTCTGGGCAATGGGGGGGGGGTTGGGTGTGGAGAGGAGAGGCTTGGGGCAGACAATGATGGAACTGAAGGCAGGGCGGGTAATGGAGGCAGACAGAGCCAGGATGAGGGAGGGGGAGGAAGGATGAAACTGACCATGGCGGGAGAGCTGGAACTTAGGGCACAAAAGCCAGGTGGGGGATGTGGTGATGCTAGAGAGGGCGGGGCTGGTCCCAGGCATGGCTGAGATGTGCCTAGGCTGGCCAGGCTGACCTGGTCTGTCCTGCAGGCTGGCCCACTTACTTCCCTCAGGGACCCCTCGAAAATGTTCTCCTCATCACAGAGAGCCTGAAGCTCGGTGACTGAATCAAGCAAGGATGTGTCCCAAGAAAAGAGGTAACCCCAGAGAGAGTGACCACAGCCTACTGCCCATCCGCAGACAAGCCCAGTTTCTTTCTTTCTTTTTTTAAAAATATTTATTATGTATACATCATACAGCTTTCTGCCTGCATGTATGCCTGAAAGGCAGAAGAGGGCACCAGATCCTATTACCGATGGTTGTGAGCCGCCATGTGGTTGCTGGGAATTGAACTCAGGTCCTCTGGAAGAGCAGGTCCGTGCTCTTAACCTCTGAGCCACCTCTCCGGCCCACCCAGCTTCCTTATTTTCAAATATTGTTTACCAACCATTGTGAGTTCAAGGACAGGGGTGTGGGTACCCGGGTGATGCACTCTCGAATGTCCCAAAGGCCATACTCTTGTTGATGGCACAGAGGAGGCGGGTCTTCCAGATGGAGGGTTCCTCCTTGTCAGAACCCTCCAGGTGCTTGCCCTTGTGCACAGCCAAGGCCTGAAGGTGAGTGGGAGACCTGAAGAGGAACGGCCTTGATGGGGCTGGAGCTATGACACCTCCCATCCTTCCCCTCCCTCTCTCCCATCCTTTCTGACATCCATATTCTCTGAGCCCCCTACTGTATTGTAACCAGAGTTGGGAATAGATGGGGCCCACAGTGGAACAATCCTTATTCTCAAGGAGCCCCTGTGCGACAGTAAATAACAGGGTGTTGAGCGTAGATGAACGGCAGAGGGGTGACTGCTAGTCCCTAGAGTCCTGTTCAGCGCTTTGCATATTGGTTCTTTATTCTCATATATTATATGAGAATAAAGACGTCTTGACTTTAAAAGGAGACAACAGGATATAAGACAGTGGCAGTTTTGTCTTAGACAGAACCATGGGGCCACACCTCTCCAGATTACCAGGATGGACAGAGGTGATGCTCCCAGCTCCTATCAGCACAGACCATAGCACTGGGAAATTCCCTAAGCGGCCTCATATATGCATAAAGCACCCAGCACAGATACTGGCACAGAGCCACAGCCTACTTGTAATACTTAGTCACTGTAGGGAGGACACTCCAATCACAGGCAATGTGGACTCGGGGCAGAAGGTGCTGGTGAATGGCGGGAGTGGCCCTTGTTTTATGCGCAACTGTGACTCCAGTGACCAGGCAGTGCCTGGCACACAGGATGCTCAGCCAGCGTCTGTTAGACAAACCGAGCTGTACTTTAAGGCTGTGTGGAAGGCTGCGAGGCACAGTGATGTTCCTGCTGGGTGTGGAAGGACGAGGTGCATTCAGGGAACTGTGAGCAGCCTGGACCTAGACCAGCTGGGCGTATGAGTCTGAGGCTGTGAACATACCTGGGCATGTGTGTCTGGGTGTGTGCATAGTTGGATGCTTGAGTCTGATGGTGCGTGTGTGTGTGAGAGAGAGGTGTCTATTCAAAATCTGAATTTGCAATACATGCTTGTACTAAAGTGAAGGCTAGCTTTCTCTCTCTCTCTCTCTCTCTCTCTCTCTCTCTCTCTCTCTCTCTCTCTCTCTCTCTCTCCCCCCCTCCTGAAATAGGGTTTCCCTGTGTAGCCTTGGCTGCCCTGGAACTCACTCTGTAGGCTAGGCTTGCCTCCAACTCAGAGGTCCCCCTGCCTCTGCCTCTTGAGTGCTGGGATTAAAGGAGTGCTCCTGACCACCAGCTGGCAGTGTTTCCTTATTTACTCTAAACCTCTTTGTCAAGAGCCGGGCTTGGGTGTATGTATGTAGCTCGGTGATAACATCCATGCCTACCATACACAGGAACCCAGGTTCAATCTCCCTGCACCACCAGAATTAAAACCAATCGACTTATTTTTCCCCCATTATGCACATGTCTGAAACTTGCTGCTTTGCAGAAGAATTTAAAAACTCCCCTAAATCTCTCCCCTGAGCTTCAAACCACCAACGGCACATCAAGCCCCTGTCATCACCCTGACTACCATGTGTCCCTCTCCTGAGTAGCACTAGACACTGTTCCCTTCATTAATTCCTTCCCAACTCCTCCAGTCCTGGTCCCATCTGATTTCTATGCCTTTTTCTTGCAACACAAGTTTCGGGGTTTAGGAGTTACAAATACATTACAGGAAGCAGGGAAATGCGCAAATATGGACTCCATGTGGTAGGGAGAGGAGAAGAGACATTAAGGAAAAAGAGGTGGAGGCAGGGGTGGAGGCAGAGCCTGAGTGTCCTTGAAAGCCAAGCTTTATCCATGGGTGCAGGGGCAGTGGTGGGTGGGGGTGGGGTTGGGGTTGAAATCAAGGTTGTGAGTGTCCAGGTGGATGGGGAAACACCTCGGATGCTTCCAGAACACTGCTGTGAACAGTAGTGTGCAAAGTTTAAGGGACAGGCCCTGCAACCCTCCCAGCCGACACTTACAGAATGCCAGCTGCAGGTCAGGCACCGTGCTCGGTGTCAGATCAGTGTGACAGGGCAAGATGACAGACTCAGGATCATGGGGGGAAAGCAGTGAGTTAGAAGTTAGTGAGTCAACTCTGTTGGTCTTTCTGTGGGGTTCCTATCCCCTCAGGTCCTTCAGGATACCAGGGAGGACCCACCCTCTCAAGGGAGAAGGGAAGGGGGAATGGAGATAGGGACCGTGTGTGGGGGTGGGGGCGGGAAGTGCTCAATGTTTGGGATGATGATGATGATGATGATGATGATGATGGTGATGGTGGTGATGATGATGGTGATGGTGATGGTGATGATGGTGATGGTGATGATGATGGTGATGATGATGATGGTGATGATGGTGGTGATGGTGATGATGGTGGTGATGATGATGATGGTGATGGTGGTGATGATGATGGTGATGGTGATGGTGATGATGGTGATGGTGATGATGATGGTGATGATGATGATGGTGATGATGGTGGTGATGATGATGATGGTGATGATGATGATGATAAAAGTGAGTGAGTTAAGTCAATGGACACACCAGAGAAAGCTGTCTCCAGGAGAGATGGCTAGGTTGAGAATGACGGGGGAAGGTGGAGGGAGGAAGCAATACAGGCAGAGGAAGATCCTGTGGAAGCTCTAATGGTAAGATGAGAGAGAGGAAGCATTTAGAAACTGAAAGAGAGGAGAGGGAGGGCCAGCAATAAAGTCTGGGAGCGCAATTCCTGTGGCCCCTGTGGCCAGGGTAAGAAGGGGACCACAAGACGTGGCAGTGAGGAGCCATGGGTGACTCTGAAGACAGGGAGGTCATGGACATCGCATCACTAGGACGGGCCTTCTGGAGAGCCTGCGAACACTTGTAAGATGGATTCGCCAGGTGCTGGACCACACTGGTGAAGGCTAGGACGCCTCCTTTGAACTTGTCAGCTAGTGACATTATTAGCAAGAAGGACAGAAGCCAGATGAAACGGAGACTGAAGAAGCCAGGAGGAAGGCGGACACTAAGCGACTCGGGAGAGGGGAGTTGAAGACGTTCTCGGTGGTGTTTGTGGGCCTGATGTGCAGTAGGCTGCTCATGGCTCAGGGGAGAATTCTAAAAGCCCCATTCAACGTGGCTAATTCAGAAAGTTTGAGGTGCCTGGGCAAGGGGTAGAGCCTCAGTAGGAGAGCCCTGAAAAGAAGGTTCCCAAGAGGCTGCGGCTGGCCGTTTTGTGGGTGAGAATTACAAGAGAGGGTTGCTTTCTAGTTTCTCTGTGGGGTGAGAGGTGAGGACCCCAGAGGATGGAAGTGACAGGCAGTTGCAGGCTAATGCTAGCTAACTCTAAGAATGTGGGGAAAGGCCTGTGCCTAGGCTACAGCAGGTCACTGAGGCTTAGGCTTTCCCAGGACCCTGCTGCATCCTACAGCAATCAATCCGACCTGCCGTGTGGTATAGATAACCCTGCAGAGCCGCGTGTTTGCTGGGAATCCTCAGAAGAATTTTGCCCCAGCCTTCCATCATAATCCTCCCCAGCTTTCACTTTCTAGCTGTGCCACCAGCCAGTCCCAGAGATGCAGAGGCTCTCCAGTTCCTGCCATAGATTTCTCAAGGACGGGATCTTCCTAGGCAACGAGCTAGGGATGGCGGGCTGGACCTGCTTGTGTCTGAATCACCAGGGGCCTGAAGGGTGCACACACATAATGAAAGTGAAAGCTTGGGTAACGGTTCACTTTTCCAGTTCCTCTACCCCAAGGCCCTTTCCTTTTACTGCTCCTGGTGGCCTGCTCTCCTGGAGCCTGAGGACAAGGATGAGCCCCCAGAGTGCAGCACGCTCTGGTCAGGATTTTGTGGGTGGAAGAAGTCTCCAGCAGAGCAGCAACCTTGCTCCATGGGACATCTGTCCTCTGCTTCTCCTAGCCTACCTGCAAACGGTCTATTTTTGTTTAGTTTTTTCTCTCTTTCTTTCTGAGACTATTCTGTTATGTTACATGCTGGCCTCTCATTCCTGGACTCCAGCATTCTCCAGCGCCCCCCCCCCCCCCCCACACACATAGTCGGACCACACAGGGTCCAGCTGTCAGTCTTCTCTCAGGACGTGGACTGTGGAAGTTAGAAAGGCAAAGTGCTTCTCAAACCTATTTATTCTTGTCATAATCAGGAGGCAGTTAGCAGCTTTAAAAGCACCTAGGTGACCTGCATGCCAGTCCCGAGAGGCCCAGGGACCCGAATGCTAGCCAGCTCCCTACTCTCATTCCGTGCAGGCACTCCATGGACCTCACTTGTCCCTCCTGGTTCGTGACTGCCTGTTGAGTGGCTGCTCATCATTGTGCTAGTCTGGCTGAATCCTCCCCCCGTTGGGTCTCAGGACCTTTAATGACTTACACTGCTGCTCTATGGCGTCACCGGGGACAGCTAGGATTCGAAGCTGTATGTCTGTGCCCCTCGCTGAGAACTACATCTAGAATTTACACGTTCCTGGTGGGGTTCATGATCCACTGAAATTACATGAGAACATTTTCACAGTAATGTATTGGGAGTGGGGAAGGTTGAGACAGGGTATTTAGCCCAAGCTAGTCTTGAATCAAAATCCTTCTGCTGTAACTTCCTGAGTGTTGGATTGTAGACACACACCACCATACCAGTCTTTAGGGTCTGTGTTTTTTATTATGAAGAAATATTTGCATTATGAAATATGCTGAGTAGTTCAGGCTGCCCCAGACCTTGCTGTATATGGGGTGGAACTGAGGCTCTGAAAGGAAAAAAAAATCCCCTGGTGCAGTGGCTGTTCAAGCCAGCATGGAGAGATGTGGGGAGTCAGGTCTTCCCTTCACAAGCATCTGTGGGAGGGCATTCTTATTCCTCCTCCTCTCGGTCCCATACACCAGCAGCTGTCCCAGGATATTCATGCAGTCAGGGTCACTCAGACCTGTGAACTAGGGGGTGGGGGATGGGCACAAGGTATTTCATGTGATTAACAAGAGTAATAATTAGTTGTCCATTTAAGTTGGGCTGGATCCAGGACCCCACTGAATGTTGAAATGCATGGCAAATCCTTTAAACCAAGTGGTGGACTATTTACACAGAACCGGCAAGAATACACCTATGTACTTTGAACCCTTTTCTAAAAATACTTCCAATGTGAAGCAAATGTCAGGTGCCTGATACATTGTTTAGGGAACGGTGACTAGGAATAAAAGTCAGTAGACATTTTCCCATCTATACTCTAACTGGGGCTGGAGTTTTAGAAGCCAATATGAGGTGTTCTATCCTTCTAAGCAGTCGACTCCCCTGTGTCAGAGGAGCCTTTCATATTTCTAGATCATAATGAAGAGTGGACCCTGCAGTCATATTGGAGTCTGAGCTCACATCTGAGTCCTGTCTTCTGCTTATAACCTGGGGCACTGTTAGGGAGGATGGGAAGAGGATCGGCTGAGCTGCAGTGTTTAGCACAGTGACAGAGTCCTTAGGAGGGAGCCCTCACTGTTACGATAAGGTGTATTGGTGATACTCGGCTAGGGAAGCATCTGGATCATTACACCAAAGGGGCTCGTTAAGTGGCTAAGGGTTAGGAAACAGTGGCCAGGTGGCAGTGCCACCAACCAATCAGGAGGAGGATGCAGGCTTCACATTGTCCTAACTCAGGGCCTTTGTACTGCTCCCCCATCCCACCCCCAGCCAGATGCAAGATGGTTCCACCCCCTTACCCCCTTTTTTATCTGGTGTTTTCCACTAGAATGTCAGCAGCATACAGGCAGCTCTTTGCTCACTGTGGTAGCCCCAGGGCCCAGCACAGTACCTGGCTCACGGCTGGCTTGAACACTTGAGTACATGAGGAATTGGAGGTTGGTGTCCTCATTTCACCATTCGCTCAGCTCGGTGCTGAGATCTCTGCCTCTCCATCTGCTACGAAGTCCCAAGAGTCTACTTGGGCTCTTTCAAGTCGTCAGCTCTGATGACACCCATTCCTCTGTTTGCCCATAGGGTTACTGTTTTATTGGCTTGGTTACCTTAAAAAAAAAAAAAAAAAGAGTCCCGCCACCCCCTGCATCCTGCTGGGTCTTTCTCTCCAGGAACCTCCTCCCTGTTGTCACAACTGGGAATGATCTGCCCTTGCTGTGTGTGCTTGGGCCAGCTGCCCGACCTCTCTGAGCCTGGGTGTTCTCCCTGAGGATAAAGCCATCTCAGACAGTGAACGGTGACATGAAGGCCACGCCACCAATTGGACCACACTGACCAGTTATTTGTGCAGAGAGGGAAGGAGAATTAGAGAAAAGGAAGGGGCTTCGGAGAGGTGAAGGGTCGGGAGAAAAGGGGCACAAGGGCGGTGTCAGAAGTCCAGGCCCCTGAGAGATGGAGGGGGCGTGGGCTGGTGTCAAAGAAGGGCGTGGTCTTGGATTTCAGCTCTGGAGACTGGTGGAGAATGGTGCTTCCCCGGGCCTCTGGAAGTTGTTCCTGCTCTGCTCCTGCAGGCCCTGGAGCCCAAGCTCTGCGGAATGACAGAGGCACTGGGCCAGGCAACTTCTGCGTCTTTAAAGATTCTTCTTTAAT
This sequence comes from Rattus norvegicus, assembly GCF_021556685.1. Classification (NCBI taxonomy): domain Eukaryota; kingdom Metazoa; phylum Chordata; class Mammalia; order Rodentia; family Muridae; genus Rattus; species Rattus norvegicus. The sequence goes on from NC_141536.1 coordinate 141,383,169, forward strand.
CTCCTCCAGGCCGGTCCGTCCCACCCGATCCTCCCTCCTGCTCCCCGCTTTCGCCTGTCAGGGTGGAGGCCCAGGATCCTTCTCCCGAGTCTAAGGCACCAAGTGGCTTGCAGCAGGCCGGCCGAACACAGACTCACAGAGCGGACACTGAGGACGGACGCAGACAAGCGTGGTGGGTACGGGGCGGGGGCGAGGCTCCCACGAGCTCTGGGTGCGTCCCAGCTGCGGGAAGCCCCGCCGCCCGCGAAGGCTGAAGCGTCAGGACGGGCGGAGCGGCGGATACGGCGCTCACTTGCCGCCCTTGCGCGACAGGCACCGGGGGAGGCAGAAGAAAGTCTGCTTGACGCGCGCCAGCAGCGGCAGCGGCCGGTGTGATTCCCGCGGCGATCGCGGCACCAGGCGCTGCAGGGTCCCCTCGGAAGCGGCCGAGGACGCTGTGGTGGCCGACGGGGCCGAAGTCCCCGGACCCTGGCGACAGCGCCTGCAGAGAGGCAGCAGCGCGCGCAAGTCCTCCTCGTCGCGGAACGGGATCTCCCCGAAGCGCTCCTCCAGCTGCCGGCGAAGCTGGGGCGGGGAGGGAGGAGGGGGGCGAGCGTCTAGCTGTCACCCGTCTGTTACCTCCACCTCTCCCCCAATACGTGGCTCATCTAAGCGCTCTCTGTCTCCGGTCTAAGACTTCCCAACCCTCACGGGGGTGGGGGGGTACACCCCCGCTTCAACTCAGGTCCTAACCTCTTCCGGAACCCCCACTGACCAAGACACTCCCATTTTCCAGACTGGCCCGCTGCAAACAGCATTAAACCACCCGGCTCCCAAGAAATACTAAGCGAAGGGACTCCTTTGCTCTCAAAAAGACCCTGGGTGGAACAGGACACAGACTCCTTCCCCCGCCCACAATGGATAAACCCTGGATTGTCTTGTGTTAGGGACACTTGTGTTAACTACAGTCTGGTCTAAAGGCATCCAAGTTCTCAGTTAAAAAGACAAAACAAAACCTGAAAACCCAGGTCAGGTGTGACCTATGGTACAATCCCAGTGCTTGGAGGCAGGAGGATTGTGAGTCTGTGAGCAAAGTGAGAGTGTAGAAAGGGGAGAGGCACAGGCTACATCCCACCCAATGGGTGCTCAAAATCAAGGGAGAATCCAGGCTTCCCTGGCCTTGCACAACTCCAGCCCTGCACAGCCCCCTACCTTCTGGGAGTTTGCCCAGCCAAACTCCTCAAGTTGCTGCCTAAAGCCCGGGTTTGGGTTGGCGATGGGCCGGGAGGCCTTGATGGCTTCAAGTACTTCCTGCCAGCCAAGTCCGGTCACTGTCATCACATAGGCGATCACTACGGTGGTACTTCGTGATATACCTGCAAAGCTACAGCCAGGACAACCCCGGACTTCAGGAACGCCCCAGTCCCTTCCATATTCCCTCCCTGCCAAGCCCCTGGCCTTACTGGGGCTTCTTCATGTTGTCCCTTGAGCTCCAACCACAGGGAGCCTGGCTTCACAAGCTCCAAGATTTGGCTTGTGACACTTCCCTTTCCTCTAACCAATACCACACCAAGGGGCTGGCTGGAATAGTCATTCATTCATTCATTCATTCATTCATTCATTCAACAAACATCCCCTGACCATCTTTTTGTTCAGGTCCTGGGGTACAGTAAGGAATAAACCCATGGCCTCTGCTGCCCTGGAGACACAGCCCCTAGCCAAAGTAGCCATTTAAGATACTGATGACCGCTGGAAGCCAAGATGAGTCTGGGGCCACATAAGTGGAGAGGTTTCTTTAGTGGGAGTGGGACAGGTGTAGGGGAGAGGATCCCTAGGAAGTGACATCAAGCTGAGTTTTGGAAGGTAAGGTTAGCCCAGAATGTGGGGCAGGGACCGTAGGTGAGTTGTGGAGCCCTTGTGTGATGTGTTAAGAGTCTGAATTCAATTACCCATACCACAAGAAAAAACAAGACAAAATATTCTTAGGCAGTACGTACAAAGATCCCGAGGTGAAAGATAGGCTGTGGGTTTGAGGAAGGGGAGGTTAGGATGGCTGAATGTGGGGACAGCTATTCCCTTGGCCCCAGCTAGAACCCTTGGTGAGGTGCCATGGGATGGAGGGCATCCTTGGGTCAGGGACACTGGAGAAGACTCGGAGTCCTAGCCCTGCACTGGTGCCTCAAAGCCCAGCAGGGGAGGGACGCAGAAGCTAGGATGATTGGTCTTCCTATGTGACCTCATCCGGCTCCTTTAACGGCCCTGTCAACATGACATTTACTCCCCCACTTTACAGATAAGGAAACCGAGCCTCAGGGAAACACAGTTGCTGGGCTATGGCCATCTGGCTGCTAGGAGCAATGGGCCTCAGAGTGGTCTGTCTGGATGAGTGATGGACTGTCAGCAGGCTGGAGGGGACCTGCCCCACAGGAGAGACAAGCATGTGAGGACTCACCAGTGCACAAGGCAGTTCCCCCCGTTGAGACGACAAGAGTGGATAAAGTGGACACATTCTTTGAAGTGCTTTTTGCTAGAGAAGAGAGGGACAGGGAAGGCAGTGCTGGGGGGTAGGCCTCCCGGGAGTTGCCTCCTCCCCACTTACAGACAGCAAGGGATCTACAACCCTGGGTCCTCAGTGCAGCCAGTGTGTACAGTGAATGGGGCCACTGCTTGGAAAGGAGGCAGGCAGCATAGCAGGCAGGAAGAGAGGCCGGCCCCACCTCTCCGGTGGGTACAAGGAACAAGGACTTGGGTGTGAGGAAAGTGAGGGTGCCATTCTTCTGGTATCTACAACCAGAGGAGCTGGGGCAGTAGTTAGCAGTAGGTTGGGAGAAGAACCCCAAAGGGTCCATGCCAAACTCCAGGTACCAGTGCTAGTGAACCAAACAAGACCCCTGTTTTTCAGAGTCCCTGCAGTCATCAGGTACTGTCCCACATCCTCAACTCGGGTCACCTCATCTTTGCAAACATCCTTGACTCATCACATCCTGCCTTGGTGTAGCTGAAGCCCAGAGAGGATAAATGATTTCGCCAAGGTCACAGAGCAGTAAATGGCAAAACCTGGCTGCAAACCAGGTGTCTTAACTGCAAGCCAGGATGCAAGCCTGACCCTCAAATCTCCTGTACACCCAGTCCCGACAGACAGGACACTTTCTCCATGTCCTAGGGGAGGAGGCTGAAGCTCTAGAGAGAGCTGATAAGGGAGGGACATGCTACAAGGACATGGTTGAAACAGACTCAGGATGCCCCTGTGACAGCTTTCTGGCCTCAGTACTCTATGCCCTCACTCCCACCTCAGGGGCAGCTCTTTCAGCTGTTGACCCATCCAGGGGGAACTTACATGGGTACCTCAGGAGTGTCAGACACTGAGATTCGAAGATAGGTGATATCCTGCAAGGAGGAAATGCACACTCAGATGGTGGGGCCTTGCCTGCACCCCTCCCCCAGCCTGAGCTGCCCAGGCCAGTGTGACCCCAGCCCAGTTCGGCCCCTCCCTAGACCACCAGTGTTTTCCAGTCCCCAGGCTGTGAGCCTGCGAGCTCTGTGTGTAAGACGGTGTCCTCCCCCACGGGTGACATGGGCAGGAGGGCTTGCAAACTGGGAAGGTGTTTCCTTAAGGAACTCTCCTCTGAGCAGGGACTGCAAAGTTATACAGTGAAAAGGGCAGAGCTCATTTCTCTTGAAGAGAACAAATTATGAAAAGAACGATCAGGCAGAGCAAACACCCATTTGTAGTCCTGGCACTCAGGAGGTTGAGGCGGGGGGATTATGAGTTAGAAGCCAACCTGGGCTACCACAGCAAGTCTCTGTCTCAAAAGACAGACAGACAGACAGACAGACAGACAGACACACACACACACACCACTACCGCCACCACGGCCACCACGGCCACCACCACCACCAGCAACAACAGCATCAGCAGTAACAACTTCACGACCTGGTCAGGCAGCCTAGCTTTGCTTCGGCTCCTCACAAGGGTACTGCAGACAGTTTGGCCCATACCCCAAACCCCTCACTGCCCTTTCTCAAGTATTCCCCTCAATGCTTTGTTACAACCCCTTTCGGGTGCCTGGTTTGCTGCTGACTGTGGCTCTTAAAGGACAAAGGACCTGTCCTCTTGCGTCCATGGAGGTTTTGTCCTATCTCTGTCTAACACTTCCAAGGTCACGGAATCCCTTGTTGTTTGCAAGATCTGCAGTTTCATTTTGCAGTGTGTTCAATGAGGGCTTGCCTGGTAGTGTCCAAACCCTGCCCGCTGCATTCCCCGATGGGAGGGGTGGCTGCTGGGGAGGTGTTGGGGGAGGGCTCTTTCTCTAAGCACTCATTGCTTTAATAAACACATTAATAACTTGGAAAGCATGCCCATGCAATCTGTTCAGACTACATACTCCAGTGCTCCAGAGCGAGGCTGCCCTAGAATGCAAAAATCAGACTCCACTGGCCTGGAAATTTCTTCATTGACAATGAAAGTCATAGATTATTGTCAGCTGCTCTAGAGACTATCAAATTGGATAGGTTAAAAAACAAAACAAAGCAAAACCTGAGGCCCAAGGTCATCACAGCAAGTCCGTGAGGTGTCCGTCATCACTTTTTAAAATTTATTTAAAAGAGTATTCTGCCTGCAGGTGCGCACATGTGTACCATTTGTGTGCCCAGTGCCCTTGGAGGACGTCTCTAGAACTGGAGTTACAGTGAGCTGCCAAGCGGGCCCTGGGAACCAAACCTGGACCTTTTATAAGAACAAGTGCTCCTAACCACTGAGCCATCCCTCCAGCCCCATGGAGCCTGTTTTTTGTTTTGCTTCTTTAATCTTAGATCTCCTGAGCCTTTTCAACCTATACCACAGAATCTAATATAATGGTCTCTTTTATTGGAATAGACATACACACAGAAACATATGAAAAATAATGTGTATATGTATGTGTATATATGCCTATACATGCACAGATGTATGTACAGGAGGGATACCTACATACATTTATGTACACACATGCTGAGGCCAGGGGTCTTGCTCCCTCATCCCCTGCCTCATTCCCCTGAGACAGGCTTTCTCACAGATCCTGGAGATGTTTTTCAGCCATGTGGCAGTCAGCTGGTCCAAAAGACTCTCGGGCCCCAGCCTTGTGCTATTCTCCCCATCCCCGTCTACCTCCAGTGCCCGGGCCACAGGCACACATGGGTATCTCTGGCTTTCACACGCGTGCTGGGGATCTGTGCTCTTAGCTACTGAGACAGCTTCCTAGCCTGGGGTAAGAGTATTTGGAAAAAAAAAAAACCCTTATCTTTTATCAGACTTTGTTGAGCGTCTATAAGTGACTCAGAGAAACTCAGTGAGGTCAGTACTATTGTAAGATTTCCACTTGATAGATAGGTGACTGGGGCTTGGCTCGTCTTGTGCACAAGGTCACAAGGAGAATAAATGGTCTCTTCACTAGCGCCAGTGGTCTTTCCTCTCGGTCCTAAAACCATCCTCTCTTCCTTAGGATTCCAGAGAGCAGAACCAACCATTTACTGACACCATGCCTTACAGTGTACAGAAGAATCTTCTACATCCGGCAGAACCTTTGCAACTCTCCCAACAGCCCTCTGGGGCAGTTGGGATCAAAAGTACCAATGAGCTGAAGTCACAGCCCAAGGTTGTACAGCAAGGCACAGAACCCAGGATCTTCTGTTTGGAACCATCCAGACACTTGGCAATTGGAAGGATGCCCAGGTAGGTGCAAAAAATAAAGGATTAATATGAGACCCGTGTTAAGGTCTTAGTATTAAGGATTGATTCAAGCCCCCTAGGGTCAGAATGCCTATGTTTAAATCCTAGTTGGCCAGCTTCCTCACTGTATGACCTTAGGTGAGTTCATTTACCTCCTTGGCCTCAGTCCCCAAACAGGGGTGATAAGACAGCCTAATGAGGATGGATGAGTCAGCTGGGGTCCAGATGGTAGTCCAAGGACGGTGGCTCAGGGACAGAGCATTGGCCTAGCGTGTTCAATGTTCAACACCCTAGGTTCTATCTCCAGTACTAGGAAGTAGGAGTGGGATGAGGGGCAGCCCGGACCAACAGCTCTCTCTCCCCCCACCAGCCCTGGAGCGGAGGGTTCGGAGTACCTGCAATAGAGGCTGAGGTGATTCGTGGATAGAGACGATGTGCGTGATCTTATTCCGGCCCAGCTGATCCGGGTCTTTGGCATCTGAAAGAAACAGGCCGCTTGAGCCAAGTTGGCAGGTGAGACTTATTTATTCCCAGTGACCAAGTGCAGCAAAAGCCAGTGCCCAGCTTGCATTCTCACCCCTCCCCTGCCCGCTTGGACCACCCTCTGCAGGCTTGCGTGTTCCTTCCCCCACCTCTGGGGCATCCACCGGACATAGGCTGGCGTGGCCCAGCCAGCCTTGTGCTGTTCTTCCCATCCCAGACACCTATCCCTACTTCATCCTCCAACCCAGCACTTGTACTTCTAGGAATCTGAGGACAGAGTGAGTGCACACGCAGGGCTGCACATGGAGGCTGGTGTTCTCTGCAGGGCCGTTTGATGCAGAAGCAGTTAACCGTTTAGAGTAACCTAATGCCCACCAGAAAGGGACCGGATGGACATAAGTACCTCCGTACTCTGGACTCCTGTGTGACAATTAAATCGATCCCTGCGAGCTGATAGATGAGGATGTCCCTGGTGTGTGTTTTAAGTGGGACACATCACTTCCTGAGCGGCATGCAGAGTGGGGTTCCGTTTGTTTTAAAAATTGCATCTGTATCTACACTACGTGACCCCTAACCCTGGAAAACACCTTTTCGGGATGCCAGTGGCCATCTCTGGGGAGTGAGATGTGCCAGCATGTGCCTGCTATGTGCAAGCTTTGGCTGGGCACTGAGTCTGGGGTCAACTTCATGGCACTGTCCTAATGGGACTAACACACAACGTAACCAGATCCACTCAGAAATCAATGTGGCAGGAGCTGCTATGGAGACTCCAGGGAGGAAGGAGTCAGGGCCATAGGGTGGGTCACCTGAGTCTTCCCTGTGACCTTTCCACCTTGGGCCCCTAGGCCTTGAGCCAGCCTGTTTCAGCACATTTTCCACCACAAAGTCAAAGGTCTGTGTTCAGCTCTGGCTCCCTAGTGAGCATGAAGCTGGTGATGGCAGGGATGGGAGGGCCCTCCCCCTCCCCCATGGAAGTCTGTGGGAGAGATGAGAAAGCTGCAGGCTTGCCACCCCTGGCTGGAGGCCATTGGTGCTTCCACTCAGGACTCTGCTTATAGGAGCTGGTGGGCCAGCTCCTCTTCAGAGAAGAGTTCACAGCTTCCCACCGAGGGAAGCCATAACCCTAGGCAGACCTCAACAAACACCTAATGGAGGAAACCCTCTGGGCTGGCAGGCTTTGTGCTGAGGAGGTTGGCAGAGCTCAGAACCTTCTGTTGTGTGGCCTTTAACCTGTTGGCGAACCTTGGGAGGGAGGCTGAATTGGGAGTGCTCTTTCCAGCCTAGGGCAGGCCAGCCGTTGCACTCCCAATCCTACATGAATCCTTTCTCCTTCCAGCCTGGCATCCTCCCTCCCCCCACAGTCCATTCTTGAAAGCATCTAAGTTGTGTGGGCCTGAGCGTGAACAGTGGACACAGGCCTGGGACAGGCAGAGTGCCATGGTCTTGGGGCAGTGCTCACCAATGAAGTTTCCAAGGTAGAGTCCAGGAAGTACCTGGAGGAAGGACAGCAGGGGTCAGGGGTCAGCCTGCACCCCTTCCCACCCACGGTAGCTGCCTCCCTCCAACTCCCCCCCCCCACCCCGAAGCTCTTCTCTATTGGTGGTGAGACCTCAGGAAGCCATCTCCCTGATAGGTTCTGAGTGCTGCATGAGGGGTCTGGGCTTCTGACAAGGATGCAAGAACAGGGGATCAAATTAACCACAGGAGGGGCCAGGGAGGTCAGCCTGGGGAGAGGTAGAAAGAAGAGTTGGTGTGAGTAGGAAGTCCCAGGTAGAGATCAGGAAGGGGGGCAGGGACAGAGTGGACTGAGACAGGCACAAGTGGAAGGCCATGCAGAAACAGAGCTGGAGAAATAGAGAGAGGTTCCAGAGTCCATAAGTCAGTCTGTCTGTCAGTCTGTCCATCTGTCTGTCAGTCTCTCTCTCTCTCTCTCTCTCTCACACACACACACACACACACGCACGAGACAGACAAACAGACAGACAAACAGACAGACACATGCTCCTGGAGAGGCAAGCGAAAGGCACAGCAAAAGTCAAGAGTCCGCAGAGGACAGACAGGCGCAGGCAGAGACAGAAAGGCAGGCAAATGCAGTCTGGAGGGCAGAGTGACAGAGATGTGGCATACATCTTGGACATCTTGGAGTGGGAGCAGAAGGTCAGCGACCTGTCCAGGGGTCGTCGGGCACAGCGGGGATCCCCCCTACCTTGGTCATGCCATTTCCCATGATCCTGAGGCAGGGTGGCGGGGCGCACGCCCAGCTCAGCGCCTGGAAAGCGCTAGGTTCACAGCTGCCTTACTGGCCCAGGCCCGGAGCCTGCAGTCTGATGGAGAACCAGGGGCCGAGCGTCCGCGACCTTGCTTAGCCCTGTCCAGTCGCCACCGCCGCCCGCTGACCCCCGGCCCCGGAGGGAAGTGATGGAGCTGCTGCCGCCGCCACCGCCGCCGCCGCCGCCGGCTCCTCCTACCCTCTCGGTCATGTGGGCCCCCCTCCCCCGTGGGCCGTGGCGGGGGGCCGGACAAAGCCCTAGTGTGCGGGGCCCACGGCCCGCGGGACAACGGCAGCTTGTTGCGGCCGCGTGGGACGCCACCTCCGGAGGTGGGGGCGGGGCGCTCCCCCCACCCTGGCACCATCAGGCGCCGCGTTTAGGGCGGGCGAGTCGCCCCCAGCTTAAGGCTGTGCCTGCACCTGCCTAAGGCTGGGGGCAAAGCAGCTAGCTTCTCCAGCCTGGGTCCCTTTAAAGGTAGAGGCTGGACTCATTATCAAAGGTTTCTGTTTGCAACAAGAAAACAGAAAAATGTCCTCCCCAGCCCATGCAACCACCTTAGCAGTCATCCCTCTCCTCCCCTTTCTAGCTCATCTCACTGTTCTTGTCTACTCATCCATTCTATCCACTTACCCATCCGTTCACCTTTCATCCACCTATCATCCATATTTCCTTCCATCCATTTATGTGTCAGTTCACTCATTCACCCATCTCTCACCTCTCTCCCTCCCATCCATTCATCTATCCATCATTCACCCATCATCCAGTCTTCTCTCGTTCGTCCTCCCTCCCATCCACCCTTCCATGTATTCTGGTCCCCAGGGAGGATGGGGCCACGTGAACAATTCCACTTGAACCAGGTATAACTGCCATTAGAGGCCTGAAGAAGCAGGGGTAAATATGGGGAAAGAGTGTTGTAGAAGGGTTTCAGGCACCTGGATCCTGCCTCAGAAAACTGCAACAGGACGTCCATAATTCAAGCCCATGTGCTCACACTTGTTGAATGATCTGAGGTCTCCATGTGGCTTCAGCTGATACTGTCTTCATAAGCATGCTAAAATAAACGAGTCTAGGCACCTCCTGTGGGAACTGAATAGAAACAGCTGAGCCTGCTTTGTTCCCGTGGACATCATCCTTATCCTTCTATCCAAGTGATTGTTGGGGAGTGTCCACTCAGGCAGACAGAGAGTCCGTTTCAGCTGTAACTGGGGAAAAAGAAAGCCATTCTTCGTGCGACTCCCTTCCTTGAGTTCACAGTATATATGGGGTATTTGGTTCAACACTCTCAGTTTTCATAAAACCCAAATGATTCAGCAAATATTTAGTGAGCAGTGAGTCCTAGGGACAGAGTCATGGGGTAAGATAGGGTGACTCTTACCTTCCTTAGTTAACCCGCAGGCTAAAACTCAGCTTCCTCAGCTGTGGGCACCGACCAAACTGTGATGGCTGTGAAAAATTTGTGTAAAAGCATGCGATGCCTGATTTCTTTTTTTTTTTTTCCGGAGCTGGGGACCGAAGCCAGGGCCTTGCGCTTCCTAGGCAAGCGCTCTACCACTGAGCTAAATCCTCAACCCCGCGATGCCTGATTTCAAAACCAAACACAGTGATTCTGGGGGTGTTTCTTGGCTTTAAATCTCCAGCACACACTCTGTGTGAGCATTCTGTCAGGCACTCACCACCCACAGACTCTACCTGAGACACCTTAGCCCAGACTTGAGACTCTGGTGTTGTGAACTACAGTGTTTCACTGTACAACTTTCTTCTAGCTATGGGGGTGGGGGACTCAATGTTTTCCTGCCCCCGATCCTCAGCCTGTGTCAATATCTTCCCATTTCGTCATATTGAAATGTTTGGTATTGTGTTGCTGTTTTAGATGCTGTTGTGTTGCTGAGTTCAATTTCCTAAAACATTATTAAGTGAATGTAGGGTCAGGATTAGGGCGGAATTTTCAACACCTTCTGACATTTGTGCTGTATATTTATGCAAAGTGGCATTCCCAGCATTGACGGTTACAAAACTAAAATATCAGCCCTGAAGAATGCCCCGCAGTATCAAATATTCAGCCGAGATTTAGTTCTTTATGCAGAAGGTAAGTAAGTACCTCATCATCTCATTGGGATGCAAACTTGCTAGAGCCTTTACATATGTGATATTGTATGTAGATGAAAAGTTATCTTAAAATAAATTCTCTTCTCATTCATTATCAGTAAATGTTTGGTTTGCACATCTCTTTTATACACATACATACCGAGGGGTTATTTTGAAGTTACATGAAAAGGGGCTGGATACAGTTCAGCTGGTAGCGTTTACCTAACATTCATGAACCCTGGGTTTTGAACCCCAGCATTCCTGTAACTTCTTGTCATCTAGCACTTGGGAGGCAGAGGTGGGAGGATCAGAAGAGCAAGTTTGAGGCTAGCCTGGGCTACAAGAAACCTTGTCTCGAAAACAAAACAAACCCAAAAAAGGATGGAGATCACAAATGGAAAAAGAAGCCTTGGCCGAATTCCCTCCCACGAAGTACAAAATGTGTGCATGTTTAAATTGAATCTTTTTAGTATTTACATGAAAATAGTAGATGCAAATTAATCGTTGATCATATTTTGATTTAATTCAGTATATTCAGATCCTGATCATTTTAGCTTTTGGCCAATGTTTAGAGATGGGTGATGATGAGTCTTATGATCTTTCCATGGCATTGTCTTCAAAACTCCGTGTGTGGCTTCTACTTCTGACAAACCTCAACTCAGACCATGTGTGAAGCAGATGCTGGTAGCCTTAGGTGCCCAGTGTCAGCATAGCACACATCCCGGATCTGGGCGAGAAGGCAAAGGAAAACGACTAACAAATAATTCATTTACCAAAGGTCGAGGGTGACCACCAAGAGAACAGAGCAGGGTGGTGGAGAAAACCTGGGCAGTTGAGCTGAGAGCTGGCAGAGCCCCTGCAAGAGTGGAGGAGGACAGAGGACAGCATTGCAGAGGCCTGCCCTGGGAGTGTGGCTTGTGGGCCAAGCAGACACAGCTGAAGCAGAGGGAGCTGAGGCAGGGGCATGAGACAGGCTGAAGAGTGCTGCAGTCAGGGCGCCTGCTCAAAGGACCCTCCATGGCACAAGTAGGCTTAACATAGGTTTCTCCTCCATGGGATAGAAAGCCAAAGGGAAACTTTAACCAAGGACCCATGGCATCTGGTGTAAGCATTTACGTCCCTCACTATGTTCCCCTCACTGAAATCATCAAGGAGGCTACTGCAGCTGGGCAGGTGGAAGATGAAGGCAACTTGTGGGTGGAGCAGACAAAGAGGCTGCAAGGAAGGGGGGGCGCTCCCTGTGTGTGAATATCTAGGAGTGTGGCAGAGGATACGCAGACAGAGGTGGGTGGGGAAGGAAGGGACTCCTAGGTTCCCTGACTTGAAAAATCATTATCTCTGCCACGGAAAGGAAAACATCAATAATTCAACGTGTGGTTATTGGATGTCGTCATAGGTGGAACGTCACACCAAAGATACGCTGATGTTGACATGAGTCTCCAGAAGGCCTGGTCCCTGAAGGTAAAGAAAAATATTCCTCTCTTCAGGCTCCAGATCCCCTGCTGCTAGGAGTCTCAGCCAGGGTCACCTCCAATGACTCCCTGGAGTCTCCCCTACCTTAGAGCTTCCCCCCACCAGTTTCTGTTTTCTTCCTCAGCCCTCCCGCCTATCCCACCCAGCTTCCTCCCTTCTTCTACTTCAAGTATTTATTTATTTCCCCTCTGAGTGAGATTCAAGCTTTCTCCCTTAGACCCTCCTTGTTACTTAGCGTCTTTAGTCTGTGGGTTGTAGCGTGGTTATCCTGCACTTTATGGCTAGTATCCACCTATAAGTGAGCACATACCGTGCATGTCTTTCTGGTCTGGGTTACCTCACTCAGAATGATTTTCCTAGTTCCATCCATTAGCCTGCAAATTTCATGATGTCCTTGTTTTTTTTTGTTGTTTTTTTTTTCTTTTTTCTTTTTTTCGGAGCTGGGGACCGAACCCAGGGCCTTGCGCTTCCTAGGCAAGCGCTCTACCACTGAGCTAAATCCCCAACCCCCCTTGTTTTTTAAATAGCTGGGTAGTATTCCGCTGTGTAAATGTACCGTATGTTCTTCATCCATTCTTGAGGGACATCTAGATTGTTTCCAGTTCCTGGCGATTGTGAATAGAACTGCTATGAGCACAGTTGAGCAAATGTTCTTATGATATGGTGACACATCTTTTGCGTATATGCCCAGGGGTGGTATAGCTGGGTCTTGAGACAGATCTATTCCCAATTTTCTGAGAAACTGACAAATTGCTTTTCAAAGTGGTTGCACAAGTTTGCATGGCTACCAGCAATGGAGAAGTGTCCCCTTGTTCCCTGTCCTCCTCCTGCAGCCAGGCAGGTCTTTCAGTGGAGGGAGGGGGACAGCAATCTAACCATAAAACCTTCCATCCCCAAATTTCCCTGCCTACAAGGAGTGCAAGGACAAAGATGGAGCCGAGATTGAGGGAATGGCCAACCAGTGAGGGACAAAACCGAGACCCATCCCATGGGAGAGGGCTAACCCCTGACACTATTAATGATATTCTGCTACGATTACAGACAGTTATGCTAGCATAACTGTCTCCTGAGAGGCTTCATCCATTAGTTGATGGAAACAGATGCAGAGACCCACAGCTAAACAAGGCAGAGCTCAGGGAGTCTTGTGGAAGAGTGAGGGTGGGGTGGGGGATGAGGGAGCTGGGGTGTCAAAGACACCACAAGAAGACCTACAGAGTAAACGAAGCTGGCTCACGGCAGGGGGGGGGCGGCTCACAGAGACTGAACACCAACCAAAGAGCACGCAGGGACTGGACCTAGGCCCCTTACACATGTGAGGCAGATGTAAAGCTTGTTATTCATATGGGTCCCCTAACATTGGGAGTGGGGGCTGTCTCTGTTATGGGCCTCTGGATCCCTTTCCCTTAGTGGGGCTGCCTTGTTGGGCCTCAGTGGGATAGGATGCGCTTAGTCCTGCTGTGACTTGATGTACCAGGATGGTGGGTACCCATGGGGGGGAGTTTAGAGGTGGGACTGTGAGGAGAGGAGGGAGGAAGTGCTTCGATCACGTTGTAAAGTGAATAAATAAACAAATAAATGGGGGGGATGCTAATAAATGGGGTGTGAACGTGCAGACCTGTGATCACAGCATTCCGAAGATAGATGCAGGAGGAGCAGGAGTTCAAGTTCAGTCTAGGCTACCTTGTGAACTTGAGCCAGCCTAGACTATATGAAATCTTGCCTCAAACATACACAACCCAGGGGACAGAGGGCTGAGAGAACTGATAAAGTATCCTGGAGACAAGGTCAAGGTTGCATAGCAGAGCACTAAGAATTAGTCTGTGAACCTAGGCAGGAATGGTGCTGGAGTGTCCAGTGAAATCACCAGTCTAGTGTTTTCTTAGTTTATTTCATCTATAAAAGATCAGCCCCAGTAGCCCTTTGTGTCCCGACTTGGTACTTAGAGGGAATGGTCAAGTCACAGGAACAAGAGACCTCTACCAGGGTAAAAGCCCCGAGGAGAAAAATAAGGAAGTTATTAGACATCACACACTTAACAGCTATGAACTCTTTGCTCTGCAAGGGCTAGCAGAGCCCGACTTCCTTAAATAAATCATGAGGTGACTATTTTACAAAAAATTCTGCTAAAACATGGGTCTCCACGGAAACCAGTCCACGGCTCACCGTGGTAACGAAAATGCTTGTTCTCAAAGATGTCCACATGCTGATTGCTGTCAATGTGTGTTGTGTTATGTAGGATGGGGGGAGATTAAGGCTGGAGGCGGATTAAAGGCATTGATTAACTGGCGTGAGGTGGAATGGTGCTGGAGTGTCCAGTGAAATCGCCAGTCTAGTGTTCTCCCAGGTGACAGGGAAGGTGACTGGGTTAGAGGGACATAGCACATAATAGGAGTGAAGGTGGGCAGGAACAGAGTGGTAAGTGAACTCTTATTTCTGGGCTTTTTTTTTACATTAAGAGGTCAATAGAGCATCTATCTCAGGGCAGGCTAGATTCCTTGAAAAGATTCAAAACAAGTTTAAAAGATAAACTGATGTCTTTGGAAACTTACAGGTAGCTGACCTTGGAAGGTGACAGATGGGCGAGGGAGAATCTCTAATAAGAGCGGGGAGGAAGTGGTGGGGAGGGACCCAGGTGTGTCACCCTCCAACATATTTCCTTAGGGTGGAGGTTGCTTAGCTCACACACGAGAGACTTCAGGAGCTGCTGGTGTAAACTTTAAGGAAGCAGAATTATTTCATTATGGTTACCAGAGAGAAATCGGCCATGTGGACACCTTAATTCATCCAGTGAGACCCATTCCAGGCTTCTTCCCAGAACCTTAAGATAACACGTTCATGGGATGTCTAGGTTACCAAGTGTGTGGGAACTATAAGTAGCAATCAGAAAGTTTCTATTGCTGTTAGGAGAAATCAATCATCCCACAGTCTGGTGGCGTCCGCTGTGCTCTTCAGTACGTTGCTTCAAGTCTATGAGCCTCATCTTCTTTATCAACAAATGGGAAGGCATTGAAAAAGACTCTAGGTTTGGGGGTTGGGGATTTAGCTCAGTGGTAGAGCGCTTGCCTAGGAAGCGCAAGACCCTGGGTTCGGTCCCCAGCTCCGGAAAAAAAAAAAAAAAAACAAAAAAAAAAAAAGACTCTAGGTTTGTAGTGTGAGTAGATGAGATGGCTTATTTAAAGCACCCAGTGGAGACCCTAGCACACGGGAGATTATGAGCCTTGTCGTGGAGCCCTGGACAAGTCTTAGGTGTTAGAGCACCCATTCCAGACACTTATAAATAGGTCATGCCCCCTTGCTACCTCACACCCTCTACAAACGTGCAACTGCTGGAGCTGGCTGGCAAGGTGGCCTGTGACCCCGCAGTCTCTCCCACCACCATGCCCTTTGGGGGGACAGTCCGGCTACTTGATGGCAAGCATGTACCATAGACTATTAATTAACCATGTCTGCTGACTCCCAGCCTGGGACCTTCTGCTTACCCTGGAAACCTTAACGTGTGTGTGGGCACCCTCTTTGCCTGGTACCGAAGACACCCCCACACTTCCATGTCCTTAACAAAACTGTCTCTTAAAGGGCAGTTTGTCTCAGCTCCTCTCTCTCCAAACCAAACCATTGCATCTCCCTCCTGACTGGAGCTTCTGGGTCACTCTCAGCGTGTCCAAGTCAACCAGCAGCATATAAAGATTTCTATCTCAGGCCTCACCAACACGTGGCCTTTCAATGACATCAGTGTGATTTCATTGTTTTTATCTTTTATGTGTAATTTCCATTTAATTTTCCCCAGAAGGTGGTTTTTCTGTCCTTAAGAATCCAGCTGTTGGGGCTGGAGAGAGGGCCCAGGAGTTAAGAGCACTCACTGATCTTGCAGAGGATCCAGGTTTGGTTCCGTGCACCCACATGGCAGCTCACAGCCACTTGTAACTCCAGTTCCAGGAGATCCAACACCCTCTTCTGGACTTTACGGATATCTGAATTCACACATGCACATACTCCCACCACACGTACGAATAACTAAAACTAAATTCCTTTAAAAAAAAAAAAGAGAGAGAGAGAGAATTCATCTCTTTACATGAACTTTGGTGGCAGTTGTTGGGGTAGCATCAGCGGGTCTAAATTGGGGTGGGGATTTGGTCATTCTGGACTTCACAAGGTAGATTCATGAGCACCTTGTGAACAGCGAACCATGCAATGCAGCCTTAGAGGTCTTGGGAGTACAAAAGCATGGAAGTCACTTGCTTTGGAAATGTCCCCAACAGCAGCAGCCTCAGTTAATCTCCAAAGGACAAATTTCTTTAATGGCATTGACTTTGAGTATGCACAAGTCCAGTAAATGAAGCCATTATTCTACACAGGTTCCTTCCTAGTATGGGTTCTCTCGGGAGCCAGGACCTGAAGCTGCTTTTATTTTTTTTTTAAGATTTATTTTATTTATTATATATGAGTACACTGCTACTGTCTTCAGACACACCAGTAGAGGGCATCAGATCTCATTACAGATGGTTGTGAGCCACCATGTGGTTGCTGGGATTTGAACTCAGGACCTCTGGAAGAGCAGTCGGTGCTCTTAACCACTGAGCCATCTCTGCAGCCCGAAGCTGCTTTTATTTTGTGCAACTGATATATTTAAAATCCTAATCTATAATTCTGTTAATTCTCAGATGGTTTGTAGTTAGAGTTGTCTTTCCTTCCTTCTTTTATTCCTTTACCCTCCCTTCCCTCCTCTCTTGTCTATCTCCCTCCCTCCTTCATCTTTTCCAGACAAGGTCTCAGTAGATAGCCTGGAACTCAATGTATAGCCAGGCTGTATTCAAATGTGCAGTAATCCGCCTGTTTCTGCTCCTCAAGTGCTAGGATCCCAAGTGTGCACCCCCTGCTCAGCAGATTTGAATTTTTTTCTGCAGAAAATTCCCTACCTTGGTGTGTGATATCGTCATCTTGACAGGATCTAGAACCACTAGGGAGGCAATCTCTGGGTTACCCGTGAGAAATTTTCTTCTTCTTTTTTTAAAAAGATTTATTTATTTATTATATATGAGTACACTGAAGAGGGCTTCAGATCCCATTACAGATGGTTGTGAGCCACCATGTGGTTGCTGGGAATTGAACTCAGGACCTCTGGAAGAGCAGTCAGTGCTCTTAACCACTGAGCCATCTTTCCAAGCTGAGGAATTTTCTATATTGAGTTAATTGACGTACTAAGACTCATCTGAAAACCACACAACCTATGACCTTCTGTGTGTCTTCTTTCCCTTAGCATATCATTCAGGTTCAACCACACCCGCGTCAGTGTGTCTCAGTCCACCCTGCCTCTTTATGGCTGAGTAACATTTGATTATATGTATCTACTGTAACTAATTTGTCTCTCAATGGACATTCAGGTTGTTTCCATTTTGGGGACCTTGTGAATCTTGCTATTGTGAATATGTGTGCATAAATATTTGAGTACTTGTTCTTAATTATCTCGGACATATATTTAGTTTGGGGCTTTGTATTCTACTCTCGCAGTTGGTAACTATCCATTTAATTGATATTTTCTCATTCATTCATGCAGCCACTGGGCAGTGTTAGCCAGCTGTCAAACGCTAGGCACAGTGGAAAATACATAAGTAGTCTTTTTTTTTCCTTTCTAGGTGCTTATGGGAGGAGATACTACAGATTTAGAGGATTTTTTTTTCCAGAATGGAATAATAGACAGCTGGAGAAGTTCTGAGACAAAGTGCAAGCTGAGGTTAGGGCAGAGGGGTGAGGAGAGCTGTCAGTAAGGGGACCCTGTGACAGGTGGACTTCAGAAAGTGGGGATGGGAAGCAACGCCAAATTGTCAACTGAAACAGGTTGGAGACTACATGGGAAGAACAGGGTCACAGAGTGGGCGGATGAGCTTAGGAAGGCTGCCAGTGGGTGTGTGTGTGGGGGGAGGGGTGTGGTGGAAAGTGTGTTCCAAGTGGTCAGGCATGATGCTACAGCAGGCACGGGGTGAGCGCTGGCAAACAATTGATACTTAAGGGTTATTATTATTGCCTGGCTAGTGGCATAGGCCTTTGATCCCAGCACCTGGGAAGTGGAGGTGGAGGCAGAGGAAGACCTCTGAGTTTGAGGCCAGCACGGTTGACAAAGTGTATTCCAGGACAGCCAGTGCTACACTATTAGACCCTGCCTTACAAAAAAAAAAAAAAAAAAAAAAAGGGTATTATTCCCTGTGTGGGATGTAGCTCAATTGTACAGTGCTTGCCTATTATACAGGAGGCCCTAGGTCAATCCCTAGCACAACAATGCAAAAACAGAGTTTTTATTGTAAATTGTAACTAGCTTATTTCTGTTTTTGAGGCAGGGTTTTATATCATACTGGCTGGCCTTAAACTCACTTTCTATCCAAGGATGCCTTTGAATCCTTCGGCCTTTACTTCCCAAGCAAATGCCACTTTGCTCGGTTGCTTAAAAGGTAGAGAAAGTTATAGAGCCAGATGTAGAGGTGTGGTGGAGGGAAGGGTATAGGAGTTCGAGGTCATCCTCGGCCTTGAAGTGAGTTTGAGGAGTGCCTGAGTAACGTGAGACCCTGTTTCAAACAACAACCCAAATGAAGAAAAAGAAAGAGAAAGAGAGGGGGAGAGAATATTAATAATATTAATGTTTCACGGGGAGACCAAATAAAGGTGACCCGGTGAGGAAACGTCCTTCAGTTAGATTAGAGGACTGCAGTTTTGTTTTGTTTTGTTTTCTTGCTTGCTTTTGTTTTTGTTTTGAAACGTGACCATTTTTCAAATGCAGTGCTTTTAAATGGGCGGGGAAGTAGAGCTGGAAGCAGAATAGTAAGTGCTATGGCGGGCAGCCAGCCAAGTGTACCCCAACGTTGGGAAGTGGCACCAAGAGAGAAAGATTGAGGCAGTCAACTGACCTGGGCAACACTTCCAAGAGCCATGGGTCTGAGGGAACCAATATATACGGCCTAAAGGCGAGTCATTCAAACAGATTGCTATTATCCAATCAGATTGGAGGATCCGGACACCTCCTTTTGTTGCCGTGGCAACGAGACGCCCAAGCTTTCTAGGGCGCCCGTGGCGGTTTGGTTTGGGCCCGAGTCATGTCGCGACAGAAGGTAGGACTTAAACAATCCGATGATTTCGATTGTTCTTAGAGGGAAGGAAACCGCGGAGGGATTCAGAAGGGGAAGGTTGGGTGCAGTTATTAGAGGGAATTAAAAAAAAAAAAAAAAAAAAAAAAAAAGAACACTCTGGACTCTCCTAGGACTGCAATTCCCGACATGCCGTGCGCCACATAAACATGCTCCGCGAGAGCGCTGTACTGGCGGGAATTTACTGAGTGTAGATTCTAAACTGAACCTAGCCATTTCTGGGCCCCCTAGATACTTTCCTGACTTAGAGAAGCCATTAGAGATTCTTTCATCCCCGTTTGCCTGTCCGTCTGTCGGTTCGTCGGTCTGCCTGTCTGCCCATCCATCCATCCACCCATCCACCCAAAAAGTTCTGCTGTGGCTTCTCCAAGCCCAGTGCTCTTTGAATCTCAAATGAGACTGGAACGGACAAGCCAACTCTGATTTTAAGACCAGGAAAAATGAATTCTAAAGAAGGAAAATGAGTCTCCTTAGAACCCAACATTCTGGCCCCAACCTGCTTCTTATCTTGTGCTTCAACTCTTCAGAGTGCGGTGAATTTCCTCCTTTTACTAGGCTTCCTTATTCTGTCTAATGTTCTGTCTTTCCTTCTAGACTCCAGGGTCGACCAGCTCCCTGGTATTGTACCCCAGCACCAAGCACAGAGCTGGCACACACGTTTCACTACTGGGTGACTGACTGCTGTTAATCAAGTTAGCGAAACTAACTCCTCTGTTTCAATGCCTTCATCAGCAAATCCTTCTCTTTTAACTTTGTGAATTTATATTGAACTTATTCCCTCCACTTCCACTACCACTGGCTAAGTCATCATCATTCACTTCTTCTTCTTCTTCTTTTTTTTTTTTTTTTGGTTCTTTTTTTCGGAGCTGGGGACTGAACCCAGGGCCTTGCGCTTCCTAGGTAAGCTGCTATACCACTGAACTAAATCCCCAGCCCCCATCATTCACTTCTTAATTGAAGTAACACTCTTTGAATACACAGGCTGGGAAATATCTCACTGTTAAAATGTCATTAACAAAACCCAAACCAGCATCTACTGCAGTAACCCTTTCCATACAACCTGTTTCCTTTTGATACTGAACAACTAGGGCAACCCCATCTTGTTCTGACGCCATTTTGTGTTTGATTAGACAGTTCTCAGCCCTCTAAACCCATCCCCCATGGGATGTCTGTCTTGGCAACACATTTGAGATTTTCATGGCTTTGACCATGTGTAATGGTCCATGAATGACACCCCAAGCTCAAATAGTATATATTCTACAAAGAGTGTTTTATTCTGCAGAAGTCCAGCTTGCTGGGGTCTGCCCATTACCAAGATAGACAATCAAGTGAGCTTGCAGGCCTGATTTAAAGCACATTGGAATTCCAGGGTAGATGAGCTTTATCTTACTCTAGCTCTAGGCATTCCGGAACCATTATCCGGACATGAATGCTAGAGCCTGGGTTTTGTTTTTTTGTTTTATTTTTTTTTTTCTATTAGTAATCGACATGCTTGTCATTGCCTGGACTTAGCCAGTTCTTAGGCTTGGTCTTCTTAACTACTAATTTGAAGCCTGTCATGGAATCAGCCTAGCTGTCTCATGTGGTCCAGTTGTATTAACCAAAATAAAGTAAACTAAAGTAACTAGAAAGGATATGAGTAAAAAGCAATTGGCATGTTCTGTCTAAAATAATTACTATGCTCTTCCAGAAATGAGTGTTTTAAGGTTACTTTGACACTCATCTAATTTTGATGTAAATTATGGTCTTTATGGATGTGGTGGTTGAAAGTGCTTGGCCCAGAGAGTGGCACTATTAGGAGGTGTGTCCTCGTTGGAGGAAGTGTGTCACTGTTGGGGTGGGATTTGAGACCCTCCGCCTAGGCATGTGGGAGCCAACCTTCTCCTGTCTGCCTTTGGATGAAGGTGTAGAAACCTCAGTTCCCTCAGAGCCATGACTGACTGGATGCTGCCATGCTTCTTCCCTTGATGATAATGGGCTGGATCTGTGAACCTGTAAGCCAGTCTTAAATGTTTTTTATAAGAGTTGCCTTGGTCATGGTGTCTGTTCACAGCAGTAAAACCCTAACTAAGACAGAAATTGGTACCAGGGACTGGGGTATTGCTGCGATAGACCTGAACCATGCTTTTGTTTGGAAGAATGTGGATTTGGGAACTTTGGATTTGGAAAGCCGTGGAATGCTTTAAGTGGAGTTTAATGGGCTCTCCTAGTAGGACTATGGTAGACTTTGTTGCTGAGGGTGATTTGAACTGTGGAAGCCCTGGCTCTAGAGGCGTCAGAGGAAAAGAAGTTTAGTATGTGGCCGAGAGTCTGTTCTTGTGTTATTTTGGTGAAGAACGTGGCTGCTTTTTGCCCTTGTCTGAAGAGTCTGCCTGAGACTAAGGTGAAGTGAGTAAAATTAATCGCATTGACAAAGGTCTCAAAACATACCAGTTTAGACTCTGCTGTGGTTTAGTTTCATGAAGAGCATTTTGATAAAGCAGAGCACGTTGAAAAAGGAAAAAGTACAAAATGTGTGATTCAAGTAATAAAGGGGCACCAGGAAGTGCATGGAGCTGAATCCTGTGTTCAAGGAGATAAACAGATGGTGACCTCAGGGCAGGATCCTGCCCAGTTAAGTTTATTGTTTATGCGGTTGCATTTGAACAGGAATATTATGTTAGGTATCATCACCTGGTTTTTGTTTTTATTTGGACTTTTAATCTGGAATGAACTACAATCCAGAAATGGAGAGCACGCTTGTGATCCAGATCTTGAGGCTGGAAGACACAGGCTTTTATCCAGATCTTGAGGAATAGTGGCCATGAAAAGCTTTGGCCCAGGCATAGTGGTACACACCTTTAATCCCAGGAGACAGAGGCAAGTAGATCTCTGAGTCGAAGGCCAGCCTGGAATAGAGCAAATTCTAGGTGAAGAAAAGCTTAAGTCCAGGTGTGGTGGTACATGCCTTTGATCCCAGCATTCAAGACAGAGCCATGCGCTTCTCTGAGTTCAAGGTCAGTCTACAGAGCAAGTTCCAGGATAGCCACGCTTAGGCAGAGAGAGTTGGAAAGCAGAAAGCCAGTGATAATGTAGTAGAACAAGGGGGCCATGTTCCAGCTCTAGCAAGCAGCAGAACTCAGCAGCTTGGGTCATGTAGCCACTAGAGTGGCCATTAGAGTGAAAAAATAGAAGGGACTACTGGGACAATTGATGCTGGTTAGCTAGAGCTAAAGAAATTAGCAGTAATTAAGAAGAAACTAGCATCACTGATGTGAAATCTGGGAAGTGTTTTCTGAGAGCACAAAGAAGCTGTGTTCCAGAAATAGACAAGTTTGTACCTTGTGCTAAAGCCGGACTTGCTAATGTGTAACAATCACCCAAGGTATGAAGGGGTCTTGGAAAGCAGCTGAGACTTGGCACTGTGAGAGGTCAGAGAAGGCCACTGGTAAAGGTGCAGCCTCAGTTGCAGTTGATGGCTCAAACCGAAGAGGTCATGCAAAGGAGTTAAGGCTCGGCATCATGAAGACAGCTTATGAGAGGCTATTAGTGAAGCCTAGCTGAAGCAGAAGACCCCAGTGTATTGGAAATGCCAGTACCATGGAATGATCACCAAGAAGAGCAGCAGCAGTGGAGTGGATCAACCTGAACTCAGAGTCCTACAGAGGGACGAGCTGGAGAAGTGATGCCAACTCTTTGGAGGAGCCCAGAAGATCATGCATGGATCCCAGACATTGGAACAAGATGCTGTAATGTTGAAGTTGCCTTGGAGACTCCAAGATGTTCAAGATGCCAGAGCCAGGGGATATATGCTGAGGAAAGCTGCTAACAGAGAGTGGAACCAACCAAAGAGAATTGTGCAACACTCAACAAAAATGAAAGAAGTTGGAGATCTGAAGAGTGTTTTGACATCACACAAGAAGATGCAGAGCTTGGAGTTTGCCCAGCTGGTTTTTGGTTTTGTTTGGTCCAGTATTTACTATCATATTTTGAATGCTATTGTATATCCCAAATGATGCTTGAGGTATGTGATCTCTTTTTCATTTTGACTTTATATAGGATTACAGGTAAGTGATTGACTTTTAACATTGTTGAGACTGCTATAGACTATGGGGACTTTTGAAGTTGGACTAAATATATTTTTTTATTATGCTATGGGTAGGTATGGCCCCCGTAGACTCATGTATTTGTATATGCTTGGCGCAGGGAGTGGAACTATGAGGAGGTGTGGCCTT
This sequence comes from Rattus norvegicus, assembly GCF_021556685.1. Classification (NCBI taxonomy): domain Eukaryota; kingdom Metazoa; phylum Chordata; class Mammalia; order Rodentia; family Muridae; genus Rattus; species Rattus norvegicus. The sequence continues at coordinate 141,406,510 of NC_141536.1, forward strand.
GTTGGAGTAACTGTGTCACTGTAGGCATTAACTTTAGTACCCTGGTCCTAGCTCCCTGGAAGTCTTCTCTTAGAGGCCTGCAGATGCAGATGTAGAACTCACAGTTCCCCCTGCACCACGCCTGCCTGGATGCTGCCATGCTTTCTCCTTGATGATAATGGACTGAACCTCTGAACCTGTGAGCCAGCCCCAATTAAATATTGTCCTTATAAGAGTCGCCTTGGTCATGGTGTCTGTTCACAGCAGTAAAGCCTTAACTAAGATACCTGGAGAGATAGCTTAGTGTTTTCTGTGAAAGAGTGAAGACCTCAATTAGAATGCCCAGAACCAAGATAAAGCTGGGAATGGGGGGTTGGGGATTTAGCTCAGTGGTAGAGCGCTTGCCTAGCAAGCGCAAGGCCCTGGGTTCGGTCCCCAGCTCCGAAAAAAAAAAAAAGAACCAAAAAAAAAAAAAAAAGCTGGGAATGGTAGCACACGTTCTGTAAGCCTAGTCCTCCTAGGAAGAGATGGGAGGTGTAGGCAGGGGAATCTCTGGGAGCTTGAGAGACAGCTTGCCTAGCATACAGGGCAATGAACAACAAAAGAGACCCTGTCTCAAACAAGGTGGAAGGCAAGCACTGGTAGGACTGTTCAGTGACCTCCACATATGCAGCAAGGTCATGTACCCTCTGTCTCTGTGTCTCTGTCTCTGTCTGGCTGTCTCTCTCACACAGTTCTTGTGGTGTCAGGCAGAAATAAATGTAAAACATCGCTGAAGAACTAGAACCTGATGACTCTGATGGGAAAATAACATAATTATCAGTGAAAGATGTTTTTAGTGACTTTCATAGTGTTTCCATAATTATGAAAGAAAAGATGCCTTAAGTAAAAAAATGTTTAAATAAAATACTGTTCATGATAAATCCTCAAGAAACTAGGGAACAGCAAACCATTTGCCCTTTTTGGTATAGGACAGTTATAAGAACCTATAGTAATATCATTGCTTAAAACAAATTTTTATTACTTTTTTAAAAAATTATGTAATGTGCTCCATGATACATATGGAGGTCAGAGGACAAGTTGCAGGAGTCCATTTTCTCTGTTCACCATGTGGGTCTCCAGGATTGAACTCAGATATTCAGTTAGTTGCAAGCACTTTATACACCGAGCCATCTTGCTAGCTTCAGCAACATCATTTTTAAAAGTTGAAACAGGAAATAACCCTCAAGGTCAAGTCACAAGTTAAGGATGCTTGCATTCAATACTTTTAGTCACCATGTATGAGGGTTTAGACACTGCAGTTGAGCAACGGAAGTAAATAAAAGACATAGATAATAGTTTTTTTGTGTGGATGCAATATAGGTTAGATTAGACCAGATTAAAAATAAAGAGAGATTTATTAGATGCTACACCTGGGCAGGTTCACCGTTCCCAAGCAATGTGACTGGGGAAATTGCGCACCCAGGCTAAGAAAGAGATGTTTTAGAGGTCTTAGGCAAGGGGTGATGTTGTGTCGGCCAGGAGCTGGGATTGTGTCCATGTATGGTCAAAAGCTGAGCCCCTGGGTGGGCACTCTTGTGTGAGGTTCTGGAAATGCAGATACAAGGGGTGATGACTGCAGTTTCTCAGTTTATGTGGGCAAGCAGGGGTTCCAGCCAAACAATAGATATCAAAAAGTAGGGAGTAAGTCTGCCTTTATTTATAGATAAGATGTATATACATAGAGAATACTAGGGAGTCCATAAGCTTCCTAATTGTTCAGCAAGGGTGCTGACTGCCGGTTACTACACATTAATTGGTTTTGCTTCTGCTTGTATCTATTTTCAATGGAACAAGCTAATCTAAGTCTATTGATTAGAAACCTTGTTACCTAGCAGGCCTGGTGGTCAGAAGTATGAACTGAGGTGTTGAGTTGACAAAAGCCATCTAGGAAAGACCATGGCAAGCGAGTGAGTTTCCTGGAGATGGCCACCATTTTGCGTGGCTACAATGGGTACACTCTGGAGAGGTGCAGCCCCAGAGGCTTCATCCCAGGATTGCTTCTCGCGGCTGATGTGCCTTTCCTGCCACTATTACATAGCCTATAGATTCCTGGGACTGATAGTCCACCCTACTGAGCAAATTTCCTGCAGATCAACATGAAGATAAACTTTAATAAATCAATGCTGTCTGGATGAATTAATGATTTTATAGAATTCCTAATTTGGGGGTTGGGGATTTAGCTCAGTGGTAGAGTGCTTGCCTAGCAAGCGCAAGGCCCTGGGTTCAGTCCCCAGCTCCGAAAAAAAGAAAAGAAAAAAAAAGAATTCCTAATTTGATTCAAATAATTTTAGGAAAAAAGTTTAAGGAGATGGTTTTAGTTGTTTTGCCAGAGAGATGTAATAAAGTTAGAATCAAGAATACAATGTACCTCCTCCTCATAGAATAGTAAGTAAAGGCTGCAGAATAAGGAATACCATGAGCTTTCATAAATTACACTAAGAAGAGAAATAGGCTTGGGACAGATTTGTGATCAAGGATTCATTGTAGGTCAGGTCCAAGGATGAAGCCACAGTGCGCTCTATAGTAAAGCAAGGCCATGTGAGACTGTTGCTTTGAACTTATAATGAGCTTACAGAATGAAACACTGCTCTGAACTTACTATCAGCATCTTTCTGTAACTCCCTTTTGTGTATCATTTTATCTGTGAGGTAATTTTATAAAGAACTTTTGTCTAAGAAAGTATAAGAAGGTCAGAGAGAAGGAATAAAGAGTGGCATTTGGGGCTCAGCCCCATCCACCAAATGTATATATTCATATGTCTGTCTGTCTATATGTATGTATATAGATATGTAGGTATATGCCTATGAATATGAATGAACACTTGCGGAATTGAGACCAGTGGTCAGGTTCAGCCAAAGTGTGCGAGTATGTGTGTATGTGGGTGTATGTCTATGTGTTGTGTGTGTGTGTGTGTGTGTGTGTGTGTGTGTGTGTGTGTGTGTGATTTTTTCTCTATCTTTTTCTTTCTCACTGGCTCATGAAGAGTTAATGAACTCAGAGCCTCTTGCTTAGCCAGGGAGGTACCCTTGAGCCAGAGAAAAACTAAGCCCTTTTTCTTAATCCCCTGCTGCTATCCGGGGAGTCAGATTACTAGAAGCCAGTGGCTTTTGGCCACAGACTAGCAAAGAGTTAAAGACAGAGCTGCCAACATAAAGCAGCTTTGGCCATGACACTGACTCCATATCCTTTGCCGCCTTCCTCCATGAACTGGGTTACAATGCAGATTACAATGCAGTAAAAAAGATTGCTCATTGCAGAGACAACCTAAAATAAACAAAGGGAGAAAATCGAAGATAGAGGACTTAGCTATTTGACTTCAGTATTTACTAGAGTCCACAGTCCTCAAAACACTGTGCCCTGGCTCTGGTAGCTGTAGTCTAGTACAGTGTGAGTTTAAGGCCAACTTTGTCTCAAAAATAAAAAACGAGAGCTGGAGTGGATGTTTGGGAATGTAGCTCAGTTGCAGAGTGGTTGCCAAACACACTCAAGGTCCTGGGTTTGAGCCCTAGCACTGAATGCTTCTCATCCCAGAATCTGAGAGCCTGAAACAGGAGGATGAGCGGTTCAATGTCATCTTTGTTACAGAGACAGTTTTAGTCTGAGGCTAGGCTGGGCTGTGTGGGCTCTGTCAAAACGAAACAAAACAAAACAAACAGCTTGGGCTGAGCTCATCACTGGAGGACTCGCCTAGCATAAGCCAAGCTCCACATTCAACTTCTGACTGCTTAAAAAAATGCGTTAGTGACACAGGACGAAATGCAAGCAAACCAAACAGAGCGGACCCTTGACAGGTAAGTTTCTTGCTGGGCTAGCGCGAAGAGTCTAGCATTTATGTGAAATCTGGGTGTGCACTGCGAAGATGGCTCAGGGGTTCAGTTGCCTGCACCGCGACAAGAGGACCCAAGTTAGGATCCCCAGAATCCATGTAAATGCTGAGCAGGCATGGCAATTCTCAAAGTCAAGGTGGGACTCCCAGAGCAAGCTGGCTAGCCATGCTAACCAGAGTATCAAGCTCTGGGTTTGATTGAGAGATCGGCCTCAGTGGCACAATGGGGAAGAGTGATGAGCATGGTTCCTCACATCAACTTCAGGCCTCCACATGCACACAGGTGTAAAGACTCTAACACACACACACACTCACACATACAAACACGTGCTCTCACACACATGTGCTCATACATACACATATACACGCACATACATGCTCACACACACACACATATACACACACACACATGTTCACACACATGCATGACTAACACACACAGAGACACATGCTCACACACATACATAACATACACATATACACGCACACACATGCTCACACACATGCATAACATACACACAGAGACACATGCTCACACACATATAACACACACATATACATACACATGCTCACACACATGCATAACTAACACACACAGAGACACATGCTCACACACATGCATAACTAACACACATACACACACACACACACACACACACACACACCTGGAAATTGCAAAACAAAATAAAAACTGGGAATAGTATCCAAATCTGTAACCCCATCTCTGTTGTATAGGGAGATACGCAGATCCCAGGGGCAGTCTGGCCAGCCCAGCTATCAGAAATGGTGAGCTCTAGGTCCACTCAGAGACACTGTCTCATTTAATAATGATGGGGGATATCCGAGTGGGAGAAATGTACCCAACACTGATCTCAGGACTTTACTCTCACAGGCATGGGTGAGCACACCTACACACACATGAAGCATCTGACTTGTGTCCAGGATGTGACTGAGAGTGGAAGAAACCCCTTACTCTAGAAGAAAACCATCAGGGAGGCACCTGATGTGGTCTTGTGAGACACGTCAAACAGTCCATTAAGCTGTGTACAGACTCTCCATCCATAGAAACTATATGACAATAAATGCATACTCTTCCAAGACACATCTGTGGTACTGTGTTAAAGGCAACAGAAAAGCCCATCCACCCAGAAGTCATCCTGAACAGGGACAGTTTGCTCCCTACTCACCCATGTATCAGGGACTGATCCTACCAGGAAGTGGGGAAGGGGCAGTCTCCTTGGAACTTAATTGGAACCAAACAGTACCCCTTACCCATAGAGGATTGGGTAGGTGTTTGTCAGGGGTGGGGGTTGGGGATGTGAAGAAATCGCTTCTGAGAAATGGGCACAGTCCCTTCCTAGAGCCTGTGTACTATCAACACTCTAAGAATGGAAAGTCTAGGCTCTTCTTAGGGAGCTGGAGGAGCCCTCAAGCTGGGCTTTGAGTTAAGATTTGAAGTACTGGTGAGCAGGCCTTCATAGAGTGATCTCGCCTGCGGTGTAACTCTTCAGCAATGGAGGATTCATTCCATGGTAAGCAGGTAGGTTCTGCCTTGATTCATGGGCAGAGATGATGAGGAAGAACCCAGTCAGGCTGGAGGTTTGTGCCTGAGGACCTACACCCATTGAGTGTGGTGGTTTGCGTGGCTCACTCACGGAAAAGGTTAAGCAGGGAAGTACATGGGTGTGCAAATCGGTTACATCATTTTTCTTTTCTCTCTACAGAGTCAAACTTCCAAGGGCCACGGAGCGTCAAAAGGAAAAGAGAGGTGCGTGATCTCACTCTCTCCACACAAACAGGACCTGCCCTCCTTCCCTCCCTCACTTCTTTCTATCTCCCTCTGTGGCCCAGGCTGACCTAGAACTCACACAACGGGATGCTCCATGACACCTGATCATCTCTCCATTATTTAGTTCAATAATTATGATCGGAACTTTAGTGACCTTATGAAACAGTTGTTGAACGGCTATTGCCCGAGTCAGACCTTGGACCACCCCACCCTGCCCCTTGTACTAGGTCATCAAATCCTCATGTTACCACCATCCTTGAGGTAGATCTGCTAACGTGTCCGCTGTTCAGATGGAGGAAACTGGAAACTCAGAGAAGACAAGTGCCTCGCTGGGAATCCTGCAGTTGTAGAGCATGGCTGGTTGGACTCAACCACTATCTGGCCTCATTAGTTCTGTAAACCTAAGGCTTGCAGTGTACCCTCCCCTCTGGCACTCTGCATCTATAACAGCCTGGGCTCCACACTGAGCACTGCCCTAAGCACAACCCTCCTGAACCAAGCCAGAGAACAATGCTCTTTACTGGCGATTTTCCCGGTGTGGAGGGGTTTGCACTATACACATTGTAGCCAGTGTTTTTATCTTTACTGTTCCCTGAGGTTCCTCCGACTCCCTCCTCCCCTGTCAGTCAGGTGGCTCTGCTGTAGCCTTGCTCTCTCCATGTTTGGTTCTATCTCATCAATGTCTCCAGCTCACACAGACACATCCCAGATCTTGACCCTGAACTTGCATACCGACCCTAAAAAAACCAAGAACACTTCAGTCAATAGGACCCACCACCCTATGGTCAGGGTACCTGTCAATGAGAAACAAGTAACACCACGGCCAATCAGCAAATTGCATTTCCTTCCCTCATCAGAAGAAGCTGCAAGAGTGCTGCTACAGAGGTTTGATGTCAGAGCTTCCTGACTGTGTTGGGCCTACTGAAGCTGAGGCAGGAGGATTGGGAGTTAACATTAACTGGGCTACCCGAGTGCCTGTCTCAAAAAACAAAACAAAACAAACAAACAAAAAACCCAAAGAAACAATAACAACAAAGACAGGAATAGGTGTTTGTGTGTGTGTGTGGGGGGATTCCTGATACACCCCTTTCTTTTTTTGTTTTCCAGAAGTCCAGCCTTATCTTATTAGTCATAACCATAATATACGACCGTCCCTCACAGCTCAGGAGCTAGGGATGTGAGCTGCCTGTTTGTATAGTTTCTGCTCTGCACCCTGCTTATGCTGCAGAAAGTTACACTTTCAAAAAAAAAAAAAAACCCAAATAAGAACACAAAATGGTAGTTTGAGTATCAATTAGTGGGGCTCTGAACATGTGGGCCACTTCCAGGCTGTCCTAGGCTATCTCCTAGACATGTGGATCATCTGGTTCCCTTTGAAAGCCTGGGTGTGTCCCCCGAATCACACGTCAAAATAAAGACCCAGAGCAAGATATCTGGAGGATGGTTTCAGGAAGCACCAGGAAGTGAGGGGACCAGGCGACTACAGGAGGGAATTGGTGTGGCTGAGGCCAGTGGGCTCCGTCTGCCCAGAGTAGACCATAAAGCAGAGCTGGGAATCAGCCTCCAAATCCAGGCACTGGCTGTGTGCTGGTGAGAGGGAGGCTGACTCCTCACTGCTTCAGAGCTGGTCTGAGCCTGAGTGACCCCTGGGGGAAGGTTCAGGTGCTGAGGGGGAAGGCACTCCGGGTTGGCGTGTGCAGAAGTGGAGAATGTTCATGGGATATGAGCGTGCTCCCACAGTGATGTTTCCATAGCAAATGTCAACAATTGAGCCCTGACAGAGGTCCCTGGCATGTTTCTGAGAATACACCTAGGTGCGTACTTGGTTAAAGCAGGGTATTTTCAGGCTCGGCTTTAATAGAACTGGCCTGTGAGTCAGCCAGTGGCTGCTTCCTTCCAGTGTTTAGGGACTTGCTGGTTCCCTATGTACAACATATAGCCCGTGGTTTCTTTGTTGGTGGTAGTGGTTTTGTTTGGTTCTTTATTGGTTGGTTGGTTTTTCGAGACAGGGTTTCTCTGTGTAGCCCTTGCTGTCCTGGAACTTGCTCTGTAGACCAGGCTAACCTAGAACTCATAGAGGTCTGCCTGCCTCTGCCTTCGGAATGCTGGAATTAAAAGTGTGTGCTGCCACCACCATTCAGCTTGCTGCTGGTTTTAATAGGCCCAATCCCTGCCACTAACAAGGTCCCAGACCTTAGCATGACTGACTCCATGATGGGAGTGACACTCTGGCTGTGAAACTCAGCACACAGACAGCACCACCTGCCAAAAATGAAAACAAGGCCCAATCCATCAGAGTCCACAGTTCTGGGAAAGTCTCTAAATGTTCTAACCTTGTTTTCTGGCTTCTGCAATTCTGCTTCTGGCTAACATTCCTGTTAACTGAAGTATATCAGTCCAGAACATGGTCTTTGTGTTTAAAAGCTTGCCTTGAGAAAGGTTCAGTGCTACATGAGGATCCTGAACACCCAGCAGAGGCATCGACTGGGTAGTAAAGAATTTCTATTGGTTTAAACTCATGTCTGAACATTCTTCTCTGGTGAATACCCCACACCACCATCAGCACCATATGGTAATTACGAGACCATCCCCCCTTCATGTGAACTTGTTATAGTCTGCTTAACATTTTCCCCAGTCTGGTGGATTTTTTTTTTCCGGGGCTGGGGACCGAACCCAGCAGTCTGGTGGATTTTGAAGCTGTCTTTTTTGTTCAGGATAACGTACTCCTTTGTAATGTTCCACTTGGTCTCTATTGCTTTTTAGCTAAACCTAACCTTCTTATTTTTTTTTTTTTAACAGTGGTTCTCAAGACCAACCTCACCTACTTCAGACCCCATTTCAAGAAAAAAGATGTTTGTGTTGTTTTAAAGGCAGGGTATTTCTTTGTATCCCTGACTGTCCTGGAACTCACTATATACGCCAGGCTGGCCTCAAACTCAGAGATTCCCCCAGCGTCTGTCTCTCAAATATGAGAAACACTGTGCATGCCTAGAAATTTTTTTTAGTTCAATCTGTTGTTCTGCTAAAGGATTAGAAGAAAAATCTATCTCATAAAGATAGTAACTCCTGAAAGAGAGCTGTAAACTCCCAGGAACACTCATGACGGTGACCCAAGGGGATCAAAATGTGCATCTGTTATGGTTTTTATATCTGTCTCTCTGCCCCCGTCTCCCAAACTGGAAGTTTAATCCCCAAAGTCTAGTGTTGATAGTAAGTTATTAAAATATTAATGTTATTTAGAGGTTGAATAGCAGAAATGCCTTTTCTGCTTTAGTTGATATGATTGTGTGATTTTCCCTCTTGCCTCTGCTCCTGTGATAAATTACATCAATTAGATTCCTAACACTGAGCCAGCTTCGCTTATGAGCAATGTGCCACTTGGTCATGAGGTATAATTATTTTTGTATTGTTGAATTTCTTTTGCTAGTGTATGTTTATGAACATGTGTGTATGCCTGTATTGTGATGATGAGGATGTACCCATGGTCTCACACATGCTAAGCAAGGACTCTGCTACTAGCCACACCCCAGCCCGTAGTCTGGAGCTGTGTTTTTATGTTAACTGAATTTCTCTATCAGATTACACTAGTGTCGCAGATGAGCCTGGAAGCTCTCTCCCCTCTTCTTCTTCTTCTTTTTTTTTTTTTCTGGGAGAAAGTGTGTAAAACAGAGGTGGCTTCTTCAGACCCCTCAGGGAATTAATTCTCTAGTGGAACCCTGTGGGTCCAGGTCCATCTTTTGGGGGTATTTTCATATATTAGATTTGATTTCTCTAAGAATACAGCTACTCCAATGTGTATCACACCAAGAGAGGGGTGGTAGTCTGGGCTTTTCAAGAGCTGTGTCCCCTCAGCTGTCATGCTTGAGTTTGCAGAGGGGCTAGCCTGCTCTCACTGTGGTCTTGGTGTCTGCAGGGTCTATAGTAGCACACCATTTGATCCCACCTGTGGTAACAGTGTCTTCTCTGTGTCGGTATTGCTGATAGATCTGTCAATTTTATTGGTCTTTCAAGACCTCCATTTTATTGATTTAGTCAATTGTTTTAGTAGTATTGATTGATAATTGCCTTAAACATAATCCCAGAATGGAAGGACATAGTAGGACATATCCCCATGCCTACTTATAGGAAAGTGTAGGCTCCCCCGACCCTAGGCCTCCTATGATGGGGGTAAGTGGTTCACCTTAGCGCCCGAGGGAGACGAAGGCCTCAGTTCCTATTCCTCCCCCTCCTCCGCACCATCCAGTGACAGAGCAAGTGTTGGGTACATTGATGGAGCCTCATGGGAAGTGAGGGCTCTCCACTTGACCTTTACTGGTACCCATGGAGGTAGACAGCAGGTATTCACCAGAGGGAAGCCATTATTATACATTCTGCTTGTGGAAGGCTGTTCTGTCTTGGACTTCCCTAGGCTGGAGAAAGCAGGCTGCTTTTAAATGTTGTTTAGGGCCCATGCCCATTACCATGTTGGGATGTCCGTTGGCTGGCTTTTTCATTTCCACATCTGGGATGTGGAGAGGCAGGAAGAGCACCAGGGTTGTGAGAGTTGCTGTCCCTTGGGTCTGGGTCTCTGGCTAGCTTCCTTGGGTACCATTCAGTCTTCTTACGTTTGTTTTCTACACAATGTTTTGGGTTTTTTAGTTGCATTAGTAGAAGGAATAGGGAAAAGTACATCTGTTCCGTCTCCCCAGCAAGGGGATCTGCAAACACTTACATGTGACATAAGAATTGAGTCACAGCACACGTGAGGCAGCCAGACCTTGCCTAGCACATAGTAGGGACAGGAGAAATGCTTGCTTTATCATCTTATTTAAGGCTGGCCTCAAATTACGTAGCCAAAGGTGACCTTCGACTGGCCCTCCTGCCTCCCGAGTACTAGGATGGCCGGTGTGGGCCGCCACACCTGGCTTATTGTTTTTATCATTTATTGTATGTGCACGGGTGTTCTGTCTACATGCAAGTCTCTACACCCTGGGCATGCCTGGCACCCACAGAGGCCAGAAGAGGGCACTGGAATCCTTGGAACAGGAGTTAAAGATGATTGTAAGCTGCCATGTGGGTGCTGGGAGTCAAACCTTAGTCCTCTAGAAGAGCAGCCAGTGCTCTTACTCACTGAGCCATATTATTGTTGCTGTTTTAGGACAACACTAGACGCTTTGTGGTCTAGGCTGATATCCAGTGGCCTTGAATCAGGGCCTTCTTCCTCCCTCAGCCTCCTGGATTTCAGGCATGGAGTATCTGCTTAGTTTGCTATTTTGCATTGCCTGCAGATGCTAAGAGTCTGGGTGTGGCTAGTCTAAGTGCTGGCAGGCAGTACCAAGCTCTGAGAATGGGCACATCTGGCTGTGGCATCTGC